>NC_056692.1:11363571-11680714 GCF_018350215.1 Panthera leo | reverse complement strand
CCCAAAGGAAAGGGACGGAAGACGGGGTGCTGGGGCAGGGGGTGAGACGGGAGGCACAGGAAGCTCAAACATCTGGGCAAGTCCTTGCCCTGCCGAGTGCGGATGGTGACGCTGGCCTCAGGGTTGAGAGGCTTCAGGCAGAAGGAGGGCCACACCAGCCTGGCCTGGAGCCCTCAGGGGAATGCTCCCTTCCCAGGAGCCCCAAACTCCTTCCCCATCCCCACCTGGCCGGACAGAGAGCCCAAGGGGATGCTGGCGTCAGGGTGCCTTTATTGTTGAGTTAGGATGTTCTGGGGGCAGCGAGGCTGGGGGCTCAGTGGCCAAACGGCAGCATGTCCAGGGCCCCCGAGGCAGAGGTTTCCAAGGCACTGAGCGGCCCTCATCAGGCGCAAACACGGAGCCGCGGCCAGGCGCTCTGCTCCCCACTGCAGGGCTTGGCACTCGGGGCAGGCCGGGGCGGCAGACCCTCAGTGAAGTGGCCACAGGCCCGGTCAGCTCCTCTTGCGGGACGAGGAGGCTTTCTGCTGGTAGATCTGAGCGGTGAAGGGCCTGTGGGGAGGGGGAGGGGCTCCATCAGCAGGTCTCGGGGGTGATGCCACCGCCCCAGGCCGTGCCCCCCACGGCAGCGTGGACCGGAGGCCCGGGCTGCCGCGTCACCGCCTGCCCGGCCCCCCAGGCCCCACTGGGTCCGCTCTGAGCTTCCTGTCGGCTGCTCGGCCGGTCACACTCCTCGTGTGTGACGGCGGGCCTACTCACTCCTCGTACTGGATGGCGACCATGTAGATGAGGGCCACAACCACAGTCAGCAGCAGGCCGGTGGGGCTGGCGTGCCTGTGGAGAACACACTATCAGCTCCCGCGCCCGGCCTTCTCTCTCTGACCCGATGACCGCCGGCTGACCGCCTGTCCGGTAGGGCTCGGTCCTCCAAGGGGGGCCCACGCTCCCTTTTTTCATGTCCCCGGCCCCCGGCTCAGGACGTAGCAGGGATGAAAAGAACGTCCAGCCTCTCAGACTTGCCTGGGTGGCCAAGCATGTCCTTTTCTGCAGAGGACGATGTTCCGGCAGGGCAGGGGGCGGGGGGAGAGGGGGGGACAAATGCTTTGCCTGCCCTCCAGTGACAGTGTTCTCAGGGTGTTTTCTAGAAACGGGTCCAGGGCCCCCCAACCCCCAGCTGCACGTGGAGGGTCTAGGGGACCCTTCACAGGCTCCCTGCTGGTGACTGCCACACAGAGGAGCCCAGGTGCATCTGCTGTCCAGCTGGTCCCGCTTTTTCCAGTTACCTCTGACCCCAGAGGCTCCACAGGGGCCGGGCTACAGCATCCAGATGGCCGGGAGGAGAGAGGGAAACTAGTTCATGGGGCCACACAGAGCCCGGGAGCCAGCAGGGAACACGGCCCCAGGTGGGCTCTGTGACCCCCGCTCTACCTCCTTCACAGAAGTCCCAGGCTGGGGGCCCCGGGACTTGTGTGCACCGTGCAGAGACCCTCTGCCCTGCCCACTCTCCTCCGCCCAGGGCCTCTCCCTGTCTCTTTGTCTGGGTGCTCCAGCAGAGCCTGGAGTGAGCAGAGCCTCCCCACCCATAAGTCAGGCACCCGAGGAGCTGGGGAGGAGGCCCAGGAGGATGGAGCCAGGGGGCAGGGGCCTGCACCCCCCGGGACAGCCCCCACACTGGGCCCTGGGGTGTGAGCCAAGCGGGTACCCCTTCTCCATTACACCCGCACGAAACTTCCCCACTTTCCACGTGCTCTCACACTCTTGACCTTGACACCCTAACAGCCCTGTGTAGAAAGGATCCTCTCCTTCTGCAGACGGGGAGGCTGAGGTCCAGACTGACCCACATGCCTGGCCCCGAGCCTGAGGTGATGGCAGGGCTGGCCCTAGGGAACCGGCTGTGCACCTTGGGGAGTGGGGTGTCCCACTCCGGCTAGGGGGTTGGGAAGGTGGGGGCCCGGAGACAGCAGGAGGCCCCGGTGCCCAGTGCCCCCAGGAATCCTGCTGCCCCGGGGCCCACCAGGGCTCCCCCAGCCGTGGGGCCCCTGGTGGGAGACAGATGGGCTGCAGGAGGCCTGGAGCAGCCCTGCCGGGTCAGCGTCTGGCAGCCCCAGGCAATGGCGCATCTCTAAGGAGCTAGGGAGGGAATGTTGGGTGCGCCGGCCCAGGCAGGAATCAAGAGGCTGCAGGGTGGGGCCTAGGGAGATGTTCTGTGGCCTGAGTGAATCTAGGGGCATGGAACCTTCCCACTGCCTGAGTCAGGTGAGAGGGCCTGGGCTGGGGCAGGGGGACAGGTCCCTGCCAGACCCACAGGTCCCCCTCTAGCGCCTTGCGCTCAGAGCCCAGCGCTCCGATCTGGGCTGCACCTGAAGGCAGGGGTTGCGAGGAAACATCCCGCTCCCGACACGCCACCATCTGAGACTCGTCCCTTGATGTCCTGGAACCTTTCTGGTCTCTGGGAGCACCTGCAACATTCTAGGCACGTGGTTTCGAGCGCCCAATAAAAGCAGAACGCTTTCTGCTGAAAAACTGCCCACGGAAGAAGCCCTAACGCAGAAAATGGACAAACAGGAAGTGCTCCGGGGGGGGCGTGGTTTGAGGCCCAGAGCGCACAGCGCCCCCTATGCCTCGCCACCTGGGGCCTCTGGACAGCGTGAAGGTGAAGCATGAGCCCTGGCGGTCACTCGGGACCTGCCGGCCCTAATGTTCCAGGACAGGGTTGGCAGTCTGTGGTGTGTGGGCCAGGAATGATTTGTACATTTTTAAATGGTTAAAAAAAAGAGAATAGACTATCTCACGACACATGACAATTCTATGAAATTCAAATTACAGTGTCCAAGAATGAAGCGGTGTTGGTCCCCGACCACAGCCATTCATTTACCTACTGGCTCGCGGCTGCTTTTGAGCATCCGAGCTCTGCCTATGGCCTGGGAGCCCCGCCTCTCCGGCCCTTCAAGGGAAAGTTCGCTAACCCGTGTTCTAGGATGTTGTTTGTTTCCATGGAGAAGAAAGTCCCAAGGAACACCTCGGCTCCACAGATGACAGAAGGCTGGCCCGTCTTCCTCAGGAGGCAGGGAGGGCGGGCAGGAAGGCCCGATACTCACATAATGGCCCAGCCCAGGTAATTGGCCGTGCTGCCCCAGTACATGGGGTTGTCCAGGATGTTGAATGGGAATGTGGTCACTCTTGCCTCCATGAGGATCCCGAAGTAATCGCCTGTGGACAAGTTGGGGCAGGACCGGAGGGTCACAGCCTGGCTGCGCAGTTACTGAGGGAGGCCCCCAGAGTGGGCACCACAGGTCTGCCCTCCAGGAGGCTCCAGCCCAGCCAAGGAGCAGGTTGTACAGCGTACTGGGTCAAGGGACACCCCAAGCAGTGGGTCCACTCGGGTCACCAGCATGCAGACACCTCACAGGGCACAGGGTCCTGATAGGGCTAAGGCACTGAGCCTTCCCACACCCCTATCTGCTCCTTTCCCCCGTGCCTTTGCACATGCTGTTCCCTCTGCTTGGGATGCCTTTCCCTGCTCTCTGTCTAGTGAGCATCTTTCCTCCTTCGGCACTTCTCCCTCAGCTGATGTCACCTCCTGCAAGAGGCCCTTCCCTGCCTGCTACCCAGTGTTTCTGCCCCCAGATCCTCCCTTCTCACCCAGTAGGGGCCTGGGTGAGCTCCTCCCACCCCAGGGATCCAGGGGGCCTGCTCTGCCTCTCCACCCCAGCTGCCCACCACGGCCTGCAGCCAGCCCAGAGCAGCCGGTCGCAGTGGAGAGTGCGACCATCAGACGGCCGACCCCGGACAGGCCTATCCTCCACCCGTCCGAGACACGGTGACGAGGCCTCACGTTGAGGCCGCTCCAAGAGGCACAGGGACACGGTCTCTGGCACTGGCCGGTAGGCAGCCCACACCGCCACGGGCACGGTGCTGTTCATCCGAGGCAGAAGCAGGGCAGCGGCAGGCAGAGGAGTCCGCTGTCTGGGGACAAAGGGTGCGGGGGCACAGGAGCTGCCCGGGGGCTGCGGAAGGCTTTCTTCCCAGGAGGCAGGAAATGGGGCTGCGGGCCTGGAGGCGGATGGCACAGAAACCCGCTTTGGGGCTGACTCACAGGAGGGAAGTGGCCGCTGTGCCCTACATCCAGAGCCCAGCAGCACTTCCCGGCCGTCTCTTCCGGGTGGCGGTGTGCCGCCGGTGACTGCTATTGTCAGGCTCCTTCCCACTGCCCGCCCACCCTGCCTGGCTCCTCTGGGCGATTCGCCTCACACGCCTTGACCAGGTCCTGCCCCGCACGCCATCCGGGGCTCCACCGGCTCCTTCCCAGCTCTGTGCCCACACCTGTGCCAGGCCCGCATGCCACGGGGCTATTCACTCCTGGTCTTCCAGGACCTGGGCTGGACAGGACGGCGGCCCTCCTCCCTCTGTGGCCCTTGGCCCCGGCTCTGTGACGCCTACACCGTGATCCCCACCTCCTCCCTGTCCCCACCTCACTATCCAGCCAGTCCAACCTCCTCATTGCTGGGATGAGATCTTTCCAAGCCCTCCTATGGCCTCCACGTGCCCAGGAGTGAAGCCTCGGGCCCCTGCATGGCCTTAGGGGACACATGTGATGTGGCCCCCACCCGACCTCCAGCCCTCGCCTGACTGCCTCTCCCCCCACCCCCGCCGCCACCACCCCCGCCCCACACACACACCCCCCGGCCAACCTGCCTGCCACTCTGTCCCGGAACTTGCTATTTGCTCCCAGGCCTCCTTCCCACTGGCCCAGTGCCCCACCCCCACCTGGCAGACCCAGGAGCTCCCACCTTCTCCTCCCAGGTTCCCGCCTGCGTGCCCCTCCCCTAGCACCGGGCACCCTAAAGCTCTGGCCTGAGCACGAGGCGCTAAACCAGCTGCGGGCCCCACTGCCACAGGTGCCCAACAGGCCCAGGCCGGGCCTCGGCATAGGCCTCCTGCACACGCCGCTCCCGGAGGTCTCGTCCGCCTGTGAACACAAGCTCCTTCAGAGCTGCAGGCTCCCCGCTGCAGCCCGCAGTACCCCGGGGCCCCAGGCGACTGTGGATAGAGAGACCCAGGCAAACCAGGAGGGTGCCGGGGACAGCCCTGGGCACTGGAGGAAACTGAGGCCAGGTCTATGAAGTGGGCTGGGGGCTGAGATTGGCGAGGACCCGGGACCCCCCGGATCAGCCCATCAGAGGGGTGGGCACCTCCCACATGCCGGCTGCCTGCTGGGCCCCCTCTGTGGGCCGCCGCCTCCTTTCCGTTCCCGGCCCCAAGACTGCCCTTGCTCTCCAGCCTCCCCGGCTGCTCTCTTCCTTGGGCTTCCAAGTTGCTAGAAGCTGCTGAGGTCATGAGGACCTCTAGCTAGGCCAGCACTGGGCTCCCGGCCCAAAAGCACCTGAGCCGTAGGCAGTGGGAAATGCAGAGCAGGAACGGCACCCCCTTATGCCACACCCGATCCAGACCCGCACCAGCCCTGGCTTGGGGCCCAAATGCAGCCAGCGGAAATCCCACCTGGCCTGGCGGCCGACCAGCTGGATGAGATAGGAGAGCCCAGCTTCCCAAGCTGACCAGGCAGAGGCCTGGTGGAGGGAAGGCGCCCTGAGCCCCAGAGTTAGTGGCAGAGCAAGAAGGTGGCGAGGTCCTCCCGTGCACCCCACGAAGATGTCACAGAGGGCAGGGAGGTCGGCCACCCAGCCCCTGCTCCCCACTGAGCCCAGGGTACGTCCGCTCGTGCCCCCCCAGTCCTCGGGGTCTTACCTAGGAAGGTCCCGGTGAAGCCCAGTGCAAAGAAGCTGGAAAGCACAAACGTGCTGCCTATTCCCAGGAGCGCAAGGCCCACGCGGTAGGCCGTGGGGTTATCCAGGCTTTCCATCTTGGGCTGGCTCAGCATGGCTTGCGTGAAGCTGGGGGGAGAGTCAGGAGATCACTGCCGGGGAGAGGGGCTCCCCTAGCCTTTCCCCCCCTCTGTCTCCCAGGTGACCCCCAGAATAGCCAGTCCAGGGGTCTCAGAGTCTGCTGGGGCCAGGCCGGTGACCCAAATGAATGAGGTAGGCTGCAGGTGGCTTGTGGTGCTCCTGGAGAGCACCGTCCTGCCCCTGCAGCCCCCATCCCCCTCCTGCCACCAGAGAAGTGACCAGAATGAGGAGCCTGGGCCCTCCTAAATTTATTTTTTTAAGAAGCCAGAAATCATGACTTGTATGTCAAATACTCTAATTATTAGCAATAGGCAACAATAACTGCTTTAGACTCCCGTGTGACAGCGGGCTCGATTCAGCCCAGAGACCACCAGTTTGCAAACTCTGATTCCTGTCCAGTTAGAACCAGTACTTCAGAGGCAAATGTGGCTCAAATCAGGAAAGATGCATGCCCCTGGCTGTGCCCACGTGCCCTTGCACTTGGCAGAGCGTGTGTGTGGTGGTGGCATCGCACGCCCCTAGAGTGGACACAGTGCCCAGAAGCCTGGGGCACACTTCTGCCCCCTTTGCGGCCTCCACAGTCCCTTGGCAGGGCTGGCTGCATCCCAGGTGGCACCTCAGAGGCCCCTTAATGTCTTCCTTTCACCTCTGAAATGCCCCCACCAAGCTCCTTTTGGGGCCAAGCCATTGGAGGCCTTGTTAAATGGCAAGTGATGAAAACAGGGGGGAAGGGACTGGGCTCGTGGGTTTGGAAGTTCAGGTTCTCCAACTGGCTACTGAAGGTGGGAAGGTATGGTGCAGGCAGGGCAAAGTGACTGGGCTCATGGTAATGCATAGAAGCAAGGTTCAGGGTCTGCCTCACTAGTGGGGAGCTGGCACTGGGGGGGGGCATACTCAAAGGAAAGGATGTGCATGGGAGCAAGTGCATGCGTGTACCACTAACATATAATTCCCACTCCCCCATGATCATAACACTCAGAACAGACATGGGGCTCTCCTGCCTCATGCAGGACAACTGCTTGTACTCACTCTTTACTAGGTACCTCTTAGCTGGGCAGCTCACTATCTACCTACCCACCCACACATCCATCCACCTATCTAGCCTCTATCCATCCACCCTTCCATCCATCCACCTACCCATCCATTAGTCTATCCTCCATCCATCCATCCATCCATCCATCCTTCCATCATCCACCCATCACCCATCCATCAGTCTATCCTCTGTCCATCCATCATTCCATCCATCCGTCCATCCATCCATCCATTCATCCAACTATCCTCTATCTATCCATCCATCTTTCCTTCCACCGACCCATCCATTAGTCTATCCTCCATCCATCCATCCATCCATCCTTCCATCATCCACCCATCACCCATCCATCAGTCTATCCTCTGTCCATCCATCATTCCATCCATCCATCCATCCGTTCATCCAACTATCCTCTACCCATCCATCTTTCCTTCCACCGACCCATCCATTAGTCTATCCTCCATCCATTCATCCTTCCACCCATCCTTCCACCCATCAATCTATCTATCCCTCCATCAACCCATCCATCCACTCACCCATCCATCTACCCATGCATCCATCCATCAGTCTATCCTGTATCTATCCATCCGTCACAAGGTACCTCTGTTTGCAAGTCTCTTTCAAGCAGAACAAATTCACCATCCTCACTCATTCATTCCACTGGGAAACTCAAATTATCATAAAACCATCCTGATTTGAGCTAAAAACCACCCCCTTCGAACTCTCTTCCCCAACTACTTTCAGCTCTTAGAGAACAGAGGCTGCTTCTGCTTCGCTCAAGTATCTCCCAGGCACCTGGCACGCACCAGACAGGACGGGTTATGGTTCACATCAAGTGGAGGAAAAGCAGCACCCGCTACCCACTCCCTCCCCTCCCGCTGCACACAGAGGCCAGCATGGTGACCTGTCAAACAGCGGCACATGTATGTCAAAGCACACCTATACACCGGTCACGCTGCCCACACCCCCGGCTCTCCACCCACCACCGCCCTCCCGCAGCCTTCCGGCCGCCCAGGCTCAGGGTCACCCCGAAGGTCCAGGCTAAGCCGCTGGGATCGGCTCAGGGTCATGTACACCCTGTTGTTGTCCGTGGTCACCACACCCATGCCCCACCCCTCTCTGCCCTCACCTGACTTTCTGGGAAACCAGCAGCCCTCACCCTCTGGGCAGCCCGGTGACACAGGCACACCTTCAGCCCCGCAGACCCAGCAGCTGAGGCCGTGGAACAGGCAGCTTCCCGCCCAGCCTCCGCACCCTCCCCACCTCTCCTGTGTGTAGGAGGGCGCGGGCTCTGGTAAGGCTGACCGCCCCACCCCGAGTGGGGCTCACCTGCACACCCAGCAGAGACAGAGTACGTACGTAGGTGGGTGGGTGGGTGGGTGGGGGTGATGCTCAGGCCTCTGTGCTCTTGTGGGCTCGAGTGAACCCCCCCCCGCCTGGCCCCTGGCAGGTTTAGCACCTGTTCCTCCCTGCCTGGGGTGCCCCCTGGCCCCAAACCGAGGGAAATGAGGCACAGCGGGCACCCCCTGGCCAGCCCAGCGTACCCATCTGCCTCGAGTGCTCTGGGGGGGGGGGCACCTTATGGCAGCCCAATAAAAGAGCCCCTGGCAAAGAGCGGCACCGATTTTCAGACTTGGGTGCCCCGAACCTTGGCTTTTGCCTCTGTAGACGGTGACGGTAACCCCTCATCACCCTGTGTCGAGCTGCAACCGATGGCTGTGCACACTCTGGTGAGCGTGAGACATGCCGGGCTCTGCTATGGGGCTTGCGGACAGTGGGAAGGACAGAGGTGTGAACGCAGGGTGACACCGTGTGATAAAGCACCAGGCGCCACGGGATGGGCGGGCACACCTGACGGGTCTAGGGGAGGCCTCAGCAAGGCTCAAGCTGGGATCCGATGAAGAAACTCATCAGGAGAAGGGCAGAGAGAGAATTCCAGAAAGAGGAACAGCCCAGGCAGAGGCTGGGGGCAGAGCCCAGCACAGGAGCTCGGTGTGAAAGCAGCCTGCGTAAGAGACGCGCCCTGGGGTCGTCTGGAATGTGCTCTGGTGAGTGGGAAGTCACTGGCGGGGAGGAGCAGAGCAGGGGACATCGTCAGCTACTGCAGCAGGAGGGCAAGTACTGGGGGCCCAGGGGGCCGAGGGAGCCCCGCCACCGCCCAGAGGGGACCGATACGGGGTTCCAGAGAATCCGGCCTCGGTTTCAGGCTCCGCGCCGGGCTGGCTCTGGTTCCTCCACCAGAATTCACTCACATCCTCCAAGAAGCCCGTGAGTCGCCTGGCTCTGAGCGCATGCCGCAAAGGCAGCGATGAAAATGGAAACTTCTCGCTGATGTGCTGGCCTGGAGCAGCTTCCCAGGGGGATGGCCCTGCAGGAGAAGCCATCTGCTTGGAAGCAGATGGAGATTCCTAACAAAGGGAAGATCTAGGGCCAGTGATGGGCAGAAGGCCCTGAAGCGGCTGGGCAGCTGCCCAAGACTGGACCCGGGCCTCTGTCCACGTGTGGCTCCTTTTCCATGCCTTCTCCAGTGGGAAGAGAGGAAGAGAAGGGGCCAGCGGAAAGCACCTTCCAGGCTCCTTCAGCACCCACTCCCCGCAAAGCTCTGCAGGCCATTCTCTCTGGGGTCAGCAGAGAAAGCGGGCAAGGCCCTTCCCGAGGGTTCTGTGCAGATGCCCTGTGCACTGCCTGGCCCACGGGCTCTCTGGGACCACAGGCGTCAGGTTTCCTGGAAGGGCAGGGCCCGGCCCCAGTCAGGTGATCCGTCGTGTTCTAGATCCTCCATTAAGCCGGGAAGGCACAGTCCATTCCCTATGGAAAATTAATGGAGGGATGAGTGGCTCTATGAGCCACGCTTCATAATAGAATGAAATAACAGGAGGCAATTTCCTTTGGAAATATTCTGCACCGGGGGTGGGAGTGGAGAGACTCATTCATTTGTCTCGGGTTCTATTTTTAAAACGTGGATTGAGCTTTCGGTCACCCGTGTGACTTGAGGATGTCTGTGCTCTGCTCCCCTGAAATCCCGGAACCCAGAGTGGAGGCGGACAGAGGGTGTCGCAGCCCGCTGTGTCCCCACCACACCCCAGGCACCCGGCTCGGCCAAGAGACCGGCCGGTGGCCATGTCTGTCTGCAACTGACCAGCGCTGACAAACTTCTGCCCTTCGAGGACGCCCTCACGTGTTCTCCAGGCGAACCTGAACGGCAATTCACTTCACAGTCTACCTTTCAGGCTTAGCTTAGCGCGCTCCTCAGGGTCCAGCCACGCTGAGCAAAACGATTCATGAACGCTGGCGTCTGGTGCGTGGACTTATTTTTTTCCTAATCCACATTAAAATAAACCTACAAGGGGCGCCTGGGTGGCTCAGTCGGTTAAGCATCCGACTTTGGCTCAGGTCATGATCTCACGGGGTTCATGGGTTCGAGCCCCGCGTCGGGCTCTGTGCTGACCGCTCAGAGCCTGGAGCCTGCTTCGGATTCTGTGTCTCCCTCTCTCTCTGCCCCTCCCCTGCTCATGCTCTGTCTCTCTCTTTCTCAAAAATAAACATTAAAAAAAAATCTTTAAAAAAAAAAAGTAAATAAAATAAAATAAACCTACAAGTGCTAAAGCAAAACAAAACAAAAATGTTCTCCTACGTAACCCTTTGGAAAGTCATCAGGTGTCTAGAATTTAGGGCTATGATGCTGTACTGATCCCGCACATTTGATGAACACATCACCTTTTCAAAGTGTCTCCAGAACCCATCACAGCCAAGAGAGGGTCTGTCTTATCTTACAAATCAGGAAACAGAGCGGTTGGGGGGGTGGGGCAGGGGAGGAGCCCAGGCGACAACCAGCCTCTTAGTGGGCCTCAGGGGGCAGAGGGCTGGGCGGGCGGTTGTGCTGGGGGCAGGGCCCTATTTTTGCCTTATTTTTGCTTTTGCCAGCTGGAGGTCCTCGGCCCCCACTACCTGGGCCTTGACCCCAATATCTGGACCTACCCTGTTGAGATGCAGCGTCCTCGAAATCCAACAGCCAGGCCCCGTGTGCCTCAGAGTAGCCTAACCCAGACTCCCTGGCCCCCCTCCTGGTCAGCAGCCAGTTCTCCAGCTCTCCCACCTGCACTGAGGGGCTTCAGGTCTCTGCTTCCAAAGGTCCCGACACAGGCCCCACCCACAGTTCCCCTGGGCCCAGGCAGGATACGACAGAACTCTAGGCATTCGAGACGAAAGGTGTCTGAGGGGACCCCCTCATTCCCACGTCAGTCACTTGCCCAATCACAGGACTCTGAGTCTGCGTGGACCTCTGGCTCCTCCCCAGCTCTGGCCTCCGTCTCCACCTGCCTCCTGCCCCAGCCTCCTCCTCCTGGAGAACCTCCACTGCATATCCCACGTCTAACCAAGGCCCTTCCCCAGCCTGCAGAATTAAAGCTGACCCCACCTGCTCCTCCTGTTCCCGCCGCCTAGAACTCCTTTCCACCACGGGGTGGGCAGGCCTCCAAGGGGCTCCCCAGTACCGGCCCGCAGAATTCCTCCCGCTGGGTGTGGGCTGCCCTCCGAACACCAAGGCATCACTTCCTGATGGGGCTAAGTGAGGGCATTTCCAGATGTAATTACAGTTCATTGGAAAGGAGATTACCCTGGTCAAGTGGGGATGTACTGGGGAACCTTTCACAGAGGGCCTGGAGGGCAGAGGGAAGTCCAAGAGACTTTTTCCCGCTGGCCTGGAAGAAGTCAGAGCACTGTGCCGTGGGGAGGACCACATTCCCGGCAGCAGTGGGGACACTAGGAGCCGAGCACCGCGGCCCTACAGCAACAGGGATCTGAGTCCTCCCGCAGCCCGGGAGCCCCAGGGAGGCCCCACCCCATTTTCCAGCCACACTCTCACGGAACCCTCTGACAGCCCTCCGCTGCAGTGAACGGTCCCCATCTGCCCCATTTGCTGGCGCCTTTGCGTGGCCACTTGCCCGTCGGGCCTGCCCTGTCCACGTCCTGTGAGCGGTTCCAGCAGGGCCCTGGATTCAGGAATGACTGGCACACAGATGGCAACAGGGACAGAGAGGCACACGTGCTGACACCCACCAATCTGGCCAGTCCGTGCACGCCGTGCACCTGCCCCCGGGGCAACTAGCACACGGAGGGGGAGAAGGCGCCCTGGCCCCGGCGCCAGCCCCGTTTCTGCTGGAGGTGCGCCCCACGCTGTGAGTGGAAGTCACCTGCTCGGCTGTCCCCATCCTTTCATGTCCCTGTTTTCACCAGACCTCGGGCAATTCTGAAGGGTCCTGGAATACAGCTCCATTGAGGGACTGATCAATATACCTGAGGCCCCCTGAGGCCCTGTGCACCTGCACATCTGCCGTGAGGCCGCGATCCTAGCGGAAGGTAGGCAATTGTAGTGCCAGCCCCGGGGAGCCCGGGCCCCGCCTGGCTGTCCACACACTGCCACCCTGGCTCCAGGCCACCAGGATCCCACTGAGACTGGCTGTGCAGGGGATGCAGCCGGCAGGGAGGGGGCTTCACCAGAGGCCCCCCAGCCCGTCAGGCCTCCCTCTCCTGCACAAACAGGTCAGCGCTAATGGCCTCCAGATAAGGAGTCTACTCATCCTGTCCGAGGCCCCCAGACCACTTCTGGTTGCCCGGCTGGGGCAGGCCGGCTGACGAGGATGCCTGGCCCTCCCCCCTGCCCCCCATCAGCGGCCACGGGGCCCTGACCACCCAGCAGACCCGCTGCTCAGTGGTCTCTTGCCACCCCTGCCCAGGGCTTTGACAGCCACGTGATCTGAGCTCCATTCAGTTGCGTGCATGTGCTGTATGTGCTCTCTGCCCCCCACCCTGCCTCACTGCTGCTCTCCCCCCACCCCTGCCCCGCCCCGACCACGGAAGCTGTGGCTTCCACACAGATAAGAACAGACACATTGGAAATGTCCAGAACAGGCAAATCCATAGGGACGGAAAGCAAATTCAGATTTTCCAGTGCCCTGGGGTGAGGTGGGGGGGAGGGGGCGTGTGTTTCATGGGTACAGGGTTTTCGTTCGGGGTGAAAAAGTTCTGGAATTAGCCAAAACTGGTTGTGCAACATTACGAGTGTACTAAACGTCACTGAGCTGTATACAGTCTAAAATGGCTAAGTGGCAGGTGTCGTGCTATGTGTATTTTACGACAAAAGAAAAAGAGAACACATCTCGAAGAATCAAATGAAGCCATGTGTGGAAAGGGGTGCTCGGGATAATGTGGGGGGGCTGTCGGCTACGGGCAGGAGCTGGTCTTGCCAGGATTCTCACCAGCCTTTCTGGAAGCCCCACCCACCCGATCACCAAGCTGGCAGAGGGAAGGGCAGTGGGAGAAGGGCCAGAGGGGAAGGAAAGAGCCTGCTGGTGGGGAAGGTGAACAGAAAACAGTCCTGCCTGTGAGCATCCTCTCTCTCCTCCCAGAAACTTTCTGGGGTGGCCAGTCCAACCAAGAGAAAAGTCATGGCCCGGAAGACAGACCCCGGGCCACACCAACACCAGTACCGAGAAGCCAGGGAGAAGGGAGAGCTGAGGAGCTATCATCTATAAGAAGCTGGACACGGCGGGACTTCCTCCCAGCTCTCCCAGGCCCCGGATGCAAGAATAAGCCAGAGAGGTCTTTGCTGGTGTATACACATCTGAAGGTGGCCCTGTCTGCTTGGTCTCCTAGGAACCCGCAGTGCTGGGCTGGGGGCCTGCAGGAAGGAGGCACCCCTGTCAGGAGACCAGGGACCTGGGGCCTTCTAGCTCTTGCCGGAGAAGTTGCCTGATCCAGGCATCACAGATCCTCCTACTTCCTACTGGCTGCCTAGAATGAAGCGTGAAGGTCTGACCGTCACTGCCCCAGCCCGGGATCCCCTGCTTGGCCACAGCCTCGGCGAGGAGCCGGTCAGTGAGGGACGGGTGACCCCTCCTGGGAGAGGATCAAGGACTCCTTCTCCGTTTCAGACAGGAGACCAACCCGGCCTCAGTGACCTGCTCAAGGCCAGCCCATCGAGAGCAGAGCTGAGGCCCACCCAGGGCACCTGCCCCTCCCCCAGGCTGCTCTGACTCCCACCGTCTCCCAGGGTCCCGGACGTCATCCTCCAGGCGGACCTGGATGTCCAAAGGCGGCCATGGGACTTTCCTTTCATGGAGAGCAGGGGCTGGCAAACCACAGCCTGTGGCCAAATCTGGCCCCGCTGGCTGTGCTTGTAAATAAAGTTTTATTGGAACGCAGTCACACTCAACTCTTTACATGCTGACGGGCTGTCTCCAGTAGTTACAACAGAGACCGCATGGCCCTCAGAGTCAAAAATACTTATAATCTGGCCCTTACGGAAAAACTTTGCTGACACCTGACACGGAAAATCACACAGTTATGGATCTGAGTTAGAAGGGATCTTAGTCACCCACCAGTCCAGGGACTGACAAACTTTTTCACAAAAGGCCAGAAAATAAATATTTTTCAGCTTTGTAGGCCGAGAGGCAAAACCTGGGATACCATGTAGACACTTATAGAACCATTTAAAATGAAGCTGTGTATACAAGTCAACAGCAACAACCTGACTTAAAAATGAGCAAAGGACTTGAATAGACATTTCTCAAAGGAAGATAGACAGATGGCCAATAAGCACGTGAAAAAACGCTCAGGGGACACAGATCAAAACAGTCCACACCCTTAAGGATGGCCATTATCGGGGCGCCTGGGTGGCTCAGTGGGTTAAGCTCAGGTCACCATCTCACGGCTCATGGGTTCGGGCCCCGCGTGGGGCTCTCTGCTGACAGCTCGGAGCCCGGAGCCTGCTTCGGATTCTGTGTTGTCTTCTCTCTCTGTCCCTCTCCCACTTGTGCTCCTTCTCTCTCAAAAATAAATAAACATTAAAAAAAAAAAAAAAGGGACGGCCGTTATCAAGAAATAATAATAGCAACCACTGGCGAGGGTGCGGAGAGACTAGAAACCTCGAACAAGGCTGGTGGGAAGGTCAAACAGCGAGAAACGGTATGGCAGTTCCCCAGAAAAGTCAACCGCAGAACTACCGTATGCTCTTCTAGGTATGGAAGAATCAAGGGCAGGGCTGGCCCACGTCCACAGCAGCACGAGTCCGGGAGCCGACAGGTGACAGTGGCCCAAGAGTCCGTGCCCGGATAGATGGGCACACAACACGTCGTGTCTGCTTATGAGAGAATATCATTCAGCCTCAAGAAGGAAGGGTAGTCTTTAAAAAAAAGTTGAGAATCCTTTTGTTCTTTATTGGTTTTACTGAGACAGAATTGACATATCCCCTCGCGTGAGGTTAAGGCACACGGCGCGATGACTTCATGTACGCGTGTTATAAAATGATTAGCAAAATAAGGTGGGTTACACCTCCGTCCCCTCACATAGTGGTCGTGTGTGTGTGTGTGTGTGTGTGTGTGTGTGTGTGGGCGCGCAGAGAGAATTTCTAAGACCTACTCTGTTAGCAACTTTTCAGTATACGAGACGGAATTAAGCATATAGTCCTCATGCTGGGCATTAGATCTCCAGGACTTGCTCATCTTCTAACTGCGAGTTTGTCCCCTTGGACCAACATGTCCCCCTACTTCCCCCACTCCCGGGGCCTGGCTCCCACACATCTACTCTCTGGTTCGATGAGTTGGATGCTTTGAGATCCCACATATGAGTGGAATCAGGCACCGTTAGTCCTTGTGTCTAGCTCATTTCACTTGGCATTGTGAAGCAGATTCTGACACGTGTTCCAACAGGGACGAACCTTGAGGATGTTGCGCTAAATGAAATAAGCCAGACGCAAAGGAGGAAATACCGTCTGATTCCACCTGCACCTAGAGGAGCTCGTGAGACGTAAAAAGGCAGGTGGCTAGTGGGCTTGGGCCTTTGGGGCACCGTTTGCCAACCCCTGAACTAGTTCGACAACTAGTTGGGAGGCAGAACAGAGAGGGTATGGGATTCATTCATTCATCCATTCACTCATTCGTTCATTCCGAAGGGTGAGAGTGTCTGCAGGCCCTCTGGGCAAAGGCTCCTCAGGGAAGAAAACAAAGGGAAAAATCAGTTAAGCTGGAGAGTAGCTAACAAGGCTGGACTGCGCCACGATCGGGGCTGCGGAACAAGGAAGGAGCCTGTTCGGGCCGCCCTGCCGTCTGAGTTTTCCGAGTAATTGAGGGAGGAACCCCACAGGAGAGTTAGGCTGGTGGGCAGCACAGGAGGCCCGAACATGCCCAGCAGCCAACGGGGAGTGCGGGTCTCGTAACCGGAGCAGACACGAATTGGCTGTTGCCGCCTGCACAGCTTCTCTGCTGGGAGGGCACCTTCCTCCACACCCCTTCCCCTCCCTCCCCCCCCCCGCCCCTTCTCCTCTCTTCCCCCCACCCCTTCCCCTCCCTTCCCCACATCCCTTCCCCTCTCCCTCCCTCTCCCTGCTTCAGCACCCCTCCAAGTGGGAACCCAAAGGGACGTCCGTCTCAGCTGCACAATGAAAGAGGTTAGCGCAGGAGGGCAAAGTAGCCCCTTGCAAATTGAAAACCCGACCCGGTACGTGAATTCACTGCCCGGGCTCTGACCCCCTCCTGGCTCCCTCTTTCCTACCACATCACAGGTGTGGCCTGACCCCACAGTCTTCCCCAACCTAACCCCACGGGCCACCCCACCTGAGCCCGTGCCCAGCCAGGCCAGGGACACCGAAGGATCACCGGGGGTGCATGTGCAGGTGACGGAGGCAGGCCCCCCATTTCATAGGAGCCCTGTGGTCACCTGCCGGTCAAGGCAAGAGTGGGCTGTCTGGGCCAGACCCTCTCTCCCCGCCCCCAGCACCCCAGGCAGCCACGTCCCCATGGGTGAGCGCGGTGGGAGGGAAACCCAGACCTCTCTGTAACCCTGGCACTGTGACCACAGCAGAGTGAGTGAGGCCCAGGGGAGAGAAGGAGCGAGCAACTCGTTTACGTGTCTGGTGCACTCCTCAGTGTTCAGGCTGCACTGGAGCCTCGGAGCCGTCCTGTGGCCTCTCTCTCCGGGGTCAGGGTTCAGCCGGCCTCCCAGGGCAGGCTCGGTCCACTCTGCATTGAGCCTGAGTGCTCACTGAGCCCCTCTGAGCCCTCTGAGCCCCGGAGACCAACAAGTGGCTGGAGCGGGTCGTCGCACTGGGGCTTCCACACATAGGGTGCAGCTGGGAGGTGCTATGGATGCCGGGAGCTAAGGCAGGAGGAGAGCCAGACCCGACAGAAATGAGGCAGCAGGAAGAGTCAGGGAAGGGGCCCTGCCAGGGGAAGGGGGGAGGTGACCCAGACACGGCCGGGGCCAGATGAGGAAACCGGGTGTCATTCTTTACCGCACAGGGGAGCGGGACGGGGGTGCTAGGCAGGGCTGACACAAGTCGACGCCCATCCCCACAGGATCCCCGAGGGCCTCCATGCCGCGTAATCCAGAGGCAAGAAGGGAGAAGGGTAGATCTCAGAGGTGGACCCAGGGTATAGATCCCAAGTCCAGATCCCAGGGTAGATCCAGGATAGATCCCCAGGGGGGATCCTAGGTGTGCTGCTGGGCCGAGCAGGGAAATAACAACAAACAATTAAGGATGCCTCCCAAGTTACCGGCTTGAGCAAGGGGTGAGACAGAGGCTCCGTTACCAAGGTGGGCAGGAAAATGGGAACTCGGCACTGAGACACAGACAGGCTCCCCGAGAGGGGCCAGCACATCCGAGTCAGCTGGGTTTGCCTCCTGGCTCAACCGCTCACCAGCCTTGGCCCCCAGCTGACGCGTGGGCTCCCATACCCACCCCCAAAGGGTTGGGGTGAAGCGTGAGGAGCCATGGTAGGAGCCCAGCACGGCTGCCCGAGCCTGGTGCTCAGGGATAGTAGCAATTCAGGGCAGTGACGGATGCTTCTGGAGACACCTGGTCTGCTGCCTCTGGGCTGAGGGCCGTGGGGCCCAAGCCCTCCCCGGGCCACGTGCAGGCCCTGGTGGGGACCCAGCATGCACTGAGACCAGGGAGCCAGGACAAGGGCAAGTTCTCTCCAGCCCTCTACCCTTCCTCGGCCTCACCACAGTGACCGGCCCTCCTCCCGGCCCCGGGAGTGTGTGCCTGGAATCCAGAGAGCAGCCCTGGGGCAGGACTCACAGAGAAGCAAGCCCCCCATCTGCCAGAGGGGGCCTGGTCTCTCAGCTTGGGCTCAAACGTGCTACTGAGTCCTGCCCAGCTGACGGCAGCCCAGGGCCCCCTTCCATTTTAAGGGGCGACACCCCACTCAGCAAGGGTAGGCAAATAGGACCAACCCCCCTCCCTTGACCCCTCCTACACCCATGAGCCCAGCCCAAGGTCGCACTGGCAGTGTGACCTCCTAAGTGAATGGGGTCTTTTCTCCCTAAGCTGCTGTCCAGCGTGATGCAGCCTGGTCTCCCGCCCACATCAGGCTCCGTGAGCTGGAAAACCTCGAACAAACCATTGCTTCCTGCCAAGCCTCACTTTCTTCGTCTGTACAATGGAACCCTTCTCTGCTCAGAGACTACAAATGTGAAAACGCTCCCTGGGGTCAGAGGGCCTGGAAGCTGGTCAGCACACGGGCCATGCAGGCCTGGAGGCACCCTAGGCAGGGCCTCGAGCCAAGCCCCTTGCCCCTCTGTGCGGGGAATAAGGCCTCTCTGGAGAAGTGTCTCCAGTGTCATTTAATCCAGGGCAGGGGCCACGCCCTCTCTGAAGACCAGGACCCTTGGGATAGCCATCCCTCTCCCCAGGGCCCACAGGGGGAGGCAGGGTGTGGGGAACGTGGCGAGCGGCCGCCACTCGGCTCCCCAGTGATCGCTCCCACGTGGGGGCCGGGGCCACCAGGGCTTCTGATCTGTCATGACAAGTCGGACCTTGCAATTCTCCTGTGCCATCATCGCTCATTTTTTCCAGCACCGCACGGGCCATGTTCAGTCCACGAGCCAGTGTGGCGCCCACAGTTGTTCTCACAGAGCAGTGGAGGTAGGACCCCGGGCTCAGGGGTGGCCTGCAGGGCACCGCGCCTCCTGTCTGAGCATCAGCACCAGCTCCCGCCACCAGGCCCGAGGGCAGCACTTTATCATCTGGAATGAGTTCTCCTGGCAGGAAGGTAACACGTCAGGTCCAGACATGAGCTGAGCAGCTTGCTATAAAAAGCCTGCGTGAGGCCCAGTCCCCAAGTGTCACCTGCCTTCTGCCCTGACACTTCCTGGAGGGGAGTCCTGCAGCAGCTTGGTCTACACATTGAGACTGGGGACCACCTGGCCTTGTCCGCGGTGCTCCTCCGTGCCTGCACCCCAGGCATGTGGCACGGTCGCCTTCCTGGGGCCACGAGGACTCCTCTGCGGATGGGAGTCTGATGGCCCAGAGAGGGAGGGGGTGACTGCGTTCGGACGCAACGCTCCCCGCATCTGGATGCACCCACCCGCGTAACACTGCCTGCAGGGGCTGCCCCCTCAGGTGCCCTGGATGCCTCCAATGGAAACGGACTTTATCCGGCCGGTCGGCCCGGGAAGCGCTTACCAGTGCGAGCGCAGCACGTTCAGGAGCAAAATGGCAGCACCCAGGGAGTAGCAGGCCAGGTAGGGGGATCGGAAGACCTTGCTCAGCTTGCGGGTTCTCTGTTCCCATCTCGCCACCTAAACGGTGCAGAGGAGAGAATAAGGCAACATAAGATGTTCACTGGGGAGAATCCCGGGGCCGAGGGGGAAGCGGGGAGCAGGTCTCTCTGTGCTCTAAAGCTCTGGAGCCCCCATTCCAAGGAGGGAGAATTGCACGCAGCGGCTGCGTGTGGATCTCAGCCCGTCTGGACGGACCACAAGGGCCTTCTGGAAGCACACAACAAACCCATCGAGCAGCAAAACCAGACCTGGATCAGAAGACGCACGCCAGCCAGAGCAGGGCTCTGACCAGCCTCTGGGCCTCGCTCCAGACCCAGCGTCCCGCCACACACATTCCCGACAGTCTCGGCACATGACACGGAAACAGAGAAGGAGCAGCCGGACAGAGACACACACAGGAGCTGGCGAACGAAGGGAGGCTGAGGGGGGATCACAGACCCAGTGCCTACGCCCCGCCTGCAGGGCGCTCTCACCCCTGGGGCAACCCGCACCCTCACCTCTGCTTCCCCAGCGCCCCCTGAGGCACAGACTTGCGAGTCTTTAATTTTAGCCACAGAATCCTTATTGTAGTTTTTCAAACGGATCCTATCTAGACTCTCAACTTTCAACAGCTAACAGCGGAGTGCAATGAACAGACGGCTCTGCTTGCCTCCAGGACCCCAGCCTCCTTCCGCACACATGCTGCCATTGGACTTCCATTGCACCTGCTGCCCGGTGGGGGGTCGGGGGGGGGGCGCGGGGGCGGTGCAAAAAGGCAAATACACAGCAGGGGATGCTGCAGGGGAAGTGGCTGGGAGTCAAGGTGGTTGGTCTCTGGTTATGCGAGCCGGTCACCCACCTGGGCCCTGAATGTGTGTGTGTGTGCGTGTGTGTGTGTGTGTGTGTGTGTGTGTGTGTGTGTGTGAGACATATGGAGGGTCTTGAAGGTCCAGGGGGCCCTCTGTGGTCCTGGGATCCTACAGGAGGACCAGATCCTGGGGGCTGGTGGGGCCATTATCTCCATCACGGCCTCAGCAATGACTCTGTCTGCTGCCCAGTTCCACTTCCCAAACAAATCTGTCTTTCCCGGCAACTAATCAGTGAGACAGTGACTAGCAGATCAAGGCCACTGACTCTCTGACTCCCTCCCTAGAGGAGGCGGCTCCTGTCCTCAGATTTCCTGGGTGGTAGAGGGCTAGAGGGAGAGGGTGTAGGCTGGAGTTTACGGGAAGGAGGTAAGTGAGGTGGTTCCTGGGCCTTCCCCTCGATTGCAGATCCACTGTTGCCATCACTATTCAATTCTCCCAGAAGATAAACAAACCCTTTGTCCGGCTCCAGGCAGGCGGCCTCTGCTGACCCCACGGGAAGCTGGGGCCTCATTCGGAAAGGAAGGGTTGAGCGCTCAAGGGGCTGCGAGTGCACCACTCAGTGCCCTGCAGATGGCCACGGGGGGGCGCGGGGTCAGACTTCATACTTCTCATGGCCATTTCGAGATTTTTAAAAACATTTTCTGTGATAAAACTCAAAGTGCTTTTCAGTTGTACAACCATCACCGGGGTCAAATTCCACAACACGTCCATCACCCCACACCGAAACCCTGTACCCATTAGCTATCACCCTGCACCCCCTTCTCCAGCCCCTGGCAACCACGAATCTACTTTCTGTATCTGTGGATTTACCTCTTCTGGAGGTTTCACATAAACAGAACCTTGCGACCTTTTGTGCCTGGCTTACTTCACTTAGCATAATGTTTTTGAGGCTCATCCACGTTGTGGCATGTGACTTCGTGACCGAATGATATCCCCTTGTGTGGACAGACCACATTGAGTTCATCCACTCAGCAGGGGATGGACATTTGGGTTGTTTCTGCCCTTCGGCCACTATGGATAACACTGCTGTGAAGATGCATGCAGCAGTTGGTGTGGACGTGCGTTTTCACTTCTCTCGGGTGCGTATCTGGGAGTGGAATCCCTGGGTCATAGGGTAAATCTATTTTTGACTCGCTAAGGAGCTTCCAGAATGTTTTCCTCAGCAGCTGTACCATGTTGCATTTCCACCAGCAGTGTGTAAGCGTTCCGATTCTCCACGTTCTCACCAACACTTGCTATTTTCCATTTAAAAAAAAACTGTAGCCATTCTCGGGGCGCCTGGGTGGCGCAGTCGGTTAAGCGTCCGACTTCAGCCAGGTCACGATCTCGCGGTCCGTGAGTTCGAGCCCCGCGTCGGGCTCTGGGCTGATGGCTCGGAGCCTGGAGCCTGTTTCCGATTCTGTGTCTCCCTCTCTCTCTGCCCCTCCCCCGTTCATGCTCTGTCTCTCTCTGTCCCAAAAATAAATAAAAAACGTTGAAAAAAAAATTTTTTTAAATAAATAAATAAATAAATAAATAAATAAATAATAAAAAAACTGTAGCCATTCTAGTGGCATGAAAGTCACACCATTTGAAATCCCCGCAAATAATGATAACATTGAACACCCACAGGCCGTTTGTGTGTCTTCTTTGGAGAAAAGTCTGTGCAAGTCCTTTGCCATTCTTTCTATTGGGTTGATTATCTTTTTGTTAATGAGCTGTACGAGCTCTTTATATACTCTGGATACCAGCCCTTTATCAGATACGTGATTCACAAATATTTTCTTCCATTCTGTAGTCTTCCCTTGCTTTATAATGTCCTTTTTTTTTTTTAGTTAAAAAAATTTTTTTAAGTTTATTATTGAGAGACAGAGAGAGACAGAGCATGAGCATGGGAGGGGCGGAGAGGGGAGGAGACACAGAATCCGAAGCAGGTTCCAGGCTCTGAGCGGTCAGCACACAGCCCGACGCGGGGCTCAAACTCACAAACCGCGAGATCATCGCCTGAGCTGAAGTCGGACGCTTAACTGACTGAGCCACACAGGCGCCCCTATAATGTTCTCTTATGCACAAAAGACTTTTATGTTGACAAAGCACTTCGCCTTGTAGGATTCAACCCAGCTCAACCAACTGACGTGTGCTCAGCACTGCACCAAGTATAGCCGTGGCTCAAAGACTCAGTAAACTGCCAGGCCGGCCCTCAGGAAGCTCAGAGTCTCCCAAGATAGCAATATGGAGTAGAGTTTCCATCTGTGTGCCTGATCCCATAGAACGAAATCCAGCCAGGCAGATTTGCACTAAATCCAGAGGGTGTCTGGGGTGGTCAGACTTCAAGACAGGTTGTGCGGCCTGCACAGGGTTCCTGCTGAAGGTCCCCCTGGAAGACACGGTCACCCTCCAAAGCAGCCGACCAAGGGGCACAGACCAAGGGGTAAAGAGAAGCCCTTTCGGCGTGACTGCCTGGCGGAAAAGTGGACGGAGGTGTCCTTGGCCAGAGGAAGCAGCCTGGCATCAAACATGAACTCCAGGGGCGCCTGGGTGGCTCAGTCGGTTAAGCGTCCGGCTTTGGCTCAGGTCACGATCTCGCGGTCCGCGAGTTCGAGCCCCGCGTCGGGCTCTGGGCTGATGGCTCAGAGCCTGGAGCCTGCTTCCGATCCTGTGTTTCCCTCTCTCTCTCTTCCCTTCCCCCGTTCATGCTGTGTCTCTCTCTGTCTCAAAAATAAATAAACGTTAAAAAAAAAAAAACAAAAAAAAACATGAACTCCAGACTCAAGCCACAAGGGTGGGCAGGACACCCGGGCAGAGGGAGCTCTGGTGGGAGGAGGAGGGCTGGTGACCATCCCAGAACCCTGGGGAGTGCCAAGAGGCTAATGATAAAAATCACAATAACCATGAATTCAAGCATTTCACAATTTTGAGTGCTTTTCCTTGAGCTCGCTTAACCCCCAAAATGAGCCTGCGGTGGGTGATATATGGTCCATTTACCTATGAGGAAGCCACGGCTTCCCACTGGTGGGGTCACACAGCCAGAAAGAGGAGCAGCAGAATGACCCCTTGGGCTCCTTGTATCCAGGGAAGGCCCCTCTCTCCACCCTGCCAGTTAGCCAGCTGTGGTTCAAATCTGCGGTCTTTGGCACATCCGTTCCTTGTATGCGATTTTTAAGGTTACCGCTTTAAAGGCCATTGATTTTTTTCCTCCCGGTCGATGGGATTATGCTTCCAAAAGGCCATGGAAATCTGTTAGAAATTACATAAGGGGTCACGTACTTCTAGCTGAGGGGCTTGTGGCCCTCCCAGCAAGCCCAGTCTGGAAAGCGCTAGACGGGGAATCGGGAACACTGCATGCTAGACTCAGAACTGCCCAGCGTGTTCTCCACGCTCGGGGAGGCGTTTCTCTCTCGGGAGCTGTTTGTCCAGCTGCAAAAGGAGGATGGAAGTGGCAGCAGGTGGCATTCTGTGCTCCTGGGGATGGCTCTGCCTCCCAGAAACCCGCCACGCACCGTACGGATTGCACAGACACAGCGTGGGCCACTGGCACATCCTACCGTGCAAAGGGATGCTTGTCATCAACCATACGCTGAGCAAAAGGAGCCAGATGCAAAAGAGTGCCTTCTGCCTAATTCCATTTACACGAGGTTCTAGACCAGGCGGAACCCGCTCTAGTGACAGATGTCAGAGCGGTGGTTGCTGGGGCTGGGGGCTGGGGCTTGGGATGAGGGCTGGGGACTGGGGGCTGGGGGCTGGGGGCTGGGCACTGAGGCCACGTGGGGGCGCTGGACTGGAGGAGAGGGCGTGTGGGGAAGGGAATGTTCTATACCTTGATCAGAGTGGTGGTTACACAGGCACACCCCTTGGTCAAGACTCAAGTTGTACACCTGAAATGAGTGCATTTTAGAGTATGTATACTATACCTCCATAGAGCCGCTTTTAAAAAATCCAATCCTTGTTGAATCTGAGCTCTAGGGTCAGACGAGAATGGCTGTCAGTGTCACATACCCTGGCAGACTCTTCTACGTGTGACACCACGGGGTCCTGAGTTCAGCCTCTAAAGGAGGGGCCTTTTGGGCTGCCTGGGTGGCTCAGTGGGTTAACTGTCCACTTTCGGCTCAGGTCATGATCTCGCGGTCCGTGAGTTCGAGCCCCGCGTCGGGCTCTGTGCTGACCGCTCGGAGCCTGGAGGCTGCTTTGGATTCTGTGTCTCCCTCTCTCTCTCTGCCCCTTCCCTATGCATGCGTTCTCTCCTCTCTCTCTCTCTCTCTCTCTCTCTCTCTCTCAAAAATAAATAAACATTAAAAAAAATAATAATAAAGGAGGGGACGCTCCCCTGTTTCTGTGGGGCTCACTGGATGTGTCCAGGATGCACAACGGACCCCGGCCCAGAGCCCACACTCCTCACTTCTATAACCATAGCACCCTCCTGGGTGACCAGGAAGAGGGTCCATTCTTCAGCCCTGCAAACCGAGGGCTGGGAAGGGCCTAGACGAGTACTCAGGCTTCTGGACTCCCAGGCTGGACCCTCTGCCAGGCCTTGGCTCTTCTGGGGATGATGGGACGTCTTTCCTCCGAAGGCCCTTTGGGGACCACATGGCCACCTCTGATCTCCCAGGTGGCCCTCCACACCCGCCCCTTCACCTGGGGAACGGTGGGGTAATAAATGTGCTTTCTGAGCAATCTAATAACCAAAAGTGGCAGACCCCGGGACCAGGCAATGTGGGAAAGAGGAAACGAGGAGTCCTATGAATAACTACTATCTGCCTTTCGGTCAGCCTGTGTTAGATTGGGCTGTTATTTCAAGGCAATCAATAAATCAGCAGCCAGTGGCCTTGCTGAAGCCAAGGTTAATTTGCCTCCCTGCCTGGCCACCCCACCTTCCCTTCCTCGGGCGCCCAGCTGCACACTTCATCCAATTAAGAGGCCGGAAGCAGTCAGCGCAGCTCGACTGCAGGGGGCTGGACGCCAGGGGCCGAGCTGTAGAATGACGCAGGTCACTGTCCCGCGGGCTGGACCGGTGGGCGTAGGCACAGGAGGCAGAATGACCAAACGCTCTGCTGTCACCGTTCCTGGCGTTGCTTGTCTTCTAGATTTCCAGAATCCCCCAAATGGAGATGGGCGTTCCCAGCCCTCCCCTAGTCTATGCCCACGTTCCCTCCTCCTGAAGTTGCCAGATAAACACAGGGCCCCCCAGGTAAATCTGAATTTCAGATAAACGGCAAATAATCTGTAGCATCGGTTGTCCCAAATGTTGCCTTTGCTGTTTACCTAAAACCCAAACTGAACTGGGGCTCTGTGCTTGTGTTTGCCACATTTGGCAA
This sequence comes from Panthera leo, assembly GCF_018350215.1. Taxonomy (NCBI): domain Eukaryota; kingdom Metazoa; phylum Chordata; class Mammalia; order Carnivora; family Felidae; genus Panthera; species Panthera leo. Next base: position 11,655,084 of record NC_056692.1, on the reverse strand, counting down.
CCCTGCCTCTCCCACACCCCTGAGCAAGGGTCACCAGGCTCAGCTCTGTAACGGGGAAGCCTTCCAAAGTGTTGATTCATTTTCTGTTTTTTTTTTTTGCAAATGTGTCCCGCAGGCTCTGTGCCGGGGCAGAAGAAACAGGACGTGGGCGGGTGGAGCAAGAATGGAAGGGGATGGAAATCCAGGGACACAAGTCACAATTCCTGACCCCCCCCCCCCCAGCCGGCTGTGCGTCTGCAGGCAAATCACGGCTCTACCTTAACCGACTCAGCTGTGAAGTACAAAAAATAAGGTAGTAAATCCCTTCTCCACCTCCCAGGATGGTGGGCAGACCAGAGCACGTATGGATGAAAGCATGCCAGCCCTATAGCCTCGTCCGGGTGGAAGAGACTGTCTCTCCCTCATGTCTCTGGCCCCTGGAGCAAGCTTGGCATCTTTTATACTCCTGCGCCCCACCCCCCTCCACCCCCCACCCCCCCCACCGATGGTGCTGATGACGATGCTGGGTCTGGCCTGAAAGGAGGCAGCTCCAAAGTCTGTCCCCAGAAGTGAGCACCCGTACCTCCCCATAGGGTGTACGCTTCTTTCTGCCACTTTCCGGGGCTCCGTTCTCGGTATCCCTTGCAGCAGCATCCGGTGGCTCAGACAGAGGTTGCAACTGGCAGCCCAGGAAGCGTTTGGGTCAAACTCACAGAACTTTAAAAACCTGTGACCCAACAACAGTTCACCATGCAGAGTTTTCCCGTTAAAAGCCCGGCATCCGGTCTGAGGTGAAAAATCTGGACAAGGAGGCCACGGCAGGCCTGCCCGCGCACAGCAACCCTTCGAGAGGCTGCGCGGCCTACTTCCGGGCAGATGGGGCGGGCGCGGCGGTCCGGGACGCGGCGGGCTGCATGCAGGTGAGCTGCGGGCCGCTGGCAGCCTGCGCGTGTGTGGGCAGAGTTACACAAGGCGCACGCCAGGGCCGTGCCTGTGTGTGTTGCCCACGCGCCAGGACCCCTCGCACGGCCTCCAGCAGGCACACCACGGTGACTTCAGACGTCAGGCCTCCAGCGCGTAAGCCCGGCCCGCCGTGTGCCCCTGAGAATGACGGCCCTCTTAGCTGCAAAGATAACCCTCATCGGCGTCCACAGGGAAGGAGAACTCTGCTTTCAGCAAGTCCCCGAGACAATGTGATGTGTTTCAGCCAGGAGCCACAGCATTGCACGGCAACGTGTCCCTCCCGCTCGGACCCAAAGCCTGCTGGGTTTAAGGCCCAGGGAGCAGAGGCGCGAGCGTGGAAGTAGGAACGTCAGTGACTCTCGACCTGGAAGTCCTGTGTGTGTAAACCATCAAGGTCGTTGCCAAGATCAGCAGGCCTGAGAGCCACAGGCTCTTTACAGACCGCGTGCCCCTGAGCCACTCCCTCAGCTTGAAATATGAAGAGTGCCTACCACAGAGAGTTGTGAGATTATAGAAGATCTCCATGATTGCTCTGCCTGGGGCCAGATAAGAATGCGTCCTCGGGAGATCCTTACTCGGGGATGCTGGCAGGCCAGTGGCACCTGCTAAAACCAGGGGGTGCCAGGACCTGCCAAGCATCCTGTGACTGTCTGAGTGTCTCACTGGGAACACAGTGGGTGTGGGTGACAACAGCTGAGAAGATGGGCTGTGGCCACAAGGGATAGAGAGAGGGACATCTGGGATGTGTTTTCAATTTTTTTTTTAACGTTTACGTATTTTTTTTGAGACAGAGAGAGACAGAGCATGAACGGGGGAGGGTCAGAGAGAGGGAGACACAGAATCCGAAACAGGCTCCAGGCTCCGAGCGGTCAGCACACAGCCCGACGCGGGGCTCGAACTCGCGGACAGCGAGATCGTGACCTGAGCCGAAGTCGGCCGCTTAACCGGCTGAGCCGCCCAGGCGCCCCTGGGATGTGTTTTCAGACAGACCAGGGCAAGTCTCCAGCTCTGGAAGGCTATGAGAAGCATCCTTCAGGGAGCACCTGGTGGCTCAGTTGGTTGAGCGTCCGACTGTTGATTTCGACTCAGGTTATGTATGATCCCGGGGTTGTGGGATCGACCCCCACGTCAGGCTGAGCATGGAGTCTGCTTAAGACTCTCTCTCTCCCTCTTTCTCTCTCTCTCTCTCTCTCTCTCTCTCCCCCTGTGCCCCTCCCCAGCTCGTGCACTCAGGCACCTGTACGTACTCTCTCTCTCTAAAAGAAAAGAATAAAAGAAATATCCTTCCACTCAATCCGCCCACCTATCCACACACCCACCCCCATCCATCATCTACTCCTTCACGTCTCCATCTACCAATTCATCCAAATTGACTGGGGATCTACTATAGACCAGATGTGGTGTTAGACAGTAGAATGTTTTGAAGTGAAAACGGGGAGAAAGCCATACAAAGTCATTCATAACAAATGGTGCCTGTTTTCGTGTAAAATGTGTAATTTCATAATGATAATTAAAGCCAAGGATGCCTCAGTCACTGAAAGCACCAGCACCTGCCCCCCCCTTCCTCTGGGAGTCCACAGACAAAAGCAAGGGCCATGGGAGGAGACTCTCAGCGTCCACGCTGGGGCCTCGAGAGCCATCTCTCCGACTTGATGAGGACCTTTTCTGGACACATACCTGCCTCTCAAATTTCCTACATGTCCTTGCAGTGAGGGCCCCTGAGGGTGGATTTTTGAAATACACCATTTGAGGTGAGATAGAGGCTTTTTCACTAGATGACCAACCGTTAAGCATTCATCATGGCGGCCAACGGGACAGGACACCGGCGAAAAGCATCGGGTTCTGGGTTCAAACACGAGCGAGGGCAGATCACGTTCCCTCTCTCTGCCTCAGTTTCCTCACCTGCACGGTGGAGCTGTGCACGATCACATAATACACTATCGCACAGCATTGCTCTGAGGATGAAGTGAGTTAATGCACACAGAACGCTAGGAGCACACGTCTGGAGCGTGGCAAACTTTCAGATGTTAGCAATGCTGTTTGTTTTCATTCTGATGTGGGCGGGTGGGGAGTTGAAAGACCTAAAGAAGGCCTGGCTGTCGGCCTGACAGGCCACCACCATGCAGATGAAGAAAGGCTGATGGCTCAGTCAGTTGAGCCAAATGTCCCAGATCATCCCAGCCACAACCAGGACCTTCTCATACCTCTGAACTCCTGGCACATGCTCACTGAGGAAGTTCGGGCCTGGCTTAACCGTCCGAATGGCATCCCACCTCTATCTGTACCTAGTGTTGTGTCCGGCACAGAAAGGACCCCAGTGACCACTGGGGTTCGTGAATGATGAATGTGTGAATGTACGAAAGCTCAGAGGCCTTCAAGCCAACATGACTGGTGAGCAGCTTCTCTGACCTTCTCTCTGACCTGCTTCTGCCCGTCCTATAGACGGACTCCGTGGGGCCCACACAGGCGGTTCCATCTAAAACTGAGCGAGGGCGGGGCGCCTGGGTGGCACAGTCAGTTAAGCGTCAGACTCTTGATCTCGGCTCAGGCCATGATCTCACGGTTCATGAGTTCGAGCCCTGCGTCACTCAGCGATGATGGTGTGGAGCCGGCTTGGGATTCTCCTCTCTGCCCTTCCCCACCTTGTTCTCGTTCTCTCTCCTTCTCTCTCAAAATAAATAAACAAACAAGTAGAAATGAGCAAGGGCTTGGAAGGGCCAGGAGGGATGGGAAGCTACTGACTGGAAGCTGGTTGGGGGGGAGGGAGGGTCCATGAAGAGGGGAGGGTCCAAAGGCCCTGGAGGAAGGCAAGGCTGCCCAGCCCCGGGGAGCCCTGGGCTGCTCACATCTACCCTTCCCTGACACCCAGCTCTACCTGGTCCTTTAGGTGCACACAGCCCTGGCTCCTTTGTGAGCCCCACCCCCATCTGACCAGAGCACCCTCTCAGTCCTTGGAACCCTAAGCCTGGGCCAGCCACCCTTCCACGACACAGAACCAGCGGCACAGGGTCGCATCCAATGGCTTCCATAGCTACACGCCCTTTCAGTGCTGCCCACAACCTCATGCAGTCATTACCTGCTCACTGGACACTGCCTACCGGCTTCTTCAGTGAATAAATCAATTCCGAGGTACATCCGGGACTTTCCCCCTTGCAGTGAATTCACTTCTGGACTTGACTGCCTGAGAGAGGGTCCCCGAGCCATACTCTGGAAGGCGGGGCACAAAGCTTTTTATTAACCTGACACTGGCCGCCCACCCCCAGGCAACCTGCAAAATTTCAACCCAGCAGCACGACCGTCACATCTGAGGGGCCCGTGGCACACAGAAGTTCTCCTGCCTGAGCGTGAGACCATTTAACGTTTTATAAAAACAAAGTAATCACTAAAAATCAAAAAACAAAATAAAGGGACCTAATTATATATGAAATTGTTTTCAAGCAATTTAAAACAGTATTTTGGGGGTGCCTGGTTGGCTCCGTTGGTTAAGCGTCTGACTTCGGCTCAGGTCATGATCTCATGGTTTGCGAGTTCAAGCCCCGCATTGGGCTCTGTGCTGACGGCTCAGAGCCTGGAGCCTCCTTCAGTTTCTGTGTCTCCCTCACTCTCTGCCCCTCCATGACTCATGCTGTCTCTATATCTCTCATAAATAAATAAACTTAAAAAAAATTTAGAGAAAACATAGTATTTTGACCAATATTCCCTCATGCAATAAAATAGCCTGAGGACAAAAAGCCCCAGAAAGAAACTCTAAACTGCATCCAGTAAACATATTGTTAGCAATAATATAGGTATTGTTATTTTGACTATATATAAATTATGTTAACATATTTAGGAGCCAGACTTCCCCTATAAGAGAAGAGATACAAAAATAAAATCTCTAAAGTTAAGCAAAAACTTTCAGAGTAGGAATGCCAGTATGAACTTATGATTTATTTCTTTCTAAAAAATTCATTTTTCCTAGCTTGATCCACAAAACACGCCTCTCCATTTGCAATGAGCACCTGTAGCATCCAGATTGTGGTCTCTAAATATCATTTTCCACTAAAAGTCACCAGAGCTTCTTGGTTCAAAGGCCAATTCCAAGTCTATAATAGGAAACGTACAAGATGTTGAATGTGGGAATAGAAACTGACAAAGACGCATGCAGAAATGTCAGAACACTGATGAAAACTTCAAGTTGAAATATGTCAAATATATGCACACACACACACACACACACACACACACACACAGAGAGAAATCATCAATCTCTTTGGAGCTTACTAGGACACTGACACAGTATTCTGAAACTTGGTTTTTAAAAGGGGAAAAATTAAGCATTCATCCTGCCGTTGCTAAGTGCGCTTCATTTCAGGGTAACCAAATCACTGATGAGGAAAAGTTTCTATGTACAGAAGAATCACAGCTAATAAATGCAAGAAGAGTGACAGGATGAAAACAGCACCATTTTGCAACTCCTAAATGAGATAAGGACCCAGGTGACATGCAATACAACGAAAACCATCAGGAAACATGGGGGGTCTTGACAGTGGAGGGCCAGGATGACCTCTGGAATCCACTGGCCAATCTCTGTCACTCGAAGAGGGGCTCCCAGACATGATGCAACAGGAAGTGTGAGGCTCAACAGCAGGGCCATTAGTAGGGCAAATAGTCCAATACTGGCAACTTCATGTATTTCAAACGAACATGCAGCACATTCTATAAAGGATCCTCTAGATCTATCCATTTATAGGAAAGAACATGTTAAAGCAGAAGAACATGTTAAAAAGCATCACAAAGATATAATCACCCAAACCCAGAAAAGTCTGCTGGACAAATGACTCCGTTTCTTCAATAAATGAATGACATAGAAAGAAGGGATGGGATACTACTCTAGATTATAAGGGATTTAAGAACGCAACCAAATGCAAGGTAGTTCTTATTCGGATCCCCATTCTAACACACCAATTGTAAAGAGATACTTTTAAGACAATCAGAGAAATCTGAACATGGGATGAGTATTACATAATATTAAGATATTATAGGTGTCCTCTCTACTTCCAGTCAAGATGGGTGGAGTTTAGCCTCTCACATGAAACAACCAAAAAACAGATAAATACACAATAGATTTCCAGACACCAGACATGAAGGAATGAAGGACACTGATTTAAACTCAACCACATCAATAATCACATTAAATGTTAATGGCCTAAACATCACAATTAAAGACAGATCATCGGATTGGGGGGGGGGGGGGAGGAAGCAAGATCTAACTATATGCTGGCTACAAGAAATATACTTTACTTATAAGGTTGAAAAGTAAAACCATGGTACGAGAGACACCAGGCTCACACTGGTCAAAAGAAAGCTGGAGTGTTAAGTTATTTTCAGGTGTACAATTCTGTCCATTACTCGGTGCCTGTCACAACATGTTAATTATACTGAAATTTTTAAAATAAGCAAATAGATCATTTTTTAAAAGAAAGCCAGCATATTATATTAATATCAGACAAAGTTTCAGGGCAAACATTCATACCAGGATAAAGAAGATTTCGTCAGAATGAACCAAGAGGACATAACAGTATGTTCTAGGACCACAATGGAATTAACTAGAAATTAATTACATAACGATCTCTAAAAAAAATTCCCAAACGTTTAGAAACTAAGTAGCACATTTCCAAAAAAGCACATGGGAAAAACAAGAAACCAAGAGGGAAATTAGAAAGATTTTTGAACTGAATGAAAATAAAAACCGACCATAACAAACCCTGTGGGACAGCACTACAGCTGCACTTGGGTCAAATTTATAGCACCGAACGTCTCTATCAGAAAGAGAAGAGGGGCACTTGGGTGACTCAGTCGGTTAAGCGTCCAATTCTTGATTTTGGCTCAAGTCATGATCTCATGGTTCATGAGTTCAAGCCCTGCATCGGGCTCTGTGCTGACAGTGTGGATCCTGCTTGGGATTCTCTCTCTCTCCCTTTCTCTCTGCCCCTCCCCTATACGTGCTCTCTCTCTTTCTCAAAATAAATCAATACACTTAAAAAAATTTTTTTTTAAAGAAAGAGAACAAAGTCTGAAATCATTAGTCTCAACCACCTTAAGAAACTAGACAAAGGAGAGAAAATAGAAACCACGTCAGTGTAATTTTGGAGTGGAAATCAATGAAATAGAAATTAGAAAAACATTAGAGAAAAGTCAGTGAAACGAAGCAGGTTTCCTGTGAAGACCAATAAAACCTCGATCCAGACTGATGGAGAAAAAAGAAGACACAAATGATCAATAGAATGAGAGAGATGACATCACGACAGAGTCTGCAGATGTTAAAAGGGAAATAAAGGACCATGTGAACAGGTTTATACCAATAAGTTTGACAGCTTAGAAAAAAAATGCATATATTCCTTGAAAAACACAAATTACCAATGCTCACTCAAGAAAAAAAAGTATAGGGGCATCTGGGTGGCTCAGTCGGCTAAGTGTCCGACTTCAGCTCAGGTCATGATCTGCTGGTTTGTGAGTTCGAGCCACGAGTCGGGGTCTGGGCTGACAGCTCAGAGCCTGGAGCCTGTTTCGGATTCTGTCTCCATCTTTCTGTGCCCCTCCCCCGCTCATGCACTGTCTCTCTCTCTCTCTCTCTCTCTCTCTCTCGAATATAAATAAATAATTTTTTAAAAAAAGAAAAACAAAGTACATAAACTGACTGGCACTATACCCATCAAAAGAATAATACACCATGACCAAGTGGGATTTTTCCGAGGAATGAAAAGTTGGGTTGGCCATTGAAAATTGCACCAGTCAATGAAATCCACCACATACACCAAACAAACAAGAAAAACGTTATGATCACCTTCACAGATACAAAAGAGTGTTCGACAAAATCCAACACGTGTTCCCGACGAAAACTCGGGCACGCCAGGAACGTAAGGACTTCCGCGTCCTGACAAAGAGCCTTGACGCAAAGCCCACGGCTCACACCACGCTGAAAGCTTTCCCTTTAGATCAGGAACAAGACAGCCGTCTGCTTCCGCCACCTACTCAACGCTGGACTGACGGTGCCAGCTAGCTCAATCGGAAAGGAAAGGAAATTTAAAAATCAGAAAGGAAGGAGTGAAACATCTTTCCCGGCAGACATGTGACCACCTATGAGGAAAAGCTGATAGGATCTATACACGGATGCAAGACAGGCACACTGAAGGTGGCAAGGCATTGCTAAGAGAATTTAAGGCACGCACACGTGGAGAGAGAGACACAGTGTCCCCAGGCCCAGAGGCTCGGTGTCGCTAAGAGGTCAGAGCTCTCCTCTGCTCTACGCCCCACCCCCACCCCACAAAATCCCAACAGCCTTCTTGTTGCAAATTGATACAACCTGACTGTAAATCAGATAGAAATGCAAAGGCCTTAGAACGGCCTAACCCGACCAGATTTCCAGTTGGATTATGAAGCAGCAGTAACCGAGACAGCGCGTGTAAAGACGGACGAATAGATCGCCGGCACAGAACAGAGCGTCTAGAAATAAACCCACGCATCTAAGGTCGACTGATCTGTGGCAAAGTGCAAAAGGCAACTGGGTGGGAAAAGGAGAGCGTTTCAACAGGCGGGTCTGGAAGTCACAGGCGAGAGTGAACTTCCAAGCAGAACTCAGACCTCAGGCACAAAAATGACCTCAAAATGGGTTATAAATCTAAACGTAAAACCCAAGGCTATAAAAGTTGTGGAGGGAAACGTACTAGAAAATCTTTATGACTTCTGGTTAAGGCAGTGATTTCTTAGGTTACAACAGGAAGCGTGATTCACGAAAGAAAAAAAGTCGCTAAACAGGACGCTAAGGGTGAGGTCCCTGGGGGGAGGGCCACCCCACCGTTCCCTCCAGGTCCGTGAGACCTTGGCACGGGTCTGGCTTAGCGAGTGGCTGCGGGTCCTGGAGTCCTCTCTCCCCACATGACCTCGGCGCCTAGGACACAGTCTCCCCTGTGTGGGACGAGCGCTCGGGAAGGTGGTGGACACTTGCTTTCCTGTCCCCTGCCGGTGACTCCACACAGCAGCCCTATGAGGGGTATACACCTGGATGCCTGGCCCCGAGGGCCACAAACCCAGGAGTCACCTTCACGGCACCCTCTCCCCGACGTGGACTCCAAGCCTCTGTCCTTGGCTTCCCCTAAATACTTAAGCCAAGTCCAAAGTCCCCAGAGTTACCTGGGAGACAACCAGCACCCCTGGTCCCACGTGGGGGCCCAGGACACTTGTCACTCTCTGTCAAGAACTCGCACCCCAGGGGAGCCTGCGTGGTTCAATCGGTTAAGCGTCTGACTTCAGTTCATGAGTTCGAGCCCCGAGTTGGGCTCTGTGCTGCCAGCTCGGAGCCTGGAGCCTGCTTCGGATTCTGTGTCTCCCTCTCTCTCTGTTCCTCCCCCACTGGTGCTCGCTCTCTCTCTCTCTCTCTCTCAAATAAATAAAGATTTAAAAAATTTAAAAAAAAGAATTTGAAGCAGGATCTTAAAGAGTTCATAATGTCATTCACAACAGCTAACATGTGGAAGCAACTCAAGGGGCCACTGACTGATGAGCGGATAAGGAAAATGTGGTATATCCATACAGTGGGATATTCATCATCCTTAAGGAAGAAAATTCTGCAATGCGCTACAACGTGGATGAACACGCTTGAGGACGTGATGCTAAGTGAATAAACCAGACCCAACAGGACAAACGCCATACGATTCCACTTATCTCAGGTACCTAGAATCGTCAAATTCAGGGACAGAAAGCAGAAGGGCGAACGTTTTTAATACCATGAACTGTACACCCAAAAAGCGGCGAAAATGGTAACCTTCCTGTTACGTGCATCTTAACGCAATTTTTTTTTCTTTTTTTTTTTTTAAATTTTTTGTTAACGTTTATTTATTTTGGAGACAGAGAGAGACAGAGCATGAACGGGGGAGGGTCAGAGAGAAGGGGAGACACAGAATCCGAAACAGGCTCCAGGCTCTGAGCTGTCAGCACAGAGCCCGATACGGGGCCAAAGTCAGACACTTAACCGACTGAGCCGCCCAGGCGCCCTGCCAGCCTAACACAATTTTTAAAAAGAGAGAGAAAAAAGATATTTAGAAAAAACGTTTTAAAAAAGAAGGAAGGAGAGAGGGAGTCCCTGCAGGCCAGCTCTGAGGTGAGAACCCTTGCTGCCTGCCTAGCTCCCATGACAAGAACTTGGAACAGCCCGGGGTTGGACAGCGACACTCTATTTGGCTACTTTTCCTGTTCCCGGGCCTTGGATCCTCTGCCTCCCCTAGTCCTGCTGCTGACAGCCCCAAGAGGGCAGACCCCATCCCTGCAGGTCCCCGGACCCCATGCCCTCAGGGTGACGAGGGCCAAATGCAGAAGTCACCTGGCCAGGGAAGGGCACGTCCACCCAAAACACCTGCCCTTCCCCACATCCAACCCCACTCGGGAGACGCAAGCCGCCCCAGGGACCAGCAGATGCCGGAGCCCTCTCCCTGCACTGGCCCCCAACGGGATCACTGTACAAGTCACCACGTTCTGCCTCGTGGCCACCTCTCCGGCCCTGATATTTGTCTGGGGAAAGGGGGAAGTGGGAGGGAGGAAAGGAAAGCCCTGAGGCTCTGCCCCTCTGAGAAGCTGACAGCCTTCTGAAGGGCTGCAGCCCTGGCCCAGGGAGGGTGGGGAGGACGGACAACCTGGGTTCAAACCCGGACCCTGCAGTGGGACCTTGAACAAGGCACTCCACCCACTCCCATGGAGCCTGCTGCATTTGGGACATGGACGGGGCTGAGCGCTGGGCCCCTCCCGCCACCCTGCCTTCCAGGGGGCTTGGGCCACATTTGTTGACTTGGAAGACGGTCACACAGCCGTGACTTGGGTGGGACCTCATCCTGGCATCCAGTCTGCTCTCAGGAGGGGACAGCCTGGCTGCAGGAACCCATAGGGTAGCCCCCCCCCTCCCCCCGTCTGATCTGCTCTCCCTGTCCAACCCTGCACCATGGCAGAGGGAGGACACTAAAGGAATGCCACCTGTGCCCACCTTGACAGGAAGCAGGGAGGACACCCAGTTCACCGTGAGACAGCCCCTGGAACTCTTGTCACTCACTCGACACACCATGTGGCTTCTCATAAGAAGACGGCCACCATGTGTCCCGGGGAGCCCGGGGCCAGGGCAAAGGTGGACTTCTATATCTCAAAAACACAGCCCTCGCTTAAGCAGACCAAAAATCTATTCTTAAATTTTACTTAATATATACACTAAAGGGGTAGGAAGAGGTAATTACCTTATCAAAAGATCCACTATGAGATCCATCTAAATAGATGCATTTTCCTACCACACTTACAATGCTTCATTTAGGATCTTTTTAAAAATGTATTTCAAATCGCGGCGCCTCGGGGGCTCAGTAGGTTAAACATCTGACCTCGGCTAAGGTCCTGATCTCGCAGTTGATGAGTCCGAGCCCCGCATCGGGCTCTGTGCTGACAGCTCAGAGCCCGGAGCCTGCTTCGGATTCCGTGTCTTGTCTCCCTCGCTCTCTGCCCCTCCCCCGTCCGTGCTCTGTCTCTCTCTGTCTCTCAATAATAAATAAACGTTAAAAAAAATTTTTTTTTAATTTATTTCAAATAAAGCGAGGCCCACCTGCACAAAGCTGCTGGAAAAATAGCCCCGGAGTGGCTCTCCAACCACTAACCAAACACAGTGTAAAATCTAGTCTGCCTTCTTTGGTCAATATTTACACGGACTTCAGCCTGACTCAGAAAGGAAATTTGAAAGTATTTGGTTGGAGGCCAGAGTGGTTGTCTGGAGACGCAGGGTTTCAATCGCAGCTGGGGCCTTTCCTGGGAATCTTAGGTGGGGCCAGGTGTGGAACTGCAACATCAACATCAACATCAACATCGCTATAATGATATTAACAGTTACGGTCAGCCAGCCTTTTTTCTTTGTTGGTTTTTTTTTTTTTTTTTTTTTTGGAAATAATATTAGTTTTAATTAGAAGAGAGTTTTTTTTAGGTCAGATTTATAGACTTAAAACTAAAACTCACATACAATAGAACTGTACCCTTTTTAGGGCACCCCGGTGGCTCAGTCAGTTAGACAACCGACTTCGGCTCAGGTCATGATCTCACAATCCGTGAGTTCGAGCCCCTCGTCGGGCTCTGTGCTGACAGCTCGGAGCCTGGAGCCTGCTTCGGATTCTGTGACTCCCTCTCTCTCTGCCCCTCCCCCGTTCATGCTCTGTCTCTCTCTGTCTCTCAAAAATGAAAAAACGTTTAAAAAAAAAAAGAAAGAAATGTACCCTTGTTAATGCAGAGTTCTGAGTTCCAACAAACACATACAGTCATGCAACCACAGCCAAATGAAGACAGAGGACACTTCCATTACCCTGGAAAGTTCCCTGTGCCCTTCACAGTCAGGCCCTTCCCCCACTCCTGCCCCAACAACCCCTGTTTTCTGCCCCCTCGTCCTACATGTGGAACCATGTAGTCTCTAACCCCCACCCCCTCAACCTCCTCGGAGGGAAGTTTTCTTCTCTTTTTTAAAATGTTTTAAAAAGTTTTCTTTATTTGACAGAGAGAGAGAGAGAGAAAGAAATGCACAAGCAGGGGAGAGGCAGAGAGAAGGAGAGAGAGAATTTCAAGCAGGCCCCATGCTGATAGCACAGCTTGAACTTACGAACCATGAGATCATGACCTGAGCCGAAATCATGAGTCAGACGCTTAACCAACTGCACCACCTGGGCGCCCTTTTCTTTTTTTTTTTTTTTATAATGTTTATTTATTTTTGAGAGAGAGCATGAGCAGGGGTGGGGCTGGGGGGCAGAGAGAGAGGGAGATAGAATCAGAAGCAGGCTCCAGGCTCTGAGCTGTTAGCACAGAGCCCAACTTGGAGCTCGAACCCAGGAACCATGAGGTCATGGCCTGAGCCGAAGTCAGATGTTCAAACGACTGAACCACCCAGGTGCCCTCTTTTTTTTTTTTTTTATTTATTTTTTAAGGCGGGGACCTTTCCACCGACCCGGTGCCTGCGCCTCAGTGGTTTGCTCCTTTCCGAGGCTGTGAGGGAAGGGATCCATGGCATGGGTGGATGGGCCACGTTTGGTTTATCCGCTCCCCGGCCGAGGGACACTCGGCTGTCACGGGACTCTGCTCTTGTAAACAAAGCTGCTGCAGACAGGGTTGGCGGTGCACGTGCTTTTGTTTTCGTTCGCCCTGTGGCCTGCTGCGGCTACTGAGCAGCAGCTGTGTCCCCTCCACCGCCGTGCCAGTCCCTAGAGGGGCGGCCAGGAAACGCGGGCCAGGCACAGGGGTGACAGGGAACACAGCCACCGCTCGGGAGAGCGCCCACACTCCACAGCCCAAGGTCCAGGAGCACGTCGGGGGCACAAGATTGCGAGGGGCAAAGGCCTGGGGCGGGGGGGGGGGGGCGGAGGGGACAGAGACCCCATCGTGGAAAAGAATCTGAGCTGAGACCTGAAGGCAAGACAGAAAGGAAAGGGGTGAGGAGGAGTCCGGTGGAGGACCCAGCCCACAGGCGGGGAGGGCACGGAGGATGCAGGCAAGCGGCCTGCAAGGAGGGTAGGCAGGGAGCCATGGGGGGGCTTATAGGGTGGGCGGAGGGGACACAGGCCTGAGCCCCTCAGCCTCAGACCCACTTCCCACCCCTAGTTCCATGCCTCCCCACAGCCCAAGCTGCCCACCATCCGGGAGGAGCCCTCGGAAGCTCCCCAGGGCTGTGGCTTCTGGGCACCCCTCCTCGTGGCCAGCTGCCTGTCACCTTAGCAGGCCAGTGACGACGAGCTGTCTGCCTACTGGGGGGGTGCCCCTGTGATCGCCAGGCCTCAGCAGCAGTGGGGGGGGGGGGGGGCGGGAAGGGAGGGAGTGTGGGCAGGTTCTCATCCCCAGGAGCAGGAGCCTGGTCCCCAGTCCCAGCGAGCAGGACAGAGGTGGCGTCCAGCAGAAGGCCACTCACTGGTCTCGAAAAGTCGGCCCCAGAAAAAGCAGAATCCAGCACATATTCTCAAGGCCTCCAGCGAGAACTGTTTATGTGCCCATTTTCCAGGCAAGGACTGTGAGGTTCAGAGAGGGGAAGTGACCTGCCCAAGAGTGCGGCGATGGGGCCAGGACTGTGCCCAAGGCCGCCAGCTTGGTCTACAACCCCAGAAGGATTTCTTCTGAGCCCCTTGCCCGGAGAGGAATGGGCCGCCCACCCTGGCTCTAAGCCCCACCGATGGGCCGTGGCCACGGGGGCCCAGCACCCAGGCCCCCACCTGCCCAGCGCTGCCTTCCAGAAGGTGCTTCAGGGCCAGTGAAGCCCCATTAGTGAATATTAGAATATTAGTGTCTGAGCCAGAAAGGTGCAGCTAATCTTGTTATCCTTTAAGGCAAGCCCCGGGCTGAGGAAAGTGGTTTGCCTAATTGAGCTCCCTAGAAGTTAATCCAGGAAAAGGGGCCCCGTCTCCGTGGACCGACATGACACAGCCCGCAGAACGCTGGCCTGCTCGGGTGACCCCGGCTGAGCGCGCTCACCTCACCGTGGCCCCCACATTACCTCTCCGGGCCTCACCCTGCCACCCCACCTGCCACGACCTACCCACCTCCCAGGGCGCCCAGAGCTGGGCAGGGCCTGTCTCTGAGAACAGGCCGCGCCGTACCAAGGACACAAACAGGTCGAGTGCAGGGGCTTTGCGTTGTGCTGGGCTTGTCTTTCACGAAGGAAGAAAGACGAGGGCGTGGCCTCTCAGGTTTCTGTGGCTGGTCCACGTCCGTTTGTCCGACCCTCAGCAGGCGGTGAGGGGGCGAGGACTGAGCGTGAACCAAGGCTGAGCCAAGGCCGGGCCTGTGTGCAGCCGTCGGGGGAAGGGGGGCAGGGCCCAAGGCCACCAGGCCACACTGGGAAGCGATGGTGGGGGGGGCGGGGTAGGGGTCTCCGCTTCCTTTCCTCAGAGATGCTGCCCTCTCTGGAGCCTCCTGAGGCCAGAAGGGGTTTGGACACGCGCCTGTGCTCCTCTCCAGCTGCCTTCCCTCGGAGGCCGGCCTCGCCGCCTCCAATCCAGTTCCTCAAACGCAGACCAACAGTGCGGGCATCCCTCGGGAGCCTCTGAGAAATGCAGACTCTTGGGCCCCGCCCCGGACCCGCCGAGTCAGTCTGCGTTTTCACCGCGTCCCCGGGGATTGCCGAGAAGGGCTATGCTGCCCCAGCATTCGGAGGGACCTCACACTCCCACTCGGTTGTTGACTCAACCCCGAAACCGCTTTCACCGCCAGAAAGCTCCATGGCATCGCCCCGGCCGTTCCCGAACACAGCGTCGTGGCTCTCTACCAGGCCCACGGCACCGTGAAGGGACAACCCCCGAGATGCTCCGCCTCTAGAGGTGGCGGTCCTTTGAAGCAGTCGTGGAAGACGGTGCTCCCCACCTCCGGCCCAGGGCCCCTCCGCTCAGAACACAGCAGCGGCACATCCCAGACAAATACTTCAAGGCCGGTCCCTGTGGCAGAGGCCAAATCAAGCTCATGCCTTCTTTCGACCTCTGAGCTTAACCATGCACGTGATTTAAGGCGACCCTAGTGACTGTCAGTTGCTTGTAACAACATGAAGCTTTGCCACCAGGGTGCTGGGGAGAGCTGAGATCCAGCTTTAAGGAACTCAGCTACTCAGCCTTGCTAGGAGAAGTCTTAATGCCTCTTCTGGGAACGGCCTAGAGGCTGGAGAGAGCACTGGACAGGGTTCAGGAGAAGCAGAGCCCCTGCTTTGTGCAGCATACCGTCCAGGGATTGTCCCCCAGAGTCCTCACCACGATCTGTGAGAAAAGCACTTCATCTGACACATAAAGGAACAGAGGCACAGAGAGGGTGAGTGACTCAGCCAAAGCCACACAGCTGAGCAGTAGTAAAGCCCAGCCTTGAATCCAGAACCTATGTTTCCAATCAGTAAGCTCCCAGGACAGCTCTCCTTTGGGCTGGGTCCCCCGATTTGCCGGGACACATCACAACCTCAGTTTCCTTGTGTGTAAAGGACAGGGGGTTAGGCTAACATCCCCACCAGCTCCAACGTCCCGCAGGTCCGTCAACGACAGCAGAACGGGGCTGCCTCCTTCACTGCTGGCCAGCAGGCGTGGGTGCCAAGAGCATTCTCCCACCGGACAGGAACTTCACCCCCACCTGAGACTGGGGCAGAAACACAGGCAGCTTGAGCCACCACACTGCCACCTCCGGCGTTTGCGACAAGGGAGCTAGAAATGTACGTGCTTTGGAAGGCTGCATCCAGGCAATGACAGGTGACCACACCTGTGCTGTTCCTGAGTGAGCCCACCTTGGCCCCGGGCCCTCATTAACCCCACGGGGCATTTTCCACTCCAAAGGGCCACTCAGTGTCCTCAGCTTCCACAGTGGGCCGTCTGACCTGCACGTCCTCCAGTCCCCTGCCAGGCCGTACCCCCCCGGAAAGCCCGACTCTCCCGGGCACGTTGAGTGCGCCGAGTGGGACCTCAGCCATGGGTGCAAGCCATGAGGCTACAGCTCCATGTAAAGCATTTTGAGACACCTCACCCACCCCCGGGGGGACCCTCAAAAGGTCAGATGCAACCACCATGAAGCTCTACACGGTCCTGGCGTCCCAGCTCACCCCAAGAGGCCGTGCACCTGCACGTGTCCCCAGCACATCCATGTCACCTGGATTCCATGACTCTCTCATACCATTCCTGCCACCGAGAAGAGCTGTCCCTGACCTCTGCCTGCCAACATCACACCTGTGCAGCCGGCCAAGCTTTAGACCCTCTTCTGGTGACCTCATCCCTGGTGGGTCCAGTCCCCAGGAGCCATTCCCACTGGCCTGGGGAGCAACACCATTTGTCCTGCGTCCTGGGTCTTGGCCTCAGCTCCTCCACCAGACTCTCGACAGCAAGGCCTAGGGGCTGGGTACATCCAATGACTCATTCATCCATTCCATTCGAGAACAAACCCTACTCTTGCCTGCTTCCCAACTTTTGCTCAAAATGTTCTCTCTTGTGATAATGAAGTTGCGCTGAGGTAGGAAATGTCCCCAGTTTCAGAGACGCTACAATGAAAGGATGAGGGGACACGTGTCACTGCACTCATGACTTCAGCAAATGTGGCAAGATGTTCTGGAATCTAGGTGAGCGTTGGGAGGTTTGTTCTCTCCACTGCTGTATACGTTTAAAATCTGTCAATTAAAAAAGTTGCCCCTGCCTGAGAACCCTATCTCTCTCCTGCCTGCCTTTTCCTACCAAAATCTCCCCAACGAAGGGGGTCTGTGCCTGTGGCCCGGCTGCTCTGTCCCTCCAAGCCCTCGGGCCACCTGCCTGTGCCTTGCTCACAGCATAGCAACTTCTGGGCCCTGAAATCTATACCCACCTTACCTCCTCAAGCATCCTCTGAACCCTGGGAAAGGGGGCCATGCCTTGTTCCTCCCCAAACCTCCCAGGTGCCCTGCACTCGGACACTGGCTGAATCCCCGACGTGCTGAGTGCCCAAGCTGAGTGCCACTTCTGCATTTGCGGTGGCCCAGTCACGGGGGAAGAAAGGAAATGACAGCATCGGGGGAGAAGAGCGTGTGCCGCAGCCAAGGTAGGGGCAAGAATGTGCTGGACACCATCGCCACCACCCTGGCCTGGCCAGCCCAGCCCACACTCTCCCTCCGGCCGCGGTGCCGGCTCTGCAGTCCTGAACCCAGCGGGTGCGCATTCAAACGGCCTGGGCTCCCTCCCAGGCACAGCAAGGCCTTCCCCAGGACATTTGCAGGAGCAGGTTTCAAGCTGGTGACAACCTCCCCTGGCCAGGCCAGGGGGCGCTGGGCGTAATAGGATTTAAGCAACCCAGAGCACTTCTAATGTTTGCTAAGTCTGCTAAGGGCACAGAGAGAGAAAGACAAAGATACGGCATCTGCAGGGCTGTGAACAGCAGCATGCAGCAGCCTTGTCCCTCTCTCTCTCTCTCTCTCTCTCTCTCTCTCTCACACACACACACACACACACGCTGTCCAGCCCACCAAGCCCCTTGCTCATGGACACAGCACAGAGATGCTCCAAAGCCAACCAGCCCCAGAGGAAGCCACTGTTCATCCTGGGGTGTGTGTGTAGGGGGGGGGGGGGGGGTGAACAGCTACAATTGTTACCACTGGGGGGGGAGGGGTCTGGGCATAAGAGGGAGGAGTGGCTTCCATTCAGGCGGGAAGGCTGAACCGGGCTCTGATCAGACAGCGTGGCCCTCGGTGGCCTGATGGTGCTCACAATCTGGAGCAGTCCACGGACGCCCAATTACTTCCCGGTAATTGCCAAGCTTACGTGCCGGCGAAGGCCGTCTCTTTACCCTCACAGTTGCCATCAAAGCTGAATCGGGATTATTTCATTTGCTGCATGCCGACCCGGGCCTCTGTCCACCGGGCTCAGTTTCTGCCCCCTCCCCCCTCTCCTTTTAAAGGACAGAGAGGAGGTGGGGAGCGGACTGGGCCTCCGCACGAGTCTGAGCGACCTGCAGGATGAAGCTGGGCGATCCGGTGACGAGGCTCGGGAAGCCTGGGCCTTTCTCGGGGGCCCCCCCGAGCTGAGCGCCGCTCTGTGGCTCCAAGCGTCCTTAACAGCAAAGCTCGGCTCCCCCATCGGGTGGTACCCAATGTTCCCTATTAGCAGCTCGCTGTTAATACAAGCAGCGACGGCAGAGACTCGAGAGAATTGATTCCACAGCAAACAGTTCTGCCAGGCAGGAGCACCGAATGCTGGTTCACGCCTGCTGATGACAGCGCGAGTATTTACGAACCAGCCCAGACTCAGCTGCAAGCGAGGGCCAGCCTCGGCCTTCCCGCCTGCGGGTCTGTCCCCTGGGCGGCTCCGGGGTACCGGCCCGTGCCAGGCGTGGCCCTCAGAAGGCCTCCGGGGTGGATCGCCAGAGTTGGCGATCTCCGGAGAATGGGTGCTGGCAGAAAGAATAGCGTGGGCTGGGGGTGTCGAGGAAGCCTCCCTGGCAGGGCGACCCGCACGCCGTGGCCTGAAAGATAAAAACGAGACCCACACAGAACACAGAAAGAAGGTTCCTCCGGGCAGGAAGACATGGAATGGCGCTCTCTGTCCTGCTCTGACCACCCTGCTTTCCTGCCGGGTGTCCGCACTGCCTGAAGCCCTCACAGCCAAATCCGGGCAGTGAGAGTGCCAGGGTCACCCGGCCCCCCCAGTGCTTGGGCTTTGGAAGAGGGGTGGGGACAGAGCAGGCGCAAAGGTTTTGTTCTGGATCTCGGACTTGGTATCTAGCAAGGTGAGGTGTCTTCACGACAGAAGCCAGGGGTACTCGCGAGGGACAAGTCTAAATCATGCGAATCAGTGACTGAGCTGGAGGGAGAGAATTGCAAATGCGGTGACAAGGGAAACTGGCTGTGGGGGGGTGAAGGGGGCAGACAAAGGCCCTAAAAGAAAGGACACCTGAACTCCAGAGAGTGTTACGGAATCAGAAGCACCAACACATGAGCCGAACCAAAGAAACCCAGAGAGAGACAGGCGGTGAGGGCGTCATCGACCTCCCCCATCCTCACAAGAACCCTCTGCGGGAGGTCAGGACCCACAGTCCACAGACGGAAGACTCAGGAGTTGGTCGGACTGCACACACCTGCAAGGGCCACCGGCACCTTGGACGGGGAGCCCCGCGGGCTGGGGTTGGGGGGTGAGGGGGGCGGGAGCAGGATTCCTAGAAGCGTTGAGCAGGGCTGGGGATCATCTCGCCCCTGCCCTCGAGGGACCCAGAGGCCCCATGGCCCATGTCCAAACTTGTCCCAGAGTCCATGGCAGGCAGTGGAATGCAGAGGTGACACAGGCCAAACACACGCCCAAACTCAGTGACATTTGTCCAGAAGGCTTACTGACCAGGAGTGGGACGGACCCCCTGCAGTGACAAACAGCCGCGGCATTTTTAAATAACGTCTTATTCTCAATACTTTCAGATTCCTAGAAAAGTTGTAATGTCAGCCCAGGGTTCCCGCGTGCCTCCGGCCAGCTCCTCTGAGGTGGTCACCTCCCGGACCCACGGCCTACTGGTGACAACAGCAGCGGAGACATTTCAGCCATTCTTTGGGCAAAAGCAGTTCTGTTCTGCTGGGTGGGCGGATGGTCAGCTTTCCCGCCCAGCAGATGGGAGGGAGCCGTGTCCCCGTCACCGCCACACGGCCACACTGAGCCCGCGTGGCCCCCCAGTCCCCGTGCCCCCAAACCATGCCCACGCACCCTCCCGGAGGCTGTGAAGCGGGGAGCCAGTGTGAGCTCAGGGAGGTGAGCAACTCCACCCAATTGCAGCAAGGAACATAGAAAAGCAGCGTCCTGAGGAAACCCAATCCCCTTCACACAGCGGTGTGACTGTCCCTGAAAAGTGCCTGACAGCTGAGGGGACAGAGCACTGAGCACGAGGACTCTCTCTTCTCGCAGGGTACAGCCTGGGTTCAAGATACTGTGTTCTGTGCTAATCACCCACCCCGCCGGAACATTTCTCGTGACCTCCGAGGACGGGGACGTCTTCGGTTCTCTGTCACCCGCAGGGAGGACGAGACAGAACAGCACAACGTCTGTCTGGCCCGGTCCCTCTGGGGACGACCTCGTACAGCTTCCCCGTGCTGCCATGCAGACTGAGCTTAAACACGAGCCCCCGCTGGACGCGCAGACGCATGGCTGGGACAGCGGTTAGGGTCTCCTGTGGCACTCAGGGGTCAGAGGTCAGGCGCACCAGCCACCGGGGAGGTCTGCTCTGAGCCCCGGGGGCTTGGGCCTTCACGCACTCGCCTCCCTGCCAATCTCCGTCACAGTCACGGCCACACTGGTTCTTGGACCCCCGTTCCACTGAACGCAGATCCGAGATGTACTTGCCCGTGTGAGCAAATGAGCAGGATAAGGATGTGTAACGACAGCACCGTTTACGGTGGTGAAAGTCCATGAGGGAGACAAATAAATTACAGGACACCCATACGACAGAATCCTGCGTAGCAACGGAAAAGAATATCGTAGATCTATGGACAGGAAAGTGAAAATCTCCAAGTGCGCCAAGAGCTGCTCGAAGAGTTCGGTAGAACAGGGCCTAGTGCTGAGGAAACACAACATTAGTTCCCATTACTCTTCTTTTTTTGTTTTATTAAAAAACGCTTAACGTTTATTTTGAGAAAGAGAGAGTACGAGGAGGAGCAGAGAGAGAGAGGGAGACACAGAACCCGAAGCAGGCTCCAGGCTCCGAGCTGTCAGCACAGAGCCCGACCTGGGGCTCGAACCCACGGACCGCGAGATCACGACCTGGGCCGAAGTCGGACGCTTCACCGACTGAGCCACCCAGGCGCCCCAGTTCCTGTTACTGTTCTAAGATCAGCAAGCTCCGCTTTTATGAAGGAAAAGAAGGTGGCCACCCTTGTAGGAAAGAGAGTTTCTCCGCACAGAGAACCTCCCAAAAGGGAGGGCCGGGGAACAGAGTTCAAGGGAGACATTTTTACCCTATGCCCCTGGGCACCGTTTGAATTGTTATCATGTGCATGTGTCACGTACACTTACAATTTTAAACACAATAACTGCGGGGATACTACAGACAACAAACTGACCCTGTCCCCAGGGGTGAGGGGCAGATGGCTATGTCAGGTAAGGCAGGGACCCCAGGTGGCCACCCCAGATGGCTGATCTTCAAGGTCAACCAAGGTATGCAGCTTTGCGCAGGTGTCCACTCCCAGGGCCCTCACCCGTCCAAACCGGGGGCTCGTGGGGAACGCTGACTCCTGCCTCGGGTTGACGTGCTTTTGCTTCACACATGAGTCTAACAAGCCTGACTGCGTGGCTGCCCAAAACAGCAGGAAAGCGGCAGATGGGGAGGGAGACGGGACAGGTGCACCGCAGGCGGCGAGAAGCAGGCGCGGACAGGGGTCAGAAACACTGGAACAGGCACGTGGTCCTGAAAAAGGGTAGCATCTGGGGCCGTGTGCAGAGGGGCCCGCATCCTAGCTCCAGGACCCGCATCATGATGACACAGTTGCATTAGCCCGTCTGTGCTAGAGAGGAGGGACTTCAGAAAGAACATATGCATGATTGGTTTTTAAAGGGGTCTGGGTACCCCCGAGGCCCCACGGGCGGGAATGGACGGCAGCCCTCCTGGGTGAGGCCTCCTGTCCCTGGTGGAAATGTGCTTGCTTCATAATTAACAAGGGGTCAAGGCCAGCCTGTCATTCTGTTCTTTCTTTCTTTCTTTCTTTCTTTCTTTCTTTCCCTTTCTTTCTTTCTTTCTTTCCTTTTTCTTTCCTTTCTTTCTTCTTTTAATTATCCAAGGCCAGCCTGTCATTCTTTTCTTTTCTTCTCTTTTCTTTCTTTCTTTCTTTCTTCTATTAATTATCCAAGGCCAGCCTGTCATTCTTTTTTCTTTTCTTTTCTTCTCTTCTCTTTTCTTTCCTTCTTTCTTTCTTTCTTTCCTTTCTTTCTTTCTTCTTTTAATTATCCAAGGCCAGCCTGTCATTCTTTTCTTTTCTTTTCTTTTTTCTTCTCTTTTCTTTCTTTCTTTCTTTCTTTCTTTCTTTCTTTCTTTCTTCTTTTAATTATCCAAGGCCAGCCTGTCATTCTGTTCTTTTCTTTCTCTCTTTCTTTCTTTCCCTTTCTTTCTTTGTTTTCTTTCTTTCTTTCTTTCTTTCTTTCTTTCTTTCTTTCTTTCTTCTTTTAATTATCCAAGGCCAGCCTGTCATTCTGTTCTTTTTTCTTTCTTTCTTTCTTTCTTTCTTTCTTTCTTTCTTTCTTTCTTTTTTCTTCTTTTAATTATCCTGCTGCTGTTTTGACATGGAGACCCAAGGTCTAAAATTAGGCCACTGGATCTCGCACCTGACTTTCCAAGCTCCCCAGAAGAGGGGGGGCTGTCTCAGTCTGACCGCGGAAGGTGTCAAATCCGTGCTCAGGGAACAGTGTTTTCTGAACACACTGCTCCAGCCCGGCACGGGCTGGAGTAATATCTGTCCCACTACGCGCCAGGGGCAATGCTGAAGGGTCCTCACCCGGGAGGCACAGTCAGGGTCCGACGCCCCCACTCACCACTTCCAGAAACCCCAAGCTCAACCCATTCTTCAAAGTAACCAGCGTGCAGGTTTCCATGCAGGTGTGAAGGCACCTGGTGGGCTGGGGGTGAGAAAGGCTGTAAGATCCCCTCACGGGGGCCCCAGCACCAGGCTCTTGGGGACCCAGAAGCCACCCTCCACACGGGCCATGGCTCAGATCTGCAGCCAGAGAACAGGGGGCCAGGGCTCTGATAGCCCCCACAGAGGGAGACCGGCCCTTCCGTCAGCCACCTGGCAGTTGGGGAGAGGCCCCCCAGGTCTCCAGCTGGGCTCACAGCGCTTAGCTTCTGGAATGCAGGCAGCGCTTGCTCTTTCCATGTTCTCGCCCATAATTATCCTGTAATTATCCCTGGAGGCTGTGAGGATCAGAGAGAGAGAGAGAGAAGGCTAATGTGCACGGGAGACCGCCATTCCCAGCTGCCCACCTGGGTTTTGTTTCAGAGGGACGCCTCAAATGAAATCATGCTCCCGCCTCCCTCACCCTCTGGAGCCCCTCTAATCATGCATCTTTTAAGCCCGTGGATGCCCCTGCCGCTAACCCCGCTCAGCTCATCACGTGGGCCCTCCGCAGCATCCTTCACGGCCAGCATCTCAGCAACGTGAGGCCCCACGAACCATCCCAACCCTGCACGTCTATTTGGAAAGTCTAGCAAAATCTAGATCCTTCTTCTGTGGCTACCTATCCGTTCCCCTTTATTGCTTTTGCCTGTCTTGAAAGATGTCATATCCTTGCTGCAGCAGGGGATGGGGTACACCGGGGAGAATTGGTTCTTCCTCCCGCTGTCCCTTCCACGCAGCACATACCCTGCCAGGGGGCGGGGGCTACGCCAGCCTGGATGGTCAGAGGCTCCTGGGGGAGGGGGCATGAAACCTTCAAACTGACAGGCCAAGCCAAGGGGCCTCGCAGCAGAACCCTGCCAGCTACGGCAACGCCAGGCGCCTTCAACGCCTCCTCTCTTCTCTCCTCTTGTCTGTTTCTCTCGAAGTCACAGCTCGTGCAGGTGCTCAGCTTTTAGTGTGAGGGGACAGCACTAGGGCCCCGGACCCCTCCACCTCTGCCACCTGCTACGGGTGCCGGATCAGGCCTCCCTCCTCCAGAAAACAAGTGAAGGGCTTGGCGGTCGACGAAGGCACCGACAGATGTAAACATCCTAGGCATTTACATCCTGCCCCATCCTGCCTTTGAGCTAGCTGCCATGGGCTCCAGAGGCATAAATGCGGCGCTGTGGGGAAGCATGTTCTGGCAGGTGGGGAGCTCTGCCAGCAGGGGTGCGGGAAGCTCGCCTCCAGCTGGGCCCCAGCAAATGGAGCCCTTTCACTGCAAGACTGTATCATCATCAACCAGTGCAGGGTCAGCAGATTTTTTTACAAGAACCGACAGCACGGAAGTGAAAGCGGCTGGGCTGGGGGGAGGGGGGAGGGGGCGGGAGGCATATGTCTATGCATTTATTCACCCAACATTGATAGACTGTGCACAGCCGCTGTGCCATCTGGGGATGTGACCACAGCACGCATCTGCAAGAGTGCAAACGGGCACCCTTCCAAACCCCACCCAGGGACCAAACCACTGAATTCTCAGAGACCCAACAAGCAGATAGGCTCATTATGCCCATATCACAGAGGAGGAAACTGAGGCCAGCCGGTAAGTGGCAGAGCTAGGATCCACCCCGGGTATACCCCCCACCGTCTCTCCAAGAAGAAAGGTGACATCTAGGAAGAGAAGGTGGCACTGGGAGGGAAGTGCAGGGGCAGACGGGCCAGGCACGGGCTGGAGGACAGAGCTGCAGCACACGTGGCTTCTGCCCCCAGAGGGAGCGTGTTCAGCAGCCCGGCGAGGGACCACCTCCTCCAGCGCCAGGACAGCCCAGCACTGACAAAGGCCCAGGCACCCATTTGTCACTGGCTCATGGGACACCCTTGGACAAGTGCCCTCCACCCAGGACAGTTTCCTCTTCTGAAAAGTGAGGAAGAACTTTTCCAGAACCAGTCTTCTAGGCATGCATCACAAAAGAGGGCAGGGGCCCCGTCTCTAAGGTCCGGCAGAGGAGACATTTATTTACAGCCGAGTGTTTGAATCTCCCCCCTTTCCTCTGGCTTCTGCAGGACCTGTACTGGGGTGCCATTCAGAGAGCACTCCCGGCTTCTCTGAAGGCTGATGTGGCCTCATCGGCCCCGAGGGTGGCGGCCTGTCCATGCTGACCGCCCATGCCTGTCATGACGACCCCGGGGCCCAGTCAGACCCTGAGCTGCCCTCCATTGATGTGTGTCCTCCACAGCTGGGGCAGTCTGTTCTGCGTTAGGCTCTCTGAAAACGTGTCTGTAGCGCCCTCTCTAGACCGTCTGGCTTACTCATTTCACATATGAGGCCTCTAAGCACCGGCCACTTCAATGGGAACTAGGGCTCAGCCATGAGCAGCTGACACATTCCTTGTCGGGGAGAAGACAGGACACATGGGCCTCACATCACACCACCTGCCCGGGCAGCAGGGCAGGGAAATGACAAGGGGGGTGACAGGCAGGTAAGGAGGCTCCCCCAGACCGTGATTCCCGATAACAGGGCCAGGTCTGTTTCAAGTTAACGACACAGTCATCGGGCCGTTGGACCCCAGCCCTGCGACCCCCATTGCCCAGACAGGAAGGCCCCCAGGGGGGAGCCTGGGTGGCTCAGTCAGTTACACATCCGACTCTTGGTCTCGGCTCAGGTGATAATCTCGCAGCTTCGGGGTTTGTGCCCCGCGTCGGGCTCTTGTGCTGGCAGTGTGGAGCCTGCTTGGGATTCTCTCTCTCCTTCTCTCTCTGCCCTTCTCCACTTGTGCTGTCTCTGTCTCTCTCAAAATAAATAAATAAACTTTAAAAAATAATACTAATAGGGGCACCGGGGTGGCTCAGCCGGTTAAGCATCCGACTTTGGCTCAGGTCATGATCTCACAGTTCGCGGGTTCGAGCCCCGCATTGGGCTCTGTGCTGACGGCTCAGAGCCTGGAGCCTGCTTCAGATCCTGTGTCTTCCTCTCTCTCTCTACCCCTCCCTCGCTCACACTCTGTTTTTCTTTCTCTCAAAAATAAATAAACATTAAAATAATAATAATAGTAATAAAGGAAAGTCCCGAGGGAAGGGTCTGGTTGGGGTACCAGCCACGGCCGGGACTGTTCCGGGACAGAGCCTGCCTTCCGGCGGATTCCTGTGTGCTGTCCAAAGCCTCCTCCTTCCTTCCAGAGGCCTCCCGAGCTGAAGAAGAGAGCTGAGGTGCCCTTCGTTTGCAGGGAAAGCCCCTGGTGGTGTTGTTAACGGGGGAAGTGAGAGCCTCTGTAGACTATGCTGTCACCACGGCCCATGGGCTGCCACCTCTCACAGGGAAACAGAAACCAAGACTCTGTCTTCAGCAGGAAGCAGGATGCTGAAAAGACCTAGAAAAGCCCACAGCCCCAGCAGGTCCCCAGGGCCCTACCAGAGCTCTACACCTCGGACCCCGCATCCCTCCTCCGTCTCGCTGGACCCCTGGCTGCCCCCGGAGCCTTTGGCGCTCACCGACCCCTCTGACCCCCACCTCTGTGGAGCCTGTCGGTTTGCCCAGCCCTCCCCTCGTGGGGACGCACCCATGCAGGGGGGCTCGCTCCTCCCATGGCTTCCCCTGCGTGGAGACCATGCCTCAGACTGAGCCCCAAGCCCAACAGCCCCGCACTGGGCTCTGCTGGCCTTTGTCCCTACCCCATGCTTCATTCTGCAAAGGACATGGGGTGCTTACGAAAATGCACACAGCAGACTGACCAGAAATGAAAAATAAAAAAATGGCGCTTGGACCGAGGCTGGTGATGCACATGGAAAGACCCGGAGGAAGAGAGCCGGGGGCTGGCCCAGGAGCCCTGAAGGCCATGGCCACGGGAAAGCCATTTCCAGCAGTCTCGTTCTGGAACTGTGACAGGCATGCTCTAGCAGAACAGAGCAGACCGTGGGTTCATCATCAGGCTCTAGAATTGGCTTCCTATTTGTCTCTAACACCTGCCAGCTCCCAGAGCTGTGTGGAGCAAGTGCCCTGAGAGCGTTTGCGGGATGAAGGGCGCGAAGCAAACCTCAGCAGGACTGCAGGGTGGGCAGTGGGGGGCGGCGGGCAGAGTGGAGCAGAGAGCGGTGCTGCGGGAGCTGGATGCCACGACGGGCCACACTCCCCAACCCGGGCAGAGGCAGAGGTCCAGGACTGGCAGGGGTTCCCTTGGGGCGGGGACCTGGGGGAGGTAGCCCTTGGTCAAGGCACCAGCATCCCAGGGCCCGTGGGGTGTCAAGCAGGGCAGAGAGAGCCGAGGGGCTCAGAGAGGCTAAGTGATTTGCTCAGGGCCGGCAGGAGCAGGACTGGAGCCCGGGCAGCCTATCTAAGGCCACGCTCGTCCCTCAGTGGCACTCCACGGCAGGAAGTTGCTGGGAAAGGGGGTCCACTGGCCAGGAGCCCGGTGTGAGTGAGGGATGGAGAACGTTTAGCTAGATTGCAGTTCAGGGCTAGCCTCCTTGTCATAGGCCTCTGGCCCTTCACACAACAGTGGGTCCTCAGAAGCGCCCAAAAGCCAGTGTCACAGGCATGAAGGGTGGATGGGCCATCATGGTGGGTGGGGAGGCAGTTTGGATGGCGTATTTGGGGCTCTGGAGTGGGGTGAACATTCAGGCCTGTCGGCGAGTCATGGCTAGGATCCCCAGGAAACCCGGGGCACAGGATAGAGCCAGAGAACAGCCTCAAATACATAGAAGCAGAAAAGACTGTACTATAGGGGCACCTGGGTGGCTCAGTCAGTTAAGCATCAGACTTCAGATCAGGTCATGATCTTATGGTTTGTGAGTTCAAGCCCTGTGTCAGGCTCTGAGATCTGGCAGTCCGTGAGTTCGAGCTCCGCATCCGGCTCTGTGCTGACAGCTTGGAGCCTGGAGCCTGCTTCAGATTCTGTGTCTCCCTACACAGGACCTACCGTCCTGTCAACCATGCTACGCTTGCCTAAAGCAGGACTGAAAAGGGCCAGGAGGAGGACGACGGTGCAGAGCCCCCAGGTGCAGGCATCAACGCCTTGTGACCAAGCAGGCCCTGACACAAAGCCACACACAGCCAGGAACAACGCAAGGACTGGGCCGGGGTCTCTGACGTGCCCACAGATCCAGTGGGCGTCATGCCTCCCCGCCTCCATCGGCTCCCTGCCACCCCCAGCGCAGGTACAAACTCCCCGGAAGGCCCCCGAGACCACCCATCCAGCCTCAGCTCCCATTACCACCCCCGACCTTCCCGAGCCTCGGATGAGGTGCGGCCCACTCTCCTCCCACCTCTCCTCCACTCACACCGCCCCGTGCTCCCGCACACTCGCCCTCCCCACTCTGGAACTGCCCTGTCACCGGCCATCTCCATGGGCCCTGCAGCCTGGGCCCAGCTGGGCACAGGCCAGGGACCCGGCGGCCACGAGCGATGTGACTGGCAAAGGCCAGAACTTGTGTGCACGCTTTCCCATCTCTTCCGTCCTTTACAAACAATTCCCTGCCCCTTCCTCCAGGCCCCATGGTCACATCACGTGATTGGCAGGGCCAGCATGCCAGCCAGTCACCTAGCATTTCCCCGGCAGCCGTCAGACGGGACCCAGACGACAGCTCACACTTATCCGGCTTTGACTCTGCGCCTGGCACTGCCCTGCGTTCTGCACGTGGATTACTTCACTCATCTCACCACAACCCTGGGACAGAACCTTACAGTGAACCTGTTTCACAGATGAAGAAACCGAGGCACGGAACTTACGTTGAGGACTTCGCCTGAGGTCGTGCGGTCAGTAGCCGGTCATGACTTGGACCAGGCCATCGCCTCCCAAGCTGGGTGGGAAGGCCCCTGCAGGCCTGCCTGAGCCCGTCCCGAAGGACGAAAGCCACAAAGCCGCAGGACAGCTCCACAACAGAAGCTCCCGGCCGCCAGGCCTCGAAGAACTGCCAGGCACAAAGGGGACAGTAAGAAAGAGCGAGCCACTGAGCTGGCTCAGGTGCTGTTCTGCCTACCTTCTGGTCCAACCCTTGAGGCCCTGACTACTGTGCCCATTTTTCAGATGAGAAAACCAAGGCTCCGAGAAGCCAGAAATCTTGCCCAGGTCCCTCAGCTAAGAGGTATCATCAGCGAGACAGGTTCATATGCTCAGAAACGCACGCCCCACCCCTCCCTGGCCCGGCAAGATGGGCCAGGGGGACTTGTGGGGGGACAGGGGAGGGGGACATGACTGCCCTGAGCTCCTGAGGCTGAGCAGACCGAGGACGGGCCAGGAGGACACCTGTGTCAGCCGTACCCCAGCAGAGCCTTCCCTTCCAGGTGGCTGGCCTTCATGGCCACGCACTTGTGGCCCTGCCCACAGGAAATCCACGTGCGGTCATAATATTGACACGGGCAGCGTCTACAGCAGCCCAGAAGCCGAGCTGCCGAGAAGTCAGTGCAGGATACACTCGAGCACCCCAGGCTCCAGGGGCAGGGGGGCCGCAGGGCAAGATCCCAGCAGGTGTTCTGAGGGCCTCTTCCCGCCAGCAGAGCCCCAGCGTTCTGCCTCATCCAGGCCAGGCCATGCTGCCACTGAGGGCTGTGTGTGCACCATGCAGGCCCTCCAGGGGACGGGATGGGGGCAGCAGGGTAATGCGCAGGAGCAGCAGCCCCAGCTGCCAGGTCCAGTTCTGCTCCCACAGCTGTGCGACCACGGCAGGCCAAGCAACCTCTCTGGTCTTCAGCTTCGGCTTCTGGAGAATCTGGGGCGGTGCCCTCCGCGGACGGCACTGTTCCTACCTAGGGCTGCTCTGCCCCTTCACTGTAGGCCACCGTCTCTTGGTCCCTACCCTCAAAGACTGGTGGGGAGACACAGAGCAGGGCCACCGCATCCAATCAGCTGGCTGACCGGGGCAGGTGCCCACCCCTACCCACCTCCTCTGTGACCACGCCCAAGATTCCTACCTACTTGACCAGAGACAGATTCTACAGAACAGAATACAGAGGTGTCTGCTCGGGACAGTACCAATGCCCTTCTCCAATGTTCTTCATCGCTAAGAGAAGAAAGCCTCAAGAAGGCACTAGTGCCTCGGACACCTTATAAAAAGGTCCGCTGAGGCTGAGCGGTCTTTCTCGCAGAAACAGGGGAAAAGCTGAGGGGCCGGCTCAGCCTGCCATCCCGCAGGAGATGGGGCACACAGTTAAGGGTTCCCACGTGTTTGTCAAGGTCACCGCCATTCGCCGCTGGGCACAAGTGGGGAGGGGGGGCTCCACGCTCTGCTCAGCAGGCAGGCAGGGTCGTAGAGGCAGCACAGGTGGTCCCACGGGGTGGGAAAGAACTCGGATGTGCGCCTTCCTCGGCAGTGAACCACGGCCCAGCTCAAGCTGCCTTTCCCGGGGCAGCACGTCCTCTGGGGCTCCCCAGGGCCCTCAGCATACATCTGACCCTGGAACTGCTGGGGCGCCTCTGGGGAGACCAACCCACCCTGCGCCTAGCCTCGTGCAGGCACACAGACCTCAAGAACCGGTGGCTGGTAACGAGTCACACCCTACTGATGGCATCCAGCCCAGGCCGGGTGGGAAGGGGTGGGCACAGGCAGGAGGGTACAGGCTTTCCTGGACAGCAGGGGCTTCTGGGCCTCCCCGGGATCCATATGAGTTCCTGTGGGTATGGCAGGCAGGGGGCCAGGGGACGGGTCTCAGCACTTCAGCGGCCCTGGGCAAACCCTCTCCCCTCACCTCACCCCTCCCACGGTGATGTGACCACCACTGGGGCTCTGTGACCCACCGTGCTCGCCACCAGGATACTCGAGAAGTCCCAGGCTTTTGGAGGGAGAAGAGCAGACCCCCCCCCCACCTCAGGAAGAAGGGGCAAGTCTGGGCCTGAAATAGAGGCATGGTCAAAAAGGCAATTAAAACTTCATGAGCAAATAGGGACGCCTGGGTGGTTCAGTCAGTTAAGCGTCCAGCTCGATTTTGGCTCAGGTCCTGATCTCATGTTTTGTGAGATTGAGCCGCACAGCGCAGAACCTGCTTAAGATCCCCCCTCACCCCCCCCAATAAATACATCAACTCTTAAAAATAATCAAAGAAGGGGCGCCTGGGTGGCTCAGTCGGTTGAGCGTCCGACTTTGCTCGGGTCACGATCTCACAGTCCGTGAGTTCGAGCCCCGCATCAGGCTCTGTGCTGACAGCTCAGAGCCTGGAGCCTGTTTCCGATTCTGTGTCTCCCTCTCTCTCTGGCCCTCCCCCCGTTCATGCTCTGTCTCTCTCTGTCTCAAAAATAAATAAAAAATGTTAAAAAAAATAAAAAATAAAAAATAAAATAATCAAAGAAAAAACTTCATGAGCAAATAAAACTAAAAGTTACAGTAGCCTCCGATATGTGTGCTTTTCCCACGACCATCAAACAATTAACTCGGATAAGCATCCCACGAGACTGCCCCTGACGACTGATGCCGAGTTCAAGTCCGGTGGTCATCCATGCTTCTGACCGATGCATATAAACTAGGGGGTCCAGTGACCACCTCCTCCTCCCCCAGTTTGATTAATTTGCTAGGGCAGCTCACAGAGAAAAATTCACTTCCGCAGTTACCAGTTTATTATGAAGGATGTTAACTCAGGAACAGCCAGGGGGAAGAGATACAGAGAGCGAGGTGTGGGGAAAGAGTGTGAAGATTCTTTTTTTTAAACGTTTATTTATTTATGGGGGGGGGGGTGGTGAGCAGAGAGAGAGAGCGAGAGAGAGAATCCCAAGCAGGCTCCATGCCAGGGCGGAGCCCAACCCAGGGCTCGATGCCATGAACCGTGAGATCGTGAACTGAGCCAAAATCAAGAGTTGGAGGTTTAATTGATTGAACCACCCACCCCAAGGGTGTGGAACGTCTATGCTCCCCAAGGCCGCCACTCTCCCCTAAACTCCACATGTCCACCAACCTGGGGAAGCTCTCCAGACCCTTTTGGGTCTTTATGGAGGCTGCATTACACAGGCATGAGAGATCAAAGCATGGTCCACTGGAATTGAACTCAATCTCCAGCCTCTCTCCCCTCCTGGGAGGTCGGGGATGGGACTGGAAGTTCCAACTGTCTACGCAGGGTTGACTCCACTGGTACCCAGCCTTAGGTGACCCAGGGACTTCCCATAAGATACCTCATTAACATAGCAGAGACTTTTTTTTTGCGGCTCTCATCACTTAGGAAATTCAAAGGCTTTAGGAAGCCTGTGCCAGGAACAGGAATGAAGACCAAATGTATGTTTATTATAAATCACCTAACTCCTTCTGCTCGTACTTTGCTTTATTGCTTACAAATCCCCTTCATGCCTCTTAATCATGTAATGCCCATGATAGCTCTGCCTGCCGTATGGGCAGACAGATGGGGACTCAAGGCAAAGGGACTGATGCCTATTACGTGCCCGGAGTGTCACCCGCCCACCAAGCTGTATTCCCATCTAAGCCACAGGATGACCCTGAAGGATAACACCCCCCCCCCCCCCCAGTCATGAAGCCGAAGGGCTGGCATCCTCACGGTCCTCACTCCATGATCCTCTGCCTGTGAGCACAGCCCTGGAAGGCTGGAGAACCTCACGCTTGCTGTGTGTGCCATTTCCCGGCCAGTTGGGAATCAATTCAAATGTCGTGCCGCAGAGGCCAGGAGGGTGAGAGCAGAGGCCTCTGCACACCCAGCCGGCACGAGCGGGCCCACCAAGCAGCATTTGCAAGCAGGGGCATTGGGACAGAGTGAAAAGTACCAAAGATGTGTAAGCAGGTGGGGTGACCACCTAAACACCTGCAGAGCCTTGTACGGGGTTAGAGCCCCGGACAAGAGGCACCTGACTTCGGAAACTACCATTGGGACATTTGCATAGGCTCCACCTCCCACCCTCTGCTCCTTACCTTCCCCACCGCCCCCCCGCCCCCGGCCCTTCCTAATTCCCCATTTTCCAACAGTTGGCCTGGATTCTCCACTCTTCTCCACCCAGGACCTCCAGACCAGCTGCTCAGCTTTGGTTCCAGCCTCTCTTCATGATCTCTGTCCCCTGCCCAGTGCACACCTCGGTGTCTCCCAGTCAGTCCAGGCTCCCTGGACCACCAAAACCTCTGGAGCCCTCAGGAGCCCAGCACCCCAGGCCTATACCGTCCCCTCGTTGAACAAACTACAATTGTTATCCCATGTCCAGCAGGCACACATGCATGGGAGCCTTCCCTGAAATGCAACGGGGCATCACCCAGGGGCTTTGGAACCCAAACCCCACATTGGTCATGGCGCCTGACCACCTCCCATCTTAGCCCTCTTGAGTCTCCCTGTGCCAAGACAGGGAAGGAGGAGGGCAGGAATCGGAGACAAAGGTGGCAAGAGTGGGGCCGCCTCTCAGGCAACTTGGTGAACCGGAACTCCCCAGCAAGGCAGAGGCACCCAACAACGTAGGAGAGCCTGCGGGTACCGCTTGGTGAGGCGTGGCCCCAGAGCACTGGCCAGCAACGTGCATCCCCCTCATCTTCTGAATCAAAGTCTCTCCCTGGCTGATTCCTGACTCCTGGGGACAAGGAAGGGGTCACCAGCTCTAGAACTCCCTCTCCAAGGGGTATCTGTAGGCCATGGAAGCTTTCTGGGCAGGAGATTCTGGAACAAGTGAAAACACTTGGCCTAAAGCTTGGGGAAGTGGCTGGAAGGATAAAGGCCCTGGGAGTTTCCACTGATGCAAGAGCTCTTCTGGGTGTGCCTGCGACCAGACAGCCCCCACGGCTGCCCCTCCTTCGAGCCAAATATGACACCGGACACTTCATGCCTCCAAACCCTTTTGCACCCATTCCCTCCCCGACAGCCTTGCTGCCAGATGGCAAGGAAATCGGGCAAAGGCTGCTCCCCCAGACCTAAGATGAGGCAACTGAGGTCTAGGGAAGCCAAATGACTTGCTCCGGTCACAGAGCAAGTTAGCAATAAAACGAGACAAAAAACTCAAGCCCTGGAAATTTTCCATGGAATCTCGGCCTCAGAAGAAGACCCGGGAAGGAGGCAAAGCCAACAACACCGGCAGGCCAGCTCCCAGGCTGCTAAACCGCTCATGGCTGCATCTCATTACTTCCCGACAGGGCACTCACGGGGGCATTAGTGGGGTCAGGACCTGCCACCCTCCTCACAGATGGAGAAAGGAAGGCATGACCTTGCCTGGCCCACCACTCCCCGGGCTACTCAGAGCTCACCCTCGGTGAAGGAAGGACACGTTTCCATCCACCCCTTCTAGCGCTGGGCTAGACCCTGTCTCGAGCTCCAAGACGCCGCCCTCCACTTCCAGGAGCACTCAGTCTGAGGGAGGAGGCGAAACATGAATGCACAGGGCACGTGGGCGAGCAGTGCAGCTGGGCGGGAGAGCCACAGAGGGGATGCTCAGCCCTGTCTGCTCGGGCTCAGGGCTCAGGGCAGGCTGGCACAGAATACCCGGGAAAGGCTAGGGTAATAAAATTCTGCCCTGGACCCCTCCATGAGGGAAGGATCCCAGGATGTCCCCTTCCCCAAGCCACTCAGCCAGGAGCCCTTTCCAACGTGCCCATTTCAATCCCACACGTACTAACAGTGCCTGATGTCCTCACAAAGCCACAAAGTCCAGAACGAAAAACAAATCATTAATGGAAAAAGTGCTTGGACCCCCACCCCCACCCGGCACGGAATTTGTAAGAAAACTCAGATGGCATCTCCAGAATATCAGGTAGCTGAGAGCAAAGATGAGGTCATTGCAGAAAGCTGGGTCCACCAGTGTTTCGCCCGGGCTTCACGTAGGAGACAGCCTCCTTCTGCTTTTCCCACTTCTGCTCTTAACTATGTCGCTCCAAGGGATCCCGGCAAAGACTGTGAGCTGACCCAGTTCGAGGTGCCATATGCACTTCATCACCACGTTGCTCAGACACAGAGAATCTAAAGTTAGACATGGCCAATGTCACGACGCTCCCCCGCCAGGCCACTGCCCGCAGCCCCACAGAGCGACGAGTGCAGCTCTCCGTTCGGACAGGGATGGGGCCGCAGGGGGTGGCCAGGACTTCATCCAGCTAAAAACACCCATCTACTCCCTGGCTCAGAAAAGAACACACACACACACACACACACACACACACACACACACACGTCATGGGGCATCTTGCACTTGAGCTGACATTGAGATGTTAGAGGGGCAAAGCAGGGGTCCCTGGTGACAAGGAGCTGACCTCCCCAGCCATGGAGCCAAGACCGGACATGCCATTAGTTCTGCAGAATCCAGCTCTGAGCATAGCTCAGGCAGGGACAGGGAGAGCGCCAGGGCTGGGGGAGGGCTATGGTGTCCCAGGTGACACCAGTCATAAGAGACAAGTGGCTGGCCAACCAGAGTTCTGTGCTCTCTTGGCTCCAGGAGCCAAGGTCTCAGTCACGTCCAGCCAGCCAGCCAGCTCTGCGCAGTGAAAGGCCCTTCCCGTGCCACGGGCTATACCAGCAGGCCCAGCTCAGCATTCCCACAAAGGCAAGACGCACCCTGGCAGAGGCAGATGTTTTCAGATCCGGAAACACAGCCTCAGAGCCCAGTGGGTACATGGCCATGCCCTGGGAGCCAGCTCTCAAAGCCAGGTGGGGGCGAGGGTCTCAGACAGTCTGGGTTCACGCCCTGTCCCAATTCCCCAGCCTGTCTGGATAAGATGCACACACACACACACACACACACACACACACACACACATGTTCATGTACACTCACACACTCTCACGTGCACAGCCACACACTTACACACTCACACACGCACACACTCACTGTCAGCCTGTAGCAGACAATCCGGGTTGCAAGCCAGTGTTCAGGGTCCTGCCTCCGGGGCCCCAGGCCCATCTGTCCACCTTCTCTCCATACACACCCCCTTTTCTTGGGTCTTCTCAACTCTTGCCCCCACCCTTCACCCCTGCCACTTGTCTAGAAAGCCCAGCCATACCTCAGCAGGCCCCATGCAGCTCACAAGCCCGGGAGATTCACAACCCCTCTCTCGTCTCCTCTCTTCCAGATCTGTCTCTACCAGCAAGCTTTATCATCAGTCAAGCCCTGACTTTTAGATCGCACTGCCGATAAACGCCCTCACCTCAGTGGCCCAAGAGCAGGTTCCAAGCGGGCAGGGACGTCTGCTTCCCCTGGACCCAGCAAAGGGACATTCCAGGGCAGCACTTGGTAAAGTGGGTGGGTCACAGTGTCTCAGAGCTCGATAGGACCTCAGCTGAGGGTCCTCACCTCACAGATGGAGAAACCAAGGCCCAGAGTGGGGTGTGAACTACCTCCCAAGGGCCAGGCTGGTGCCCTTGGTTCAGCCCAGCGGCGTCTTCAGGGTCAGCTCCCTGGCACCGATGGGGGTCTTCTGGGGCGCCTGAAATTGCTGGCTGGGGCTCTGAAACCAGAAAATGAGGGAGCAAGGCAAAGGCACACTGAAGGCGGCAGGCCCACCTGCCCTGCTCTGCGCTCGCCTTGCCCACAGCGCCACCTACCGTCCTGCCTTTCTGGCTCCCTCCAAAGTCCCCGGCCACCAGCTCAGGTATTGAGCCAACAAAACATCCCTCTGCGGAGGGACCCCCCCCCACCCCCACCCCACACCGGCTAGATGGCCAGTGCCCCTACTTCCTGGAGAGGAAGAGCTGCCTCCTCCCACACTCACCCTCTACAGATAGGGTGCCCAACCCAGGACTGACAGGCTCTGGGGATGCAGAAAGTTCAAGGCCAAACCCAGGAGAGGCCTGGCCAACAGGCAGGCTGGCCGTCCTGCAGATGCCGGCTGCCCTAGACACAGGCTGTAGATCCCACCCTCAGAGAGAGAAGTCTGAGGCTGGGACGCAGTGTGGGACAGCCGGTCGTGGGGGGCTCTGGCGGGGGGGGGCGGGAGGGGCGCTGCACATGGACCCTGGAAGGATGGGTGGTGGGTCTCAGGCAGGAGAAAGCCCGCAAGCAGGCTTGGGTGTGAGACAGCAGGCACTCCGAGAGGAGCAGAAAGCTGGGCCAGGCTGGTCGGGGGTCCCCCTTCCCACCTGCCGTCCCAGCCGGATCAATAGTAACGCCCCTGTAGCTCTCCCAAGGGCGAGAGTTTAGCACCGGTCCACACATGCTGATAGGCTCAATCAGCTTTGACGTCCGTAACAAAGCAATCTGCCTTCGATAATAGTTAAGACACCAAAGCCTGCAAACCATTTTCTTTTGTAAACAGCGAGAGGGCTCAAGGCTACCTCATCATCACCTGCCGCTGGCTCCTGCGTTCTGACTCTGGAGGGAGTTCCCAGAGCTGGAACGGCGCAAGGCTTCGTCTATCTTATCTCTACCGAGATGCCGTGAATAGCTGGGCCCACTGTGTTTCACTCCCCCCACCACCCCAGATCCCCTCCTTTGCAGAGTCTCAGTACGCAGATGCAAATGTCACAGATGGAGACGCCCCCTCCTCCGATGCCAGGGCAGAAAACTGGGGAAGAGGCCAGCTGTTGAGAACCCAGTAAACGCTGGCTGCAGGTCTGTGCAGGCAGCGCTGGGCGCACACACGGAGAGGTGAAGCAGAAACTCTGCCCTTCCTCATGGCACACGGTGCCGGGCACAGGCCAGGGTTGGGGGGACAGGGGAGCAAGGCGGGGGCTGCTCCGGCTCTCTTGGAACACTCAAGCCAAGGGGAAGGCCCAGGGGAAGCAGTGACACCAGAGGGAACACAGGACACATGCAGGGGACACAAAGGGCTGCCTCACTCAGACCAACCAGGGCAACCGTGCCCCTCAGGGACCCTGGCAACATCTGGAGACATTTGAGGCTGTCAGGACACCTAGTGGGTAGAGGCAGGCGACAGTGTTAAACATCCCACAGAGAAGAGGATGGCCCAGAATGTCAACAGTGCCAGTGTTGGCAACCTTGACCCGGAGGGTGGGCTGGGGAGGGGGTTTGTGAGAAGCAGGGACGACTGCCTGGAAGAGGTGGCACGGGGTACGCAAGAAGCCCCCGGCAAGAGGCTGAATCACCAGGGAAGGGCAGGGACCAGGATGACTGAGTGTGCAGACAACGGGATGCCCAGCAGAGGGGCTCCAGGGGCCGGGGAACGGGCTCACACCTTCTGCTGCAAGGTGTGGGGCACCTTTAAGCAACTGAGAGCTGGGGCACTGGGTGGTTTGGCCCTGGGCCCTGGCCTGTGTTCGTTCACAAAGGAGGGAGCGTGCGGCGTGGAAGGCTGGAAAGGCACAGGGGGTGCCGGGGAACCTGGCTGGAAGGCCACAGTGCTGACCGGGCGAGCAAGTGGACGGCTGAGGACAGGTCCTGGCAGGTGGGCGACAGTGAGGAGTGAAGGCCGGCCCCTGGATCTCTGCCCTGGGCCCCTGGTAGGGGAGCACACAGGGAGGTTCTTGGCCAGAGTTCAAACAGCAAGCTCTCTTTTGGGCCTGGACATGCCCAGGTGGAGCCACAGGTCCCGGTGCCCTGAGATGACTAATTGGGAAAAGCCCCAATTAGTCCCTCTGCAGCACCTGACCTTTTCACCATTTTAATTACAAACCTATTTGTGACCTGTAACAATGGAGACCGGGCAGCTTTATTCCCTGGGTCCTGCAGGCTCGCGCAGTGCCTGGCACACTGTTGTGTGCTATGAACGTTTGTGGAATGAGTGAATGAATGAATGAATGAATGAATGACAGGCAGAGGAAAAGCTGTTCACAAGGAACAGCCGAGCGAGCCAGAAAAGCAGTGTGAGGCACAGGGTTTCAAGAAACGGTGAAGGTCAATAGTGTTGGTTTCCCCAAAGCTTCAACAAGGAGAGGGCAGAAGCAACAGAGTCCTTTGCGGGGAGAGAAGGGGGCGGGAAGAAGAGAGAGATGGGCCCGGGGCCAGTGCCGGTGGGGAGGATGTGCCTACGCATCTACCCACGACACTGACAAGTGGGCAGGCCCCTCCAGCCAATGGCGTAGCTTCTTCAAGGAGCTACGGCCCCGGGGAGGCAGACAGTGGGCCATGGAAGAATCGGAAGGCCCGGAGCCAAGGCCAGGCTCGGCCTGGGCGGCCACCCTCTGTGACTCCAGACATCATCACCAACCCCAGCCATTCCACTGCCCTGAATTCCAGACCCTCAAGGCCTGCGTCCCCACCGAGAATCTCCCAGGCACGGGCAGAACAGAGGTCTCTTCCCCACGGCCCTCTGCCCCTAGGTTGTCCCACGTGGCCATGCCCTCTACAAGTCTGTACCCACACATCCAACCAATTCTCTGACGCTAGCTGCCGGGCGAGGGGGGGAGGGGGGTCCTACAATTCAACGCAAGTCTGACACTATCTGCCCAACTCACAGACCTCAGGAAACCATTTTATTTGCTTGATGACCAGTTTACTACAAAGGATACTAAAGGGTACAAATTGTCACCCAGAGGAAAAGATGAATGGGGGGGGGGCGCGGACGGGGAAGGGGTGCAGAGTGCCCACGCTCTCTCATGCCACTCTCCCCACATCTTCATGCTCACCAACCCAGAAGCTCTTGGAACCCATCGTTTCGGGTTCTAATGGAGGCTGCGTTACAGAGGCAACTGATTACATTATTTGGTAGCCCTTGGCTACTGAACTGACCTCCAGCTCCTCCCCCCTCCCCGGAGGTCAGGTGGTTGGTTCCTCTGGCAAGGTTGCACCCTTCCCCAGTCCTTAGGATGGTGTGGGGGGGTCACCTCATTAATAAGTCATTAATAAGTCACCTCATTAATAAGTCACCTCATTAATAAGTCATTAATAAGTCACCTCATTAACATCACACAAGACACCTTGATGACACTCAGCACCTAGGAAATTTCAAGGGTTCAGGGAGCTGTGAGCCAGATTGAAGACCAAATACCTATTTCTTAGGTCCCAACTAGAACTCTCTTGCACTTCCCCACCAAACCAGGGTAAATCCCGTTGACTCTTCCTGCTCTCAAATCATGCCCAGACTCTGACCACTTCTCCCATTCCCGCTGGTGCCACCCTGGTCCAGGCCACCATTGGGTCGCAAGCGCTGTGACAGCCTCCAGCCCCGCCCTCGGCCCACCCTCACCCCTCATCTGCGCTTACCAGCCCACGCCAGCCTAGAAAACCGGAGTCAGATCAGGCCATTCATTCCACGGCTCCCCACTCAGAAACCATCGCACATGCTGCCCACGGCCTACAAGGCCTGCTCTGTTAGGCCAGCCCCCTCCCTGACCTGCCGCCCTCCACGCTCTCTCTGTCGGATTCCAGCCTTGAAACCACCCAGGACTTTTGCACTTGCTTCCTCTTCTCCAGATACCCGAGGGCTCCCTCCCACACGAGGGCAGGTTTCTGCTTAAAGGTCACCCCTGCCCTGACCAGCTTCCCCCTTTCCTTGCCTCATCGCCCACCCACCCCCAGCCCCATCCTGCTGTATGCAGTGCGTGTTTTTACCCACACGGTGTCTGCCTCCTGGAACGTCAGTTCCTTTAGAACCAGGGCAGTGTGCCGCCCACGCCTGGCATGCAGTGGACCATCAGTAAGTAAGAGATGAGTGGACCTCTTGGAGGCTGGTCTCCCAAGGGGATAATAACAGCCTTTGCTGTGACAATCAGCTGAAATCCTGCGTGAACTGCACTCAGCACAATGGCCAAGCACGGGGAGGGAGGACTGAATCAATGCTCATCAAAGGCTTTCACAGGTGCGACCTCCCTTACTGCTGGGATTCTCGTCCCCAGGGTGTCACAGAGCTGGGGTCCCACTCAGACCAGTTCTTCCAGCCTCCCGGTCCCGTTCCCACTGCCCAGCCAGCGGCAGCCCGCTAAACCACAATATGTTTCCATAACTTCTCCCATTCTGAACCGACCGAAAAGCTCTCCCTCCCGCTAATGACCACACACTGTGCCAGCGTACAACTTCTGCAGAAACAAGGCAAATCAAACGCTACGACAAAAGAAACAAGCCTTATGACGAGCGCACAGACACGGGCTGCCTGCCTCGCAAATCTCAAGCACCTCAACCTGGCTGTGGGCCACCAAGTGACTTCAAAATGAACTTGCAAAACCACACTGTTGGAAGGCCCAGCGGGAAATAATGGAAGGGGCTTGTGCATGAAAAAGTGTCCCGGGGACCCACTGCGCACCCAGCAGGCCGGCGAGCCGAGCCCCCAGCACGGGGAGGCCAGTGAGACTGGCGGTCAAAGCCAGGCCTTCCGGGGGAGGACGGTGAACAGGGGAGAGCACCGCACACTCCTAGCCGACTGCAGGTTCTTCTCGCAGGGACCAACAACCTGTCTCATATCCTGCACCAGTTTCCTGCGGCTGCTGTAACCAATCACCACAAACCAGGTGCTTTAGAACAACAGGAATTCACGTTCTCACAGCTCCGTGGGCCACAAGTCCAAAATCTGTATCTCTAGGCCAAATTAAGGAGCCAGCAGGGCCCCACTCTCCCAGAGGCTCTAGGTGAGAATCCAGTCCTGGCCTGTGCCAGCTTCTGGTGGCCCCGCCTTCCTTGGCTGGTGGCCGTATCACCTCAGTCTCCAAAGCCAGTGTGTTCACATCTCCCTCTGCCCCCCACCCTTATAAGGACACATGTGACTACATTTCAGGCCACCCCGACAATCCACGGCAATCTCCCCATCCAGACATCCTTAACACCTGCAGAGCTCCCCTTTTCTGCCATCCAAGGTAAACCTTTACAGGTTCCAAAGATTGCGGTGTGGACATCTTTCGGGGGCCATTTTTCAGCCTGCCACATACCCTTTTTACCCTTCATTGTCTTGTGCTGCCGGAGGAAAGCTGGGGGGTGGGGACGGTGAGTGGCAGAGAAGGAACGGAGAGCAGAAATGAACAGGGAGGCGGTCCCATGTGGGGTGTGGCGGGGGTCCCCGAAGGCCAGAGGAATGGTTTTAGGCAAAGCAAGCCCTCAGAGCTCATCCCGCCCCTCAGGCTGCCTTCAGCCGGGGGCCGCCACCAACCACCTCAGGGTGGGCCCAGCGTGTTCAGGGCGGCCAGAAGAGGGACAGAACATTCCGAATGCGGCCTCCTTGAGATGAGCAGCCCCGCCCCCACCCCACCCCCCGCTCCCACCCACCTCCGACCTCCCCAGATAGAGAAAAGACCTAACTCATAAACCAGATGAAAAACATGTCCTGTTCTGCCCCTGGGACCAAGTGGTCACCTGAAATGAAAACAGTCTGGAACAGCGTGTTGCTAACGCTGAGCTTGGCCTTATTCTTCAGGCTACCCTCAAGGGTGATCACACGATGTCCGTGGCTCTGCATCAGCAAACCCGAGATTAGGCACAGGGCAGGAGCCTCAGGGGGCACCGCTGCCGCCCCTTTCCATGCTTCCAGAAACCCCACGAGCTTCCCCCACATCCTGGCAGGGGAGGAGGCATCTCAGAGAAAAACTACAGCAGGAGAGACTGTCCTGCATTCCCACACCTTCCTCAGAGGGTTCGGGGCCCCCTTCCCACACAGCCTGGTCCCACCCGGCTCTCCGTGCTCCAAGCGTCCCCTGGGCGTCCCCTGGGCCCACAGAAGAACTGGGTGCTGCTCTGTCTCCTGTTTTCACTGCCACCCAGCACACAAAGTCCAGCGATGTGCGAACCCTTTTGCAGGAAGCCTCATTCAGGACAAATAATCATGTTTCTGGAGCACATCCGAGGGGGCGAGGATTCCCAAGAAAGCTGCTTCCCTGCGAAGCATGGCAGAGGAGGAAGGCAGCCCCCAAGCCGAGGCCGTCTACTTCACC
The DNA here is from genome assembly GCF_018350215.1 of Panthera leo. NCBI lineage: Eukaryota > Metazoa > Chordata > Mammalia > Carnivora > Felidae > Panthera > Panthera leo. The sequence continues at coordinate 11,612,441 of NC_056692.1, read as the reverse complement.
GAGGAGAAGGCTGAGATCGTCGGGCACAGCTGGGCAGCCGCATCACAGGACAGCCCCACTGGCCCAGCCCACAGCAGCCCAGGGCTGTCGCTGTCAGGATGCTGTGGGATCCCCAAAATGAGGGGCTTCCCTGGTCCGCATCCCCCACCCGGGCTCTGAGACTGATGGGGAAACAGAAAGGACGATTCCACGCTGGCAGAGACAGACGTGGGGAGGGAAGAGCCATCCATCTGTCCGTCCGTGCAGCTGGCCCAGATAATATGGGCGCAGGGTACTTACCACATTCCAGAAGAGCGGGTTGAAAGTGATGGTGAGAATGGCAGCCACAAAGCAGGGATCCGAGGGGTCCACGTAGCCCAGCAGCCGGGTCATAACGCAGAGGTCTGCCTGCAGGGACACAGCCAGCGTCAGCAGGAGACCTGCCCAGTCCCCGCCGGCCCCCACCTGCGGGACAAGGAGAGACAAGCCTCCGGAACTCGGAAACAAAGTTACCCTCCGGGAACACGCCGGGAGGCGCGGGCACAGGCAAGTCCAGCGAAGGTTACTACTGTGTAATCATAAAACGGAAGATAAAAGGCGAAAGCCAATCAGCCGTGTGGTGCCCTGTCGAAGGGTGGCCGGGCTTGCAGCAGCAGAGCAGAGTGTGGGGACACCGTGCCCGGAAATCGGTGGCTCTGAGAGAGGATGAGCAGCCAGCACCCTGCAGGGGGAGTGACCCCGCCAGGACCAATGTCTGGGTCACCAGGTGCTGTGACTGGGACCGTGCAGAGGGCTTTGGAGCAAAGCCGAGGGGCTGGCAATCAGGTAAATGCAAACTGAAGCAACATTAATGAGCCTCCTCTCGCCAAACCTGACGACAGATAGTCTTGAGCGCTGAGGAAGTTGTGAACTGAAAGCTGTGTTCCTACTGCCTGCGATCTCACTCCCGAGCACCTGTCCCAGAGATACGCCCATGAGTGTGCAATGCGCATGTGCAAAGATGTTTCCATCTGGCACGCCTGTCATGAAAAGCATGACCACTTAGCTGTCCACCTGTGGAAGAAGGATAAATGGAAGGTGGCCCATTCCTAACGGAGCGAAACTACAGAATTTAAACAAACTAGCCGTTTGTGTCAACTGGTGACATATATATTTTTTTAAGTAGGCTTCACACCCAGCATGGACCCCAGCGCAGGGCTTGAACTCACCACCCTGAGATCAAGAGCTGAGCTGAGATCAAGGGCTGGACGCTTCACCGACTGAGCCCCCCAGGCGCCCTGACTTGTGATATTCTTCAAAACATGTTGCTGGGGTGCCTAGGGGGCTCAGCCGGTGAAGCGTCCAACTTCAGCTCAGGTCCTGATTTCGCTGTTCGTGAGTTCAAGCCCCGCATGGGACTCTGTGCTCACAGCTCAGAGCCTGGAGCCTGCTTCGCATTCTGTGCCTCCCTCTCTCTCTGCTCACCCCTGCTCACACCCTGTCTTTCTCTCTCTTTCCCTCAAAAATAAACATTAAAGAAAAGCATGTCAGATGAGGGGCACCTGGCTGGCTCAGTCAGTGGGAGCATCGACTCTTGATCTGGGGGTCGTGAGTTTGAGCCCCATGTTGGGTGGAGAGATCCCTTAAACAAATCTCAAAAAAAAAAAAAAAAAGTCAAATGAATAAAGAGAGCTGTAGATTTCCCACAGCATATATACACGTTTAGAAAATAACACAAACCACGTGGTGCTAAATGTTCTTTCTGTGCGTGTGTTTTAAAAAAAAGACTGGCATGCAACATGCTAACACATTCACACTATTTGCCACATCCGTGGCGGGGTCTCCTGCCCTCCACTGTGGACACTTGGGGCAGGATCACTTTCTGTGGCGAGGCCGTCCCTGCACCCTAGGGTGTTCAAATCGCACCCCTGGCCTTCACCCACCGGGTGCTGGTAGCTCTCCCCAGTTGCGACAACCAAAAACGTCTCCAGGCATGGCCCCAGTGCATCCCCCCACGGGCAGAATTGCGACATCCTGCCTCTGGGGACAAGAAAATAGAAGAGCTGAACGCTTGGAACACTGATTTCTTTCTTCAAAAAAAAGGTAGGGGGGGCCTGGGTGGCTCAGTCAGTAGAGAGCCCAACTCTTGATTTCAACTTCGGTCACGATCTCACAGTTTGTGAGTTCAAGCCCCGCCATCAGACTCTTCACTGACAGTGTGGAGCCTGCTTGGGATTCTCTCCCTTTCTCTCTCTGCCCCGCCCCCACTCATGTGTGTCTTGGGGGGGGGGTGCACGCTCTCTCTCTCTCTCTGTCTCAAAATAAATAAATAAAAACTTAAAAAAAAAAGATAGGGGCGCCTGAGTGGCTCAGTCGGTGAAGCGTCCGACTCCGGCTCAGGTCATGATCTCATGGTGCATGAGTTTGAGCCCCGCGTCAGGCTCTGGGCTGACAGATCGGAGCCTGGAGCCCACTTCAGATTCTGTGTCTCCCTGTGTCTGCCCCTCTGCTGCTTGCACTCTGTCTCTTGCATTGTCTCAAAAATAAATAAATATCAAAAAAAAAAAAAAAAGATAGTAGGACACTTCCGATTTCGAGTGGTATTTGCTGTATCCCTACATTATTCTCTGGACTTTTTCTTTCTGCTTTTAGAAAGGACTTGAGGGCCAATGCACTGAAAATATGGTGACTCTCCACGTCAAATCAAAGTAAAAATAAGCCTAAATTGTAAAATAAGTCTAAGTCCATCAGAGTGACAGCGTTGTCATAATGCTGGCTTTTTTTTTTAATTTTTTTTAACGTTTTATTTATTTATTTTTGAGACAGGGAGAGACAGAGCATGAACAGGGGAGGGTCAGAGAGAGGGAGACACAGAATCTGAAACAGGCTCCAGGCTCTGAGCTGTCAGCACAGAGCCCGACGCGGGACTTGAACTCACGGACCGCGAGATCATGACCTGAGCAGAAGTCGGCTGCTTAACCGACTGAGCCACCCAGGCGCCCCTCATAATGTTGGCTTTGATGGTATTTTCTGTTCTGTTTTGCTTCGTTTGGGGATCCTAATAGTATCCTTTCAAGGAGTATCTCCATCTCTACCTTTCTTGGGGATTGAGTAGGCAATGCTCCTGACCTGGTCGGCCCCACGGGTCACCCAGCCCTGGAGGACAAGCAGCCCCCTCTACTCCAACTCTTGCTTCACTGAGCCCCCTTCTCCCGGCCTAACTCAGCCTGCCATCTAGACAGTGCCCAAGAGTGAGGCGTGGGAAGATTCTGGAAAGTCACTGAGCATGGAGGACGCGGCCCGGCACATCCTTCCCAGGCAAGGGCAAACCTTCACCTCTACGAGGCCAAGGGCAAAGCTAAGAATGAATGAACCCAATGAATGAACCAGCAAAGCCACAAAGGCACCACTAAGTAAACACGTGGATAAGGTGACTGAGGGGCAAAGTGGCCACACGGGCACACAAGCCCATATTAATAAATGATGCAGGAGGACCCACTCAGCGAACGGGGAAGGGTGACATTCAAACAGACCCTGGCCTCACAGCGACCACAGCCTCTGGGCACCCCGGGCGCTGCCAACACCCACGAGGCCGGAAACCCCTTGGCCTGCCTTCCAGCTTCCTCCTCCGTCTGCTCCCAGGTCAGAGGTCCCCCTGCGCCAGTACCAAGCTCTCAGGGCGGGCCCCTCATGAAGCCTCGGGCCATGACAGAAATTCCAAGTTGCCCTGGAGCACACGCCAGAAGAGGCGGAGCCACTCATGAAGGACAAAACAGCCAGAACAGGCCTCAAAACAGGCTGCCCACCCTAGAGAGAGACACGCACACCTCAGCCCCAAAGCCTCTAGAACCTGGGACTGAACCAAAGGGCGTTCTTGTCTTCTGTGTGAGAAGAAACATTCATCAAGCACCCGGGCCTGGAAGGACCCGCCCATTGAGAGTCTGTGATGGGGCTGAGGGTGGGGTTGCGGGGGGGATGGAAGGAGAGCTGGTCTGGGAAGCCACCAGAGTGCTGCTCTGGGCCTGCTCAGCCACTTACGGAGCAGCACCTGCCTCACTGCCCCTCCTCCCCGGTCCCCATCTCAACCCTCAACACCCGGCCACAACTTGCCCGTCATTGACCCTTCTCCCCTCTCGTCCATGACTCCGATATGTCCGTTGACCCCACTGATCCCACTGCCCTCAGGCTGGGGCACTCGAGCCCCAGCCAGCTTCCCATGCCTCACCTCCTGCCATGCTCTGATCCCCAGGCCTCCTCCCCTGCCCTGGGCTCACCCATCCCAGCGCTCACTGACAGGCGATGAACTCCCCTGCGTCCATCTCACCTGCCACCCTTCCTGCCCCACCCCATCACTCACACCAACACCTTGCTCCAGACCCTTTTACCATGGGTCTGCACATGTCTGAAATACTCTCCACGCCTCTGACACCTCTAGGCAAACTCCTACTCATCCCTCAAGACCCAGTGGGAGCCTCTCCTCTAACTTCACCCATGGCCCTCTCTTTTGTGCCCTTAGTGTCCACCCTGTTATGAGGATTTGGTCATCTGTCCCTATAGCATAATCGTTCCTCCAGGCTAAGGGCCATTTTTTTCCTCCCTCTCCGTATCTTCCACGAGTGGCTCTCATTTCATCACGAGCAAAACGCAGGGGCTAAAGGTACATCCCTAAGGGGCCCTCCAGGTCAGCTGCCTGTGCTCCTGGGACTCCGATCCCCTCCCTCCTGGTCTCAAACTGAAGGCAGGAAATTGCCCAAATGGCCACCGTGGAGATTCTGCCGGTGGACAGCCGGCAGGCGGCCGGCGGATCCCTCTGCTCCTGAGGCCGCAGATTCACCAGCCGCCCAGACGCCGCGCTTCGGAAATATTTTTACGGCATCTTTTACACTGGGAAATCAAGCAGTGTTCACAGGCATTGGCGGGAGGTGGTTTGGCCAGACCAGGGGCGGGGTAGGGCTTTCTCAGGTTCTCAGAAACCCCAGGGATGGGATCTCTTCAAGACAGGTCAGTCTCCCCGGGTGGGGCCTGCCCGTCCGTAGGGTGTACAGCTGGGTGGGAGGTGTGTGTAGAGAGGAGCACCAGGGATTACTAGGAGTTCTGAAGCCCTGACCCCCCCTTCCCTGAATTCCACTACCCATCGTCCCCTCCAGATACTACTCACCCCATTTATCAACTCTATAAGGCAGCCGTCCTCACGATCCATCCCCCCACGGCTGCCCACAAAAGGTCCTCTAAGACCCAGGCTTGCCCTCTGAATCATCAAACAGCGGAGCTTAGGGCCAGCACACCTGACACGTGAAATGTACTTTTCACCCTTGCTAGCTTTCACAAGAGCAGACACTTCCCACGGGAATTCATACGGCAACGGGACAGACAAGGATTTTATTGTTAGCCAGACTCCCTTTTAGGGCCACTATTCTTCTAAGCCAGAACCCTCTGCTCCTGTTCGCCTGCCCTCCAGCACAGTTAAGGCAGCGTTTGCTCATGACAATGAAAAAGAACAACAGTCAGGGTCTGCAGCTGGCAGTGGTCTATTCTCACGAAGTACAGAGAAGTAAAATATCCTCTCCCACAGCCCTCCCTCCAGCCCTCTCCCCCGCCATCATCAGCATCCTCATTTCAAGGATAGGCAAACTGCGTTATCTGCGGGTGTGATTCTCAGGGCCCCGTTCCATGCCCACACAGCCTGCGCTGCCTTGGGATTCCCAGCTCCTCATCACTTTTTGCCGCGAGCTAGTGGCTGGCTGAGGACAAGAAATCCCAAAGTCCCAGGCAAACCTGGCATGCCCTCAGCGTGGCGCCTCCCGTCCCACAGGCTGACCCTGTGCCAGCGTGACCAAGCCAGAGGAAAGAGGGTAAAGCGTGAGGTACAGAGCAGAGTCCCAGGTAGCTGGAGAGAGGGTGCAGACGATGGCCAGGGCGTCACGGCTGGAAACCCAGGCCTGGGGACACTGAGCAGGAGAGAGCCGGACCGGTGGTTCAGTGCAGGCCTAAGAAGGCGCAGCCACCTGGACTGTGACCGCCTGGGAAGCAAGGTGGGGCACTGACTGGGAGGAGCACAGGGAACTTTCTGGGGTGATGGAAATATTCCCCATCTCAACTGGAGCCTGGACAGCCAGTCAGGAGCTTGCGTGTCAGACCTTCCAACTGGGCGCTAAGGTCTGGGCATTTCACTGCGTGTAAATTACACCTCCCCAGGGAGGAAAGTGAGCAAGAGCCTCGGCCTGGGAACTGGGAACTGTGTCCCCTATTTCCCCACCAGGCCCTTGGGGGAAAACAACGTCCTCTGGAAATGCGGCAGATATTTTTAAGGATTCAACTCCGTGTCTTTCTGAGCATCTACTAGGGAGGCCCTACTCTGGGCGGCGGTCCGAGGACCAAGACCTCCTTCAAGAAGCTTCACGATGCCAGGTACCACAATCAAAAAGCATTTATTTAAAGTTCACATACCTCATCCCGGCAAGCACTATCGTAATGCCCACTTTGCAGATAAGAAAGCCAAAGGCTCAGAGAAGCTCCCAGATCACAGGAGGAGAGCAGAGCCAGGCCTTGGCCAGATCAGCCCTTCCGGATTCCTGACAGAAACTGGGGCTTTCTGTTGGGACTCAGAAGTGCTGCAGCCACTGCTTGCTGCCGGTGGGGCAAGGACAAAAGTCTTGAACGCTCCCAAAGAGACACAGCAGAGGAGCAGGAGAAATATGCTTCTTTCTTTCACCCTTTGTGGGAGCTGAAGCAGAGAAGGGAAACTGAGGTACTGAAAGGTTAACCAGCTAACACCTGCCGAAGCTGGCAGCAGGTAACATCAAGCAGGATCCCCCAATTAGGGCTGAACGGGTTAAAACCGAAACCTCGGCTCCCACCCAGGTCTCCGTGCCCTGGGGTCAAACTGTCTTGCCGGGAAGGAAGCATCCAGTCACCTCGGTCACCTTGAGAGTGGGGGATCTGCGTTGCCTGGAGAAGGGCCTGCTCAGCAGGGGAGAATGACTAATGGTCCACAGGGGTATTCCGGGCAGCAGAGGGGAGGCCCTTCTGGCTTCCCACTCCAGAGACCTGAAGGTCCTTTCCTGATTGTCGTCACTTCCCAAAACTCACCTGAAAGGGCGGACCTCCCTCCTAAAACTGGATCAGCAGAAAAGAACAAAACACCCCGGGGTCACACTTGAGCAGATCAGGAGCGTCCTGGGTCCCTGGTCCCTCGGTCACCCCTGCACACAAGTGGGCAGCCTTGACTAAGGGGAGGGTCCCGCACCCCTCCCGTCCCTGCCCCAATCTTGTTAAAGCAGCAAAAATCCTGGCTTTCTCTACCGGCTGATTCTAAGAATGGAACTCGGCTCCAAGGTCACAGACTGCGGACCTCTGTGTTTGAACAGAGGAGAGGCGCTACCTACCCAACCGCGGAAGAATTCCACTCAGGTCACGGACGAATGGGCTCCGCTCCCGAAACGCTACGAGTCGGCAAGGAAGCGGCTCATGGCAATTTCACCGTACTGCCTACAGGCTCTGAGGACACTTCAGGGAAGGATTCGCCGCAGGTCAACAGCACCCAGGGTCACATTGTGACATCCAAACAAACAGTAGAGGCCCAGAGAGTCAAAGTCACATCGATCGCAAGTGGGATCCACACACCACAGACAGCAAAGGGCAGGAGGAGCGGGGTGAGGGTGGGGGCTGCCTGTCCCGGGGGACCCCGCGGGCCCCTGGCGTTCTCGGTCGATTCAGGCAACATTTACTGGGCAGCTTTTGGTTAGAGCCCTGTGTCTGACACAAGAATGAATGTGCTGGAGTCTTTTTCCTGAAAGAAGTTTTATACTCAGGCAGGCTCCCAACTTCGTTTTAGCTCCTCTGCATGGGGCGGGGGCGGGGGGGGGGGTGCATCTGGCTCAGAAGAAGGTCTCCGGGCAGCTCACAATCTGGGCTGGGGTCAGGGTACCCCCACCCTCCAGGAAGGACCACTTGGGCAGGCCTTCCGTGACCAGTCTCAGCCCAGGGTTTCTCTCTGATGACGTAGGGGTGACAAGACTGCCCCTCACCCCCAAGGTCACATTCTGGGCAGAGGAGAGAACGAGTATCAGAGTACGAGGTGCAGAGGGTGCTTCTAAGGCTGACGCTCTTCTGTCCCCTCCCTCTGTTTTGCTGGCAGACATCTCGCCTCTTCTGGAGAGGCCCTCCGGGAATACAGTCATCCTGAGGAAAAGGTAGAGAGGGGACACGGATCCAAGAAAGGTAGCCCCCAGCTGGCATTTGAAGCGCTCCTAAATCCCACAACAAAAAGAAATGGCCAGCAGCTGCTCTAATTCCCCCAAATCCGCAACTCCTTTCAGGAAGGGGGAAGATGTTCATTCATGCTTCACTCAACTCGTGTGTCCCGGGCCAAGTGCAAAACCGCTCTGGCAGCTCACGTGCACCCTCATCAGTGAGCCCCGGGCCTGGGAGTGGCATCCACGGGTCCCGTGCTTCTCAAGGCCCTCACCTCACCTTGGGTGCCCTCTCAACTCCGCAACGTGATCGTGAGCTGCAGACCCCTTTTCTTCCGTTCACCCTCAAGGGCCCAGGACACACCCCACTAGGCCGATGCTGCTGAGTACATTTATTTAAATAAGTGTCATATATTAAGAGTAATCATGACAATAAGCCAGCTGACCTTCACTGGGAAGTTACCGGGCACCCAGCCGTGGCTTTAATGAGGCAGGACAGAGAGCACAGTCCTAAGACACGGTGCATCCCAGCCTGGTCGGGCTCCACAAACCCTTCATAAGCTTGGGCAAGTCAAGTGCCCTCAGTAAGCTTTGTTTGTTTGTTTGTTTTATTTTTTTTTCGTGTTTATTTATTTATTTTTTTAGAGAGAGAGAAAGGGAGGGGCAGAGAAAGAGTGACAGCGAAAGCAGGCTCCGCACTCTAGGGCAGAGCCTGATGTGGGGGCTCAATCCCACGAACCCATGAGATGGTAACCTGAACAGAAATCAAGAGTCGGACGCTCAACTGACTGAGCCACCCCCCACGAGCCCTGGTAAACTTTGTGTTTTTTTAATGTTTATGTATTTATTTTTGAGAGAGAGAGCGTGAATAAGTGGGGGAAGGGGCAGAGAGAGGGGGGAGAGAATCCCAAGCAGGCTCCACACTGTTAGCACAGAGCCTCACTCGGGACTCGACCTCACAAATCGTGAGGTCATGACCTGAGGAGAAAATCAAGAGTCTGGTGCTAAACTGACTGAGCCACCCAGGTATCCTGCCCTCCATAAGCTTTGAGGTAGCGGTGCCTCCTTCATAGGACTGTCAGGAGAATTAAATGAGATAATGCGAAGAAAGCATTTAGTACCGTGTCTGGCACCTGGCACAGTCGGATCGATGTTAGTTATTATTACTGTGTTATTCAGTCCACACGACAACACTGTGAGACATGCCCATCTTGCAGATTAAAAACTGAGGCCGACACATGAAGAAAAAACCGACGGAACTGAAAGAAGAAACAGACAAATCCACAGTGACAGTTGGAGACCTCTCTCAGAACTGAGGGAGCAGCTAGGAAGCAGGAGGGAGCAGGTAGGAGCAGCAGGAGCGAAAATCAGTAGCGACGAGGACAGCCTGAACAATACTGTCAACCCCTTGGCCTAGCTGACGTTCATAGAACGTCCCACGATAACAGCAAAACACATTCTTCCCAGGCGCATGGGAACGTTCACCAAGACAGACCAAATCGGGCTGTAAAACAAATCTTAAATGTCCAAGAATCAGGGGGCACCCGGGTGGCTCGGTCATTAAGCGTCTGACTCTTGATCTCAGCTCAGGTCATGATCTCGTGGTTTAGACTCTGTGCTGACAGCGTAGAGCCTGCTTGGGATTCTCTCTCTCTCCCTCTCTCTGTTCCTCCCCCACTTGTGCTCTCTCTCTCTCTAAATAAATAAGTAAACTTAAAAAAGTTTTTAATAAATAAAAGAATCAGAAAGCATAAAAGAATGCTCCTGAACCATGACAGAATTAAACTAGAAATCAATAACAGACAGATATTTGCTAAAGAACACACTTCCAAATGATCCATGGGTCAAAGGGGAAGTCTGAAGGGAAATTTTAACATATTTTGAACTGAACAAAAATGAAAATGCAATATCAGAAATTGCGGGCCAGAGGGCTAAGAGATAAGTGTTATCTTGATGAAAAAGAAAAGGCTCAAAACAGTAACATAGGCTTCACTCTTAACATAATAGAGAAAGAGAAGCAAATTAAACTCAAAGCAAGCAAAAGGAAAAAATAAAAGCAAAAATCAATCAAACTGAAAACAGAAATACACAGAGGAAAAAAAAAATCAAACCCAAAACATGTATTTTGGGAAAAAATGTCTCTAGCTACATTGACCAAGGGAAAAGGAAGGCACAAATTACCAATACCGAGAACACAAGAGGGGCCTCCCCTACTGACCTCACAAACATTAGAGGGGTAATAAAGGAGCTTATGCCCATAAGTCAACAACTCAGATGAAATGGTCCAATCTTGGAAAGACATAAGCCAACAAAGTTCATTCAAGATATAGCCCTATATCTACTAAAGAAAATAAATTCACATTTAAAAACCTTCCAAAAAAGAAAGCTCCAGGCCCTGATGGTTTCATTGGATGAATTCTACTAACATTTAAGGAAGAGATAACACCAAAACCACACAATTTCCCCCAGAAATCAGTATAGGAGGGATGATTTCACAACTCACACTAAGAGGCCAGCATTACCTTAATACTAAAACCACACAAAGGCACCACAAGAAAACAACAAACCATACTCCTCATGAATACAGCCACCAAAATCCTCAACAATAAAACAAAGCAAAGCAAATCTAGCAACATATACAAAGGATTAACACATCAGGATCCTGAGTCACCCCCGGAATGCAGGGCTGGTTCAACAATCAAAGCATCAATGTGATTCCCACATTAGCAGCCAAATAAGGAAGAGCTGCATGATCATTTCAACAGAAGCAGAAGAAACTGAGGTTCTGTGAGTTTAAGTGACTTCTCCAAGGTTACAATGAAAGGCAGAAAAAAGCCCCAACCCTCCTGTCTTGACTAATCCAAAATACTGAAGATAAAAATTATGTCCTCGGGAACTTCACAAAATAAGTCATCCAATAAAATGGACTGATATTTATTTAAATAAAGTAATAGCATCAAAAGATTTTTAAAAATTTCATTTGACAGGGAGAATCTTTTTTTTTTTAATTTTTTAAATATTTATTTTTGAGAGTGCATACATGAGTGAGGAAGGGGCAGAGAGAGAGAGAGGGAGAGACAGAATCCCAAGCAAGCTCCACGCTAACAGCAGCAAACACGATGTGGGGCTCGAACTCACGAACTGAGAGACCATGACTTGAGCCAAGACCAAGAGTCAGATGCTTAACGGACTCAGTCACCCAGGTGCTGAGAGAGAGAAAGAGAGAGAGAGAGAGAGAGAGAGAATATCTTAAGCAGGCCCCACGCTCAGTGCAGAGCCCAACGCGGGGCTTGATCCCACGACCCTGGGTCAGGTCTGAAATCAACAAGAGTCAGAGGCTCAAATGACTGAGGCACCCGGGTGCCCCACCATCAAAAGATTCTTTAAAAACAATTTCTTTGCAGGCAAGCATCTTCCCCGAAAGGCAGTCAAGACATCCCACACCTGCCACAGGGATTTTGTCTCCAATGGTTTACTCGGGCTCCTGTATCACAAATGAGGACCATACAACTGTTGCCCCCATTTTACAGATCCAGAAACTGAAGCGCGTCTCTTGACACCTGACACCATCCATCTGCTCACAAGAGCAGGTGAGTCCGTATGGAAAAGGGCATGAGAGGGGCGCCTGGGTGGCTCGGTCGGTTAAGCGTCCGACTTCGGCTCAGGTCATGATCTCACGGTCCGTGAGTTCGGGCCCCGTGTCGGGCCCTGTGCTGACAGCTCAGAGCCTGGAGCCTGTTTCAGATTCTGTGTCTCCCTCTCTCTCTGCCCCTCCCCTGTTCATGCTCTGTCTCTCTCTGTCTCAAAAAATAAATAAACGTTAAAAACAAAAATTTTTTTTTAAAAAAAAAGGAAAAGGGCATGAGAGGCTCCCATGTGACTGTGCCCTGCCACACTGGGTTCTCCAAGAAGCCGGGACCCCTAGGCCCCACTGGAGCCATCTGCTGAGTCCTGGAGGCGTCCCTGCCTGTGAACAGCAAACTGGCAGGCTGGGGAGCAGGGCTCTGGCATCCCATGGCAGGGAGGGTAGGGAGGGCCAAGAACAACCTTGATCGGTGAGGTCACAGCAGGTCAACTCCTCATCCCAACGAGGGACTTTTTGAACTTAAAAACAAAACCAACATTCCGTACCAGCTGGAACAGGCACAAAAACTAGCTGGTTAAGAGCGTCGTACCCAAGGGCTGCCCTGTTCCGTCGAATACGGCAGCCACCCGCCACAGGTGGCTATTGAGAACCTGCAGTGTGCCACATGACGAAATAATATTTTTCAGGTATTAGGCTAAATAAAATGTTCTGTCAAAAGTAACGTCACTGATTTCTTTTATTTTTATTTTTATTTTTTTTAATTTTTTTTTTAACGTTTATTTTTTTGGGGGACAGAGAGAGACAGAGCATGAACGGGAGAGGGGCAGAGAGAGAGGGAGACACAGAATCGGAAGCAGGCTCCAGGCTCTGAGCCATCAGCCCAGAGCCCGACGCGGGGCTCGAACTCACGGACCGCGAGATCGTGACCTGAGCCGAAGTCGGCCGCTCAGCCGACAGCCACCCAGGCGCCCCAATGTTTATTTATTTTTGAGAGAGAGAGAGAGACAAAGCATAAGCAGGGGAGGGGCAGAGAGAGAGGGAGACACAGAATCGGAAGCAGGCTCCAGGCTCTGAGCCATCAGCCCAGAGCCCGACACGGGGCTCAAACTCACGGACCGCGAGATCATGACCTGAGCTGAAGTCGGACACTTAGCCGACTGAGCCACCCAGGCGCCCCTTTTTTTATTGTTTAAGTTTATTTATTTTATTTTGAGAGAGAGAAAGGGCACCAGTGGGGGAGGGGCAGAGAGACAGGGAGAGAGAATCCCAAGCAGGCTCTGCATTGTCAGCACAGAGTCCACCAGGGGGCTCGAACTCATGAACCATGAGATCATGACCTGAGCCGAAAACCAAGAGTCAGGCACTTAACTGACTGAGCCATCCAGGCGCCCCTCTTTTTACTTTTTAAAATGTGGCTACAAGTTTGTTTGTTTTTTTTAACGTTTATTTTATTTTTGAGAGAGAGAGACAGAGAGCTGAGCAGGGGAAGGGCAGAGAGGGAGTCACAGAATCTGAAGCAGGCTCCAGGCTCCGAGCTGTCAGCACGGAGACCAATGGGAGGGCTCGAACCCATGAACTTCGAAATCATGACCTGAGCTGAAGTCGGACGTTTAACCAACTGAGCCACCCAAGTGCCCCTTAGACAAGCTTAAATGATAAACGGGACATATTTTATTTCTATCGGATGGTGCTGGGCTAGCACAGATGTCCATGGAGTGAAGAGAAACCTTGGTGCTCACTTGGGCCAGGGACTGATTAAAACCAGAGATTTTGGGGGGCGCCTGAGCGTCTCAGTCGGTTGAGCATCCAACTCTTGATTTCGGCTCAGGTAACGATCCCAGGGTCATGGGATTGAGCCTCGCATCGGGCTCCCTGCTGAGTGTGGAGCTTGCTTGGGATTCCCTCTCTCCCTCTCACTCTGCCCCTCCCCACCTCAAAATAAATAAAAAATAAACATTAAAAAAAACAGAGAGATTTTGATTGAAGGAGGAGAACTACCACAAGACAAATACATAGTAATGTTGTGTTGTTGTCGTGTTTAAGAAAAAAATCCTTCGGTAACAGGAAGCTTATCTGTATCAACAGCAGTGGAAAAAACTGAATTTTAGTCAGCTAGGGTCACCCTGACCTGTCCCTGGAAACACTCCCCGTTCTCTCCGACCGCACAGCCCCACCAAGCTCTGGAAGGGAGAGAGCGGAAAAGCCCTTCCCACACACACCCAGTTAATCATCCCCTCCCCGTGGCTGATTCTCACCCCTGCAGCCAGGTCTAGAACACAGGCCTTGCTCAGATTAGCCGGCAGCACCCTAGCATTCCACTGGGCCTGTGCTGGGCCCGCTGCCCCCTCCCGTGGTGGCCTCTGGCTCAAAGACGTCCCACCTCAGGTCAACGGTGACCCACCCTTCCACCCGGAGTCATTCATCCAGGAAGCATCCGCCCCCTAAGCCGGGTCCCTCTGGCATTCCAAACTCCTAACGCTTGCTAAGGCAGAACACAAGAATCGCAGTCCCACCACGGACCATGTGGCCCAGAGATCCCTGGATGGCCATTTACGGTTTATGAGCGTAAGGGGGCACCTGGGTGGCTCACTTGGTTGAGCGTCCGACTGTGGCTCAGGTCATGATCTCGCAGTTCACGAGTTTGAGTTCCACGTCCGGCTCTGTCCTGACAGCTCAGAGCCTGGAGCTTGCTTCCGATTCTGTGTCTCCCTCTCTCTCTCTGCCCTCCCCCACTCACGCTCTGTCTCTCTCTCTCTCTCTCTCAAAAATAAATAAACATTAAAAAAAAAAAGAGCATAAGGATTCCATGGGATAACATCATCCTCATGAGGCCACCTATCCACTTGAAGTCATCCTGCACTCTCTCAGGGTCAGATGCTAGCCTGCTCTTTGTTGGATGAACAAATACTCCCCCCCCTTCAAGGCCTTTGCCCTGCTGTCCCTCCACCCACGGCATCTGGCCCCGCTGGCTTATCACTCGGGTCTCAGATTGCAGGTCAACCCCTCACAGATATAGGGATTTCAATCCCACCTCTCCACCAGCTACTCTCTAAAACATTGACCAGTTTTACCCCCATCAGAGAAGGTTCTATGCTTCTGGGCTTATTGCCTCTCAAAGTTCTCAAAGACTGGCTGTATCAGTGAATGAATAAAGGGGGGAAGATGCTCTAGATTAAAGAAAGGCCGCTTGGGGCAGAGGCACATCTCCCGGGCTCCTTAGAGAATGGCTGACAAGTGAAACAGGTGGAAAGGTGGGAAGGTGGAAAGGAAGCTGCTCTGACAGGAGGGAACACCCTGGAGAGGAACAGCCATTAGAAGGGGGAGTCTGGGGAGAGACAGCAAGAAAACACAAACTCTCTGGCCTATAACTTTGCAAAGGGGCTGACTCGGGCAGCTGGGTCTCCAGCCAGCAGGGCCCATCCCACCCCATCCTAGCACAACACTGAAAGGCTGTAAACTCTTTCCACCCATCCACCCGGGAAGGAGGCGACGCTCTGCAGCCGGCTCAGCGCCAGGGGGTGGAGATGCCAGGGTGCAAACCCTTCTCTTAACTCCGCTCGCTGCAGAGCTGGCCTCCAGCCCGGGGAAGGGGGGATGCAACTGCGGCAGGGGCCTCCCATGTCCCACACAGCCACATGCTGCCACCACGCACACTCCCAAATACACCTGCGTGGCCTCCCTCACACGCTTCCACGCCCAGTCCCAGTCCCACACACTCACACTCAGGGCACACACTCTTGGGGCAACTGACCACACAATCCCAGAGGCGCGCGCGCGCGCGCACACACACACACACACACACACACACACCCCGCCCCCCACACACAAAATCTCAGGAACTCGTTCTGTGACATCCACGATCCCTCTCGCACGCGCGCACGCGCGCACGTGCGCACACGCCAGCGCCCCGCCCCCGAGCGCGCAGTCCCGCCCCCACCGCGCCCCGCCCCCGCTGCCTGGTAACGGGTGGCCCCGCCCACTGGGCGTTGGCTGCGGCGGCAGAGCCCGGAAGACCCACCTGGCAGCGGGATCCCTCTCCCCGCCTCCCCAGCCGCGCGGCCCGATCAGTACCTGTCTAAAGTCTACATTGCCGAAGCCTCCGCAGCAGTCCGGCCCCGCCACCGAGCTGCTCATAGGCTCCGCTCCCGGGCCGCCAGATGCTCTCAGCCGGGCCGCCTCTAGAGAGCCTACGCCGGGGCCTCGCGGCCGCCGCCAACTCGCCCCCCGCCCCCCGCCCGAAGCCGCCCTGTCGTGCCGGGAAGCTCTGCCGCCCGGGGCGCTTTGCCTGTGACCCCAACTCCTCCCGGCCTTCTGGGAAATGTAGTCTCCTGTCCTCGCGAAGCGCCACTTTCCTGGAGCTCGCGACGGCATCTCGCGGAGCCCAGAGCTATACGTCCCAGGGTCGTGCGCCGCAGTGACTGCCAGTTCCGAGGCGGCTGTCGCCTAGACCCTTCGGTCCCCGCTCCCGCACCCGGCCCGCAACTGACCTGGCCTCCCTGTCCTTGGCTGGCGGTGGGGCTCGGAGGCGGCGGCTGCGGGTCCTAGGTATAAGTAGCTTCCTGCGCAGCCCCCTGCGGACTTGGACTTTGGCCCAGGCTCGGGGTCCCCTGCCCCCTTCTGAAATTTGCTTTCGCCCAGAGGCGGTACAGGACGAGCACACTCTGTAGCCTCCAGCAGAGGCTACTCCTCGGGACCCTGGGCCCCCGCCCCTGCGGCCTCCCTATTCTTTGGCTCGGTCAGAGACACCTCCTCCACTTCTTTGTTCATTCATTCTCTGGTACACTCACCGGGCGCTTGCTGAACTTGTCTGTGTACTGCGGGTACAGTAGGGAACAACACAGGTCCCTGCCCTCACTGTTTCCTAATGGAAGAGACAAAACATGAATAACGGATTATAACTTGGGTAAGTTCTATGATGGAAGGAAACTGGGGGCTGGGTCAGATGATGACAAGGCAAAGTGCCTGAGAATCCCTTGAGGGAGGCCTGAACACAGGAGAAGGTGCAAGGCATGTGAAGTGTGAGGGCGGGACAAATTGGGAAGAGAGGCAGTATGTGCAAAGGCCAGGAGACAGGACAGGACTAGGGATATTTCAGGAATCCAGAAAGGGCTGATGATCTGTGGAGTGGTGGTGGAGGAGGTGCCCACTAGAATGGGAAGGAAGTTTAGAAAAGTAGGTGGGGTTTTAGATGGTCAGGTCCCAGAGAGCCCCTTCTGTAGCCGGGTGTTACGTATATAGGGAAATAGAGTCAGATTCCCAGAGATTTGTGCAGTCACCCAGCAAGCTGCCAGCCCACGCAGGACGTTTGCAAGGCCAGCTGCTTCCTGATTTGGGTGGCTTGCTTCTCTCCCCCTTAGCCCTGGTGTGCTTGCCCCTGTGCTGACTGCTTTACACCTAGTCCCAACCTTGACCACATCCTTAGGATGGAGCAGGTCCACCAACAAGACAGGAAGGGCAGGAAGGACGCTGGCTTTGGAGCATGCACTAGCTGTATGACTATGGGCAAATTTCAGTTTCCTCCAAAGGAAAAGGGAAATACATGTCAGTGAAACTCAGCACACATGATCTGACCCACGGGAAGCACTTAATTACCACTGGCCACAACAGAGCTGAGTACCCAACAGGTGCTCAAAAGCTGGTTTGCCTCCTGATCAGTTAGTTACAAGAGTCGGGAGGGCTCTCTTCCTCGGGGTGTCCAGGCAGGGCCTCCTGGACCCAGAGTCCGTTCTGGGGAGCCTGCCAAGGTGGAGTGCTCCTAAGGGCCTTTCCCCTACCCCCACCACCTGTCTACTTTGCCGAAGCTCCAGTTTTCTCCTGACCTACCTGGCTGCTCTGGTTGTTTTATGAAGCCAGAAAAATTAGTTTGTGTGTGTTTGGTTTATCTGGGAACAAAGAAAGGTAAATGTCAGAGGTCACACCAGAGCTGATGCAACTAGAAAAATCCACTCCTCCACCCCTAATCCACCCCCTGCCACCTTCTGTGAAAAGAAAACACCCAGGCATAGAGAAGCCAGACTGCAGATTCAAATGTGATTGGGGCTGTTCATATCAAAAGCCTCCTGCGGAAGATAGTTTGGGGCAGAAGGCTTTGCTCGACCATTGGAAAACTCCCAGGTCTGAAAGCTTGCAGAAATCATCCAGGCCAACCTCTCTCACTGGAATATTCTTTTCTCAGCATCCCTGGCAAATAGAAAAGCCACTTCTGTTTACATGCCCCAAGTGATGGGAGACTCATCACTTCCAAAACTAGCCCGCTCCACTGTTGAACAGGGTGTGTATTAATGATACAAACCCAAAGTCACCCTTCCTGAAGTGGTAACAAACAGAGCTCTTTTCCACCCTCAGGGTTATCTCTCTTTGCCCCTTGGTTACTCCTCAGATATGGGAAGCCATTTATCACACAACATCTCCTAGTCGGCTCCAGGGCAAACATCTGCTGATGACCTTGCTGGCCAGTGGCTGGACACTTGCTACAAAAGGAGATCAAAACTAAAAGCCACTTCTTCATTTCTTCATTGCCTTCCCCTCCTCTCCCTACCCTCACCTGGCCTTGGATCTGGCTGCGTGGCTCCCAGTAATCACTAAAATGGACTTCTATTACTAAAATCAGCATTTGCATATTGGGTGACTTTGGGTAAAACTGAAGCCTTTCCCTATTCTGAATCACAAAATAGGCATAATATCTCTTGAGCAAGACTGACACGGGGATTAGCGTCGGTAATAAGCACAAAAGCACCCAACGTGCCGTGGGTTCTCAACAAATGTTTGTCTGCCTCTTCTGTATATAACGGAGGCTCAGCTCTTAGATCACATTCCTTACCCTCATGGACATGCTGGGGTCTAGGGCCAGCCCAGCTCAGAGGCCCACTGAGTTCCCAGGAAGAGAGGGGGTGAGAAGCCAGCAGAGCAGACAGCCTGGGGAGGGGGGTGGGGGCAGGGATGGGGGGGCGGGAGTAGGCATCATGCACTGGAGACCTCATGCATGCTGTCTACAACCAGGACGATAGGGGCGCCTGGGTGGTTCAGTTAAGCATCCCACTCTTGATTTCGGCTCAGGTCATGATCACATGGTCATGAGATCTAGCCTCTGTGTCAGGCTTATCGATGAGCATGAAGTCTGCTTGGGATTCTCGCTCTTTGTCCCTCTATCACCCCACACCCCCCCCACCCACCCCGCCACGCGCACACACTCTCTCTCAAAATACATAAATAAAAATAAAAACAGGAGGGTAATGAGGAGTCATAGCCACAATGCCCAATACCTCCCTCCTGTATTCAGGCCCCCCTGTCCCCACTGTGCCCGAGGAGTGTCCAGGAACCAGAGAGGAGCAGGTTCAGCGGGAGCCGGGGTGGGAGCTGGGGCAGGGCAGTGCTAGTGGTAATGAGTAAACCCTCCCTTCCTCCCCAGGCTCAGGAAGGAGCCTCTCTCCCAGCGACCTCCTATGGCTGAGAAGAGGGCTCACCTGAATCCATCCATTGAAGGCCAGCAAGGAGTGGGTACTAGCAGGGCATCCCTGACCCCTCAGCGTCCACAGAGCAGACAACCCCTGCCTTCCTGCTGGCCTCTCTGTGGTTCCTGGAACACCCCAGGCACACCCTCGCCTCAGGGCCTTTGCACACGCTGCCTTGCGCCTTCTGCCTGGAATCCTGCTCCCTCAATGTCCTCAGAGCTCCCTCCCTCACCTCCTTCAGGTCGAGTATCACCTTTCTGCTCTATGAACATGTCAACCTCCCCCTCCAGTCTCCATCCTCTTCCCAACTTTATTTCCCTCCACAGCCCCTATAGTCATCTAACAAATTGATTTAGTTTACTTATTTATTCTGTGTAGTATCTGTCCCTCTCGCTAGAATGTGAGCTTCACGAGGATGGAGATTCTTATCCCTTTTATACACAACTCTCTCCGTGGCATCTGGATCATGCCTGGCATAAAGCAGGCACTCAATAAGGAATGAATGAATGAATGAATGAATGGTTCTACCACTCCCACATTTGGGGTGTTCTTGGGCAAACCACTTTTCTGGGCCCCAGCGACCCTGTCCATGGAAAGCGGAGAGGGATGGGATCTGTGAGTAGGAAATCAAAGCAGCAAGTGAGACTCGAAGTCCCCCTCCCCCCCAACTTTCTGGCTGTGGGCCCGGGGCAAGTGACTTACCCTCTCTGATGCTCAGCAGAAGAGAAAACTCTACCAATTAAAACAAACAGCCAAGCTCTTCAAGCTCTTACAAAGCTGCAGACTCAGCTTAAGCCTCGGAACTGCCCTGTGAGGCGGGGAGTGTTATTCCGGCTTTCCAAATGAGGGAACCAACTTCTGGGGAAGGGACTGGCCCACAGGCAGACAGCTGAGTAAGTGATGCGCTTCAAGCCAGCCAGCCCAAAGCCCGCCCTGGCCTTTTACCACCGTGCAACCCTGCCTCCCTAGGACGGAGGAAACGACATAAAAAAGCCCAGCACAGGATCCAGCGCAGGATCAGCACTTATCCAAATACTCAATGCTCAAAACACATCGTGCTTCTGCTCCTTTCTCTGTTTCTTCCCATCACATCCACCCTTCAAGGTCCAGTTAAAGCTTCATCTTTTCTAAGAAGCCTGACTACTCCTCTAAGGACTGAGGTAGGTCATTAGTCCTCACCATGGCCTCCAGAGGTCCCATATGGCCCCGCCATTTCAGTTCTTGCTGTCTGTACTCCAGCCACACTGACCTCTTCTCAGTTGCTTCCAGCCCCAGGCCTTTGCACCTCCTGTTCCCTGTCAGGCACACCCTTCCCTCCTCTTCTTGGAGACCAAGGGCATTTCCTGCTTTGGCCACCACTGGATCTCTAGCACCTGGCACACACCCGGCACCGGTCAGGCACTCGTCAAATGTACCAAATGAATCACTGGGTGAAGGAAGGCCCAAACTGAATTTGAGTCCAGTGAAGTCGTCCCTCAAAAATGGAGACAAAGAGGGGGGCGCCTGGGTGGCTCAGTCAGTTAAGCGTCCAGCTCGATTTGGGCTTAGGTCACCCTCTCACGGTTCTCGAGATCAAGCCCCGCGTCAGGCTCTGTGCTGACAGCTCGGAGCCTGGAGCCCGCTTCGGATTCTGGGTCTCCCTCTCTCTCTGCCCCTCCCCCACTCATGCCCGCTTGCTGTCTCTCTCTCTCTCTCTCTCTCTCTCGCGCTCTCTCAAAAATAAAAAACATTAGGGGCGCCTGGGTGGCTCAGTCGGTTAAACGTCTGACTTCGGCTCAGGTCACGATCTCGCGGTCGGTGAGTTCGAGCCCCGCGTCGGGCTCTGGGCTGATGGCTCAGAGCCTGGAGCCTGCTTCCGATTCTGTGTCTCCCTCTCTCTCTGCCCCTCCCCCGTTCATGCCCTGTCTCTCTCTGTCTCAAAAATAAAACGTTAAAAAAAATTTTTTTTAATAAATAAAAAATAATTAAAAAAAAAACCATTAAAAATAAAAAAATAAGTTAGATGGTGAAACTAATAAAAATTTCTTGTGGGGTTAAAATGTTTGTCTCAGTAACTGAGGGGAAAAGCAGGAAAAACCCTGTGGGGCTACATATTCGAACATGACAAGCCAGCTCTATACCGTGATCTCCTCAGAAATGGCCCTCAGGGTACCTGGCAGGCTCAATCAGTAGAATACCTGACTCCACCCCAGGGTCGTGAGTTCAAGCCCCATGTTGGGCGTGGAGCCTACTTAAAAAAAAAAAAAAATGTCCTTCCAGCAAGTGCAGAACATATATTCTTTTCAAGGTCATATACAACATTTGCCAAAATCAACCATATGCTGGGGCATAAAGCAAATCTCAACAGATTTCAAGGGATTCCAATCACATAGTTTATTTTCCTAAACACTGGGATTAAGCTAGCAAGCAAATCCCAATGTTTGGAACATCTCCCAACGTCTGGAAATTAGATAATACGTTTGTTTTTTAAACCCCAAAGATGAGGGACACCTGGCTGGCGACTCTTGATCCCCAGGTTGTGAATTCGAGCTCCACATTGGGTGTAGAGATCACTTAAACATAAAATCCTAAAAGGGGCAACTGGGTGGTTCAGTCGGTTGAGCGTCCGACTTCAGCTCAGGTCGTGATCTCACAGTTCATGGGTTTGAGCCCCTGCGTCGGGCTGTCAGCATGGAGCCTGCTTCGGATCCTCTGTCCCCCTCTGTCTCTGCTGCTCCCCTGCTCGCTCTCTCTCTCTCTCAAAATTAAACATTTGAAACATAAAATCCTAAAAAACAATAAACCTCAGAAATGAGATCCAGTTGCTTCCACGCGAGCCAGGTGTCCATCCAGGTGGCTGAGGGTGTGAGAACTATACCTTTGGGTCAGGTGACCCACCCCAATCAAGCAACGGTGGCCGGGGAATGGCGAGTGACTGGACTCTAGGAGAAGATGGCATTTCCCATTTATTGGCTTGGTTCCAGAAACACTCTGGTGGGGGTGGGGGCGGAGCTCTGAGCGCTACTGAGTGCTGGGGAGGCAAACAGGGGCTGCCACGGGTACAGGAACAGGCAGTCGTGGCCCCAAATGCTAGAAGGTGACTTGGAAATCTCAGCAGGGGTGCACCGAGGAAGGAGGCTGGAAAGCAATGAGAACTGAGGGTTGAGAGGCCTCAGCAAAGACATTGCCTCTTGGGGCACATGGGTCATCTTAATGCGTGAAGTCTGGTTTAGGATTATTTCCTTGGGATTCACCCCCAGAGGCAAAGGGTCCAGACAGCCAAACTCCTTTCCCAAGGAGTGCAGCGACATGGATGAACCTAGAAGGCATTCTGCTAAGAGAAATGAGTCAGACAGAGAAAGACAAAGGCCATATGGTTCCACTTATATGCAGAATCCAAAGAACAAAACAAATGAACCAACAAACAAGAAGCAGAAACATCCATAAATACAGAGAACAAATCAATGGTTGCCAGAGGGGAGAGGGAGCTATTGGGGGGGGATGAGCCAAAGGGGGTGAAGAGGGAGGGGGAGATACAGGCTTCCAGCTCTGGAATGAAGAAGTCACCGGGATAAAAGGCACAGCATAGGGAATACAGTCCGTGGTGTTGAAAAAAATAGCGATGGGTGGTGACCCACGGTCGCTACACTTGGCGGTGAGCACAGCACATGGACAGACTTGTCCTATCACGATGTCATACACCTGAGACTAACACAACATCATGCATCACCTATACTTCAATAAAAAATAAATAAGGCTTTGTGCCTCTGCAGAAGGGTGAAGTTTCCATTTCCCTGACCTGCCCGCAGCGAATATTATTATTCCAAACATATTTACATTGATTTAATAGTTGAATAATTATACCTTACTTAATTTGGTTTTTTTCTCCCATTATTTACAATTTGGGGCATTTTCCCCAAGTGCTTTCCTTTCTGATTAGAATACTGTTTTATTTGCACTATTTACCAATGCACTTCCTGTGCCTTCTTTCAAAAAGACACATGAGCCTTAATCTTTAACAATCTCTTGAACTTCTTAATGACACGAACCAGACTGCTGCACATTTTAAGTGATTAAAAACTTTTTTACCTGGAAAATTTCCCAACCCCCCAAAAACTTGCAGGAATTATACAATAAACCCATATACCTTTCACCTTGGTTTACCTATTATCGTTTCCCAGCATTTGCCTTGTCTGTTTATATGTAATTGTTTTTTTTAATGTTTATTTATTTTTGAGAGAGAGAGAGTATGAGTGGGGGAGGGCCAGAGAGAGAGGGAGACACAGAATCTGAAGCAGGCTCCAGGCTCCGAGCTGTTAGCACAGAGCCTGATGTGGGGCTCGAACTCATGAACAGTGAGATCATGACCTGAGCCGAAGTCGAATGCTTAACCAACTGAGCCACCCAAGCACCCCACATGTAATCATTTTTTCTTTATCAACTATTTGAAAGTAAACTGCAGACTCTTCGCGCTAAATACTTCAGTGGCTATTTCCTAAGAATAAAGATGTTTTCCTACGAAACCTCGAGACTGTGACCCAAATCAGGAAGTGTATTATTGCTACAAGATCATATCCAACATATAGGTCACATTCGAATTTCACCGATTGTCCCGAAAACATCCTTCCTGGTGCGTTTTCTCATCAGATCCAGGCTCCAGCGCAGGACCACGTGTTGCCTTCCGCCGGCTTTGATGTGGAACATTCTTTCGCCTGACCTTGTCTTTCACGACACTGACACTTTGGGAGAACACAGGGTATTTTGCAGACTGCCCCTCGGGTGGGTTTTGTCTCCCATGATTCCCCGAGGCTGTGCCTCTGGCGGCCAGGACGTCACCGAAGTGCGGCTGCGCCCCGCCCCCTCCCCCTGCCTGGTGTGGTGGTGTCGCTGCCCATCCTGGGGCCGTGAGCTTTGATCGCTGTGACCGGCTGATCGCTCCTCCGCAGAGGTGTGTGTGTCGTCACCCGCTGGCCTGTTCTTGTTTTCATAAATCTGGGGCTTGGCAGCCCGGTTCAGGAGAGTAGCGCCGGTACAGCTGAGTTCCGGTGGGGCCACCCCTGGGGAAAGCTGTCATCCCACCCCCTCACCAGTGACCCCCGCTGCCTGCTCCATGCGTCCTTGTTACATGGCAACCCAGCGGCAAGCTGACTCGCTGTATTTACCGAGGAACCCCAAGGCCACCTCCCGGTCTAGCCCCCACCCCTCCTCGGGCCTCGATCTCTCCATCTGTGACACCAAGTGCCCGCGTGAGAATCTGTCCGGTTTCCGGAGGAGGGCGCTCAGCATTTGAGCCAGACCATTTTTGGTGGTGTGGGCGGGTCTTGCAAACATGGAGTGTCCCCGGCCCTGCTTTGAAATACCACCCCCCCGCCAAACATTTCCAGATGGCTCTGGGAAGGGGGTTGCGGCCCCCAGGTGAGAACGGCTAGAGACAACAGCCAGTAACATCAGCTGCTGTCTGCTGAAGGCTCCCCACGTGCTGGCCTCCTGGCAAACACTTGATCTACATCATCCCATTGGTACTGCACACAACCCGTCGCACAGATGAGAAAAGTGGGGCCCGGAAAGCTTAAGCAACAGCCAGGAAGTGTCGGAGCCAGGACCTCCACCCCCAGGAAGCCTGACCCTTAATGTCCCATCCTGTGCAAGGCTATCCGCCCACGGAGGCAACGTCACATACGGGTGGTGAGCCTGGGGTTTCGGAGTTAAACCTGAGCGTCAGATTGAATTGTCGCTCAGCGGGTATTCACCCTCACTCTTCCCCTCCCGTTGTGGGGAGAGCAGACTTCCCCGCGCCATTGACTTTGGGCCTAGGCGGCTTGCTTTGGCTAATGGAACGGGAATGGGCATAACATAAACAGAGCCCTCAAATGGGCTTGTGCGGTATGCTCTGCCCTCTGGTGCTCTGGTGACCTACCATGAGAAGCACAAATCCTGGGTGACCACCGCCCCTTTAGCCTGGGCCCCAGAACAAACCAACATGGAGGAGACCAGCTCACACCAGACCAGCCAACCTGCAGACACGTACAGGAGCATAAACGCTCTCCGTAAGCCCCTGCATCCGGGCTGGTTTGTTATGCAGCATTATTGTAGCAAGAGCTGACTGATACAACCTGGGTTCGAAGACCAGCTTGGGCGGGGTGTTTTGCCTCTGCAGACCTCTGTGTCCTCATCAGCATAATGGTACGAGGCTAGTACTGATCTTCTAGGCTTGTTGTGAGGATCGAAGGTGACAATGCTCTCAGCACGATGCTTGGCGCACAGAAGGTGTTTAGCAAATCGATGCTCTTCAGTAATGCTGTCACTGCTGCTGCTATTACCGTTAGCCGTGACCGTCAGGATTCAGTAACCGCCACACTCAAGGACTCTGACAGTCTGAGGTTAAGCAATTGGAAGGAGACGTGGCCCTAGGTTAAGGGGAGCGGCCCCTAGGAGCACTCCGCCCTGGTCCCCGAGTTGCCCTCTCCCTGCTTCCTACTCTCCCCAGTGAGAGCAGCTGGAGCCAGCTGCCTGGGCACCAGATGGCTAAGTGCCGGGTCACAGTGACCCACAGGCCACGGGAAACTCAGAGCCAGCCTGTTTCCCCCCCCTCCAGCCCAGGACTTAGGTAATCAGCACTTTTAAATTGCAGGCTGGAGCCCAGCTACCGAGCCCAGCCCCTCATGGGAGTGTGTTACTGTTTGGGTCTGTCTGTGTTTCCGCGTTCGTGCGTGTCTGTGTGTGTATGAGTTGTCTGGGTCTATGTCTCACTGTGTAGGTATAAATGTCCGTTTCGGGTGTGTGTGTGTGTGTGTGTGTGTGTGTGTGTGTGTTTCCAGGTGGGCGAATGTGCTTCAGCATCTGTGCGAGTGTGTGTCTAGTTCACACGTGGATGCGACTGTTTCAGTGTGAGTGCAGGTGTGTGTCCGTGTGTGTTTGCCTGTATCTCGGTGCCAGCGGGTGTGTGTAGGTGTGATCCGTGCAGGGGGGAGTATACGTCCACGTGTCAGAATGTGTGAGTGTGCTTCTGTGTCTCCAGGCCAGTGGGTGTATTGTCTCCAGACTCAGGGCATTGCTGTCCAGGGGCTGCCTGGGAACTGACCCAACGGCAACGCCCCTCTCCTGTGCACACTGGGACAGGACACACCCGCGGTCCCGCCCGGCCAGGCTCTGCCACTTAACCACTCATTGATCCTGGGCAAATGTCCTGACCTCCCTCAACCCTCGATTCCTCACGGGCTTGTCATGAGGGTCAAAGGCAACAAACAAGCCCTTTGACCAGCTCTCTGTAGGCAGCCTCTGCTGACCAAAGGGAAGCTCAGTCATTCAGAAAGAGGAAGGGGAGAACCGTGGCGGGGCCAGGGAGGTGCAGGCTGGCAGTGACAACGGTAGATGCACAGGGAGGGGGTCCCCACACCTAGTAGCTTGCAGGTGGTGCCACGGGGCCCAAGGCTACAGCTTTCCTACCCTTCATGGCCACCTCGTGTTTTTCTGTGTGTTTTGTTAATTAATACACCTTAGAGTACTTTTAGCTTTCCGGGGAAAGTAAGCAGAAAGTACAGAGACTTCCCATATACTTAGAAAATATTGGCGGGGGGGATCTGGGTGGCTCGGTAGGTGGAGCACGCAGCTCTTGATCTCAGGGTCATGAGTTCAAGCCCCACACTGGGCATGGAACCTACTTTAAGAAATTTTTTTGTGTCGAGATAAACTTCATTTTATCAACCATTTTCTTTTCTTTCTTTCTTTTAAAGTTTATTTATTTATTTTGAGAGAGAGAGTGCGAACAGGGGAGGGACAGAGAGAGAGGGAGGGAGAGAATCCCAAGCAGACTCTGCACTGTCAGAGCAGAGCCCAGCACAGGGCTTGAACTCACAAATCATGAGATCATGACCCGAGCCAAAATCAAGAGTCAGACACTTAACCAACGGAGCCACCCAGGTGCCCCTTAACCATTTTATTTTATTTTATTTTTTTAACAATCGGTAATCGATGTATGAGAAATGCCGCTTAAATCACCTGCAGTGGTCACTTCAACCTTGACCGCTGGCTCGTTGCTGATGGAGGTTATGTCTGCCGAGCAGCCGCAGGACAATGTCAACCAGTGAGTGGCTTGTGGGTCCTCATCTGGCAAAGATCCCAAGTCTTAGAACCTTCAGCACGGACAGTTTTTCTTGCAGTGTTTCTCACAGCCTTGGTAGGTATTCAAACTGGTCCCTTCACCGTGAGATTCTTTTCCTTTGCACCTCTGCTCAAGTTAGCACACACCTTCTCCAAAGATTTTACGTTATGGCTGCTCAGAGTCATCCTAATTTGGTGATCCGCCACCTCTGGTTCCGCGGCTGTCTTTCCACTATCTCAAGAAGCGGAAGCCGTGCTGTGGCCTCCTGACTGACCGGTTCCTCGTTCCTTGGGGAGAGGGAACAGAAGGGAGACAGGGGCAGGAGTAGGTGACCCCGCCTCTGCTGCAGCTGCCACCCCATCTTCCTCAAAGAACTATTTTAACCATTCTAAAGTATACTGGTCAGTCGTTTTTAGTCACATTCACAATGCCGTGTGACCATCATCACGATCTAATTCCAGAACATTTCCATCACCCCACGTAGCCGTCACCCTGCACCCCGTCCCCGCCCCAGCCCCTGGCAGCCACTAACCTACCTTCTGTCTCTACAGATTCGCATCTTTTGGAAGAATCACACAACACGTGTGACCTTTTGTGTCTGGCTTCTTTTGCTCAGCATAACGTTTCTTTCTTTTTTTTTTTTTAATTTTATTTATTTTTATTTATTTTTTTCAATATATGAAATTTATTGTCAAATTGGTTTCCATACAACACCCAGTGCTCATCCCAAAAAGTGCCCTCCTCAATACCCATCCCCCACCCTCCCTTCCCTCCCACCCCCCATCAACCCTCAGTTTGTTCTCAGTTTTGTTTTTTTTTTTTTTTTTAATTTTTTTTTCAACGTTTTTAATTTATTTTTGGGACAGAGAGAGACAGAGCATGAACGGGGGAGGGGCAGAGAGAGAGGGAGACACAGAATCGGAAACAGGCTCCAGGCTCCGAGCCATCAGCCCAGAGCCTGACGCGGGGCTCGAAATCACGGACCGTGAGATCGTGACCTGGCTGAAGTCGGACGCTTAACCGACTGCGCCACCCAGGCGCCCCTGTTCTCAGTTTTTAAGAGTCTCTTCTGCTTTGGCTCTCTCCCCCTCTAACCTCTTTTTTTTTTTTTTTTCCTTCCCCTCCCCCATGGATTTCTGTTAAGTTTCTCAGGATCCACATAAGAGTGAAACCATATGGTATCTGTCTTTCTCTGTATGACTTATTTCACTTAGCATCACACTCTCCAGTTCCATCCACGTTGCTACAAAGGGCCATATTTCGTTCTTTCTCATTGCCACGTAGTACTCCATTGTGTATATAAACCACAATTTCTTTATCCATTCATCAGTTGATGGACATTTAGGCTCTTTCCACAATTTGGCTATTGTTGAGAGTGCTGCTCTAAACATTGGGGTACAAGTGCCCCTATGCATCAGTACTCCTGTATCCCTTGGGTAAATTCCTAGCAGTGCTATTGCTGGGTCATAGAGTAGGTCTATTTTTAATTTTCTGAGGAACCTCCACACTGCTTTCCAGAGCGGCTGCACCAATTTGCATTCCCACCAACAGGGCAAGAGGGTTCCCGTTTCTCCACATCCTCTCCAGCATCTATAGTCTCCTGATTTGTTCATTTTGGCCACTCTGACTGGCGTGAGGTGATACCTGAGTGTGGTTTTGATTTGTATTTCCCTGATGAGGAGCGACATTGAGCATCTTTTCATGTGCCTGTTGGCCATCCGGATGTCTTCTAGCATAACGTTTCTGAGGTCCATCCACATGGGAGCGCGTATCAGTACTTCATGCCTTTCTATGGCTGAATCATATTCTGCCGTATGGCCATACCACATCCCGTTCATCCGTTCATCCGTTGATGGATACTGGGTTGTTTCCGTATTTTGGCCGTTGTGAATAATGCTGCCGTGGACGTTTCATGTACGGGTTGATTGGTTTTATTTGTTTCTTTTTTAAATGGATTCCCTTTTCATTTCTCTTGGGTGTTCTCTAGCAGTGAAATTGTTGAGTCATACTGAGGCTTTTGAGAAACTTCCAGACTGTTTTGCACAGTGGCTACACCATGTTACATTCCCACCAGCAGTTCGTGAGGGCTCCAACTCCTCCACAGCCTCAACAACACGTGTTCGTTTCTGCCTTTTTTTTTTAATTTTAAAAACGTTTACTCATTTTTGAGAGAGAGAGACAGACAGAGCATGAGCGGGGGAGGGGCAGAGAAAGAGGGAGGCACAGAATCTGAAGCAAGCAAGCTCCAGGCTCTGAGCTGTTAGCACAGAGCCCAATGCGGGGCTTGAACTCACAGATTGTGAGCTCATGACCAGAGCTGAAGTTGGACACTTAACCAGCTGAGCCACCCAGGCACCCCTTGTTTCTGTCTTTTTGATACTCGCCCTCCTCCTAGGTGTGAAGCAGTATCTCCTTGTGGTTTTGATCTGCATTTCCCTAACGGCTAAGGATGTTGAGCATCTTTTCCTGTGCTGTCAGCTATCTGTTTATCTCCTTTGGAGAAATGCCTGTTCAGATCCTTTGCCCATTTCTAATTGGGTCATTTACCTTTCTATTATGGAGTTCAAACGTAAAGGGTAATTACACAGGAGGAGTCATTTCAAACGGAATGTTGGCCATCTCAGCTTCTCAAGGGTGTCAGCCCCTGTCTCTGAGGAAACCCTGTCTCTCAACGGCCTGCCCCTGCCCTCCGGCGTTTTCACATACACACACCCATTCCCCATCTCTGGGGGAAATGGAGCACTTCTCCCCCTTCGACCTTGCTTCCAGGCAAACCCAAGACCTTTAACCCAGCCAAGAGCTCTTTCGACTATTCTTCCAAAGGAAAGGTGCTCTTTCTCAGAACATCAGGGCTGCGACTGCCTTGTGTGTTTGCAGAAACAGCTACAGCCAGCTTCCGAAAAGTAGAATCACGTGTTTGTTCTTGCAGGCACTACACGTGAATGACTCCTAATTTTCCATTGCTCAGTTGAACTTCCCTTTCAGACCCCAGACTCTCCCACCTGCTGGACTCCTCCCCACAAGGGGGTATGTGGTCTTCCAGCCCCCTCCGCTCCTAGTCCGTGACCCTAGGCCCCCATTCTCTGCACCACCCAGACTCCTCCCTCTCTCCCTCCCTGCCACAACGAATCAGTCATCAACAACTGTTTCTCTGAAAGAGCTCTTCTCGGCCCTCATCAGCTCCCACCTGAACAGTCACCACAGCTGGCCTCCCTGCCTCCACCCAACAGCAGGCAACTCCCCTGCTCAAAACCCTGCAATGGCTCCTTACTGCACAGACCAAAGTTCAATCTTCTTGTGCTGGATCAGTTCCTTCATTTATCGATTGATTGCTTCAGTCATTCAGTAGCCTGAGCACCTACTATGTGCACAGCACTGGGACACAGTAGGACAAAAGGCAGGGTTTAGAGAAGAAGCAAATCATTGCAGCGTGACCAGTGGTACAGTGGGCCTGTACGGGGACAATAGGGACAGAGAGCCTGTGACCTGGTGGAAGTGTCTCCTCCTTTGAAAAGCGCCCTGATCCCGTGCAGCTGACCTGACGGTCCTGCCTTTGGAACACGCCCAGCCCGACAGAGACCTCGTTACAATGTTGATCTCATCTCGTTGTTATTTTAACTATGATTTTCTGGTAAATGAGTGGCCATCTTGGTTTTATTTTCTGCTGCCACAGACATGCCAGGACACAACGTGTGCCTCTCCCTCCTTGCACCTCAGCCGTCCACCAAGGAGAAGGCAGCCTTTTTTATCTAAAGTTCTGGCATCTCCTAATGCAGCGTTCTCAACCAGGTACGATTTTGCCACATACACACCCCCAGGGACATTGGGCAACGCCTGGAGACTTGGTTGTCACAGCTGGGAGGTGCTATGGACATCTTGTGGGTGGAGGACAGGCATGCTGCTCACATCCTACCGTGTGCGGGATACCCCCACCACCAAAAGCCATCTAACCCAAAACAGAATAGTGCCGAGGTTGAGAAACCTGTTCTAACCCCAGGTGTGGGTGGCTCCAGAGAAGAGGGCCCTTCCCCGGTCAAGTGGGCTTCCTGGAGATGGCCGATGCTCAGGTGTTTATGTTGGGAAGGTCCAGGTGCTCCAAGGGCCTTGACTGGCTGCTCTGTGAGGAGAAACAGCTGTAGACAGGGGCTTGGCGAGATGACGAAGGGAGACCGCTGGCCATCACCTCTGAGGGCCGACAGGTGTCCACAGTCTCTCTGGGCACACAACGAGACTCCATCTCCCAGCCTCCCTTGCTGTAAGGGATGGCCACGCGACCAAGTTCCGGCCAACGGAACGTGAGAGGAAGGGATGACATCGCTCCCAGGCCAAAGACCCTCCTATGTGCCGGCCTCATCTCTCCTTCCCCATCTCCCTGCTGAATGAGAGGACCCCGAAGACCTACCTAGAGGAAGCAGAGCCACAAGACGGAAAGGCTGCACCAAGCTGACCCCCATGTGCTCACCAGCTCCCACCAGCCCACACCCAACTCACATGAACAAGAAATAAATCTTCATGGTGCTGTACCCTGAGACTTTGGGGTTTCCTCGTTATAGCAGCTAATCTTATTTAACGAAAACCAGACCGGGTCCGCAGAAATGTGAAAGGCCGAACACAAAGGTCCCCTTCGATTTTTTAGGGGTGACCAAGCCCTAAGCTCCCTGGTGATCCTGAGCAATTGTAGTTTTTGCCAAGCTTGGTATGTGGGCCTTCGAGTAGGGTTTCATCTGACTTTGCAAAGGGAAGGGATTTCTTATACCCGGAGCATTGTGCAACAGTCTGTACCAATGAACAATCTGTGTCCTCTTTTTTGATGGACCATGACCCCCTAGAGGGAAGGGTCTGGGCCCGATTTGCCAGATGTCACCAAGGCCCAGTAAAGGCCTTAGCACACAGCAGTCCTGAGGAGCAGTTATGAGCCTCTCTGAGCACGCAGGGTCCCTGATTGGCCCAACCCACCCTCTGCCTTCACTTCGGTATCAGTTAGGAACACATTCGCCTGCAAAAAACAAAACCCAGCCGATAGAGGCTTAAACAAATAGGCAGGGGGTTCTTTTTCTTTTTCACATAACACAACCAGAAGCAAGCAGCTGCTAGGATCAGGGACTGTGACTCCACCTTCCCTAATATAATTCACCCTCCATCCTCGTGCTTTGGCCTCAGAGTCACAAGATGGCTGTGCCACGGCCCTAGTCCTCACACTTGGAAACAAGACAAGTCCAAGGACGGGGAAAGGTCACGGGCCATGCTAACTACACCTGCCTCTTTTCGTCCGGAGAGCAAAAGCTTTCCCAGAAATGCCCCGAGCAGACCTTCTACTTCGGGACTGATTGCCTGGGTCACATGATCAGCATGAGCGTTTGGTGACAGAATGGTCATGGCTGGCTCTTTTGATTAAAAAGCCAAGCGATGTTTTGCCAGCACAAACAGAATAGGTATTAGGAAGTCGGTCGGCGGGGTCTGCCTCAATCCCCAGTCCTGTTTCTGGGGCTGTTGTCAGAAAGTCCCATTGTCCTAGGGCTGAGAGGGCCACCAGGCCTGGTGTTGTCCAGGCCCGAGGCTCTGTGAAGAAATAATGGCAGGAGAGTTCATGGCTCCCATCCCTATTCTCCCACATCTGCCTGCTGCCCTGTCCTGGTGCTTCTTCCCAGTAAACCTTCAGCATAGACATGACACCCTGTTCGCATGGCCTCTCCCAGCAGAGACCATCCCAGTCACCCTGGCAAAGCTACGGAAGAAGAGTCCATGGGCCACTCCCCCAGGGAAGGCAGCTGGGTCACTGGTTTCTGCAGAATAAACATCGCGTTCCCAGTTACTCCCATTTGGGAAGCTGTCACATCGCCCCAAAGCCCTGGTCTTCTCATGCGTGCTGCAAATGACCACTGAGACGCACATCTAGAATCCAGAATTCCAAGGAAATAGAAATAAAAACAGCCAGTGGAACGAATGGAACTACAAAGAGCCAGGCAGACAACGTTTAGCCAAGTGTGGGCACCAATCCCCAGGGGCCTGGGGAACAGGGTAGCATTAGCCAACGTGTGCCAAGTACCTACTATGCACGAGGTGCTAAATGGAGCCCGTCACAGACATCAGTGAGCTCCGGTCAGATAAGGTTTCTCTCCCAGCCTGGTGATTCCCTCGCTGTACTTAAACTCCTCGTGCCTCAGTTTCCTCACCTATGCGATGGAAATGACAGCCGTCCCTATCTCACAGGCCCACTGGCGAGGCTCAGCATATTAGTGTCCATGGAGCATTCAGAAGGGCTGGTGCCAAATAAGCCCTCGACATACGTGTGGCAGAATCGTGATGCCCGTTTCACAGGCGAGGGGATGAAAATTCACGAACAAGCAAGCACATTTGCCCATGGTCATGCAACCAGGGAAAGGCGGAGCCAAGGGCCAAAGCCGGGTCTCTCTGACACCAGCCCACACGCTCGAAACCACCAACCGGCGTAATAAACGAGAACAGATTCTACGCGCATCAGACGGCGCCGCGGGTCCCCCGTAGGAGACCACAGGCAAAGCCAGGGACGAGCGGTGAGACTGTGGCACCTCATCTTGCAGCACACGGCCCAGGACATGCCTCTCTGGGCCTGCGTCCCCCAGCAAAGCAGTCCAGAAGAGAAGGGCTGAATGACTTTCAAAGCCTCAAGTGACTCCCATCGGTGGGTCTGGATTACATGCGTCCTGGGACACGCTGCTCCGGGGAAACTGGGAGGCGTGGAAAATGGCTCCCCTGGGGACTGGTGAGGTGGGGAGGGAGGCCCTATAATATCATCTCCCTCTTCCTCGCTCACAGAGCGCTGGTCTTTGCACAGCGACGTGCCCAACTAAGACTGCATTTCCCATCCTCCTTTGGAGCTGCGGTAGCCAATGATCTGGAAGCTGTTGAGTGGGACTAATAGAGACCCTCTTTAAAGAGCCAATTAGAGTAGGAGGAAGGTCTGTGCTCCTTCTCCTCTCTTCTTCTTCTTCTTGCCTATAAAACAGATGAGACAGCTGGAGCTCCAGCAGCCATCTTGGGCTATGAGGTGACTTTGGCGATGGAAGCCATAAACTGAGGACGGTGGAGCCTGGGGCTCTGATGATTTTGTGCAACTGCCAAGCCAGCCCTCGACCCCACCTCCAGTCATCTTTTAGGTGACAATTGATCCCTGACTTACTTAAGGAACCACAGTCAGTTACATTTTCTACACCTTTAGAATCACCCAGAACTGGGTTTGACTTACGCCTCTACCACTTGCGTGACTAGAGTGAATCACTGACCACTCTGTGCCTCAGTTTGCTGGTCTGTTAAATGTCAATAATACTTCCATTCTCATGGGGTTCTTGTGATAAAACAATCCACGTAAAGTGGGTCCTCCAGGGCAACCCACGGGAGCTGGTGTTAGGAGCCCTGACTCGCTAGTTCCCACCCACCTCTGTGGCTGTCACCCACTCCCACGGTGGCTTCCTCTTCCCTTGGACCCTTCCAGACCATTCCCACACGGTGAGTGCCAGCTGCAGGCTGACCGCCTTGGGGAGACAAAAGCGTTTAAACACATCTCTCTCGTGGGCCCCACTGCGCACGGACGACGTGTCCAGAGGAGGAAGATGTCCTTGAAGATGCAGGTCAAGTGTCGCTCCCTCTGAGAGGTCCTCAGACACCCAGCCCAGCAGAGCTCTCCCTTCTTATCCCCCAGCACCCAGATTTGTGCAGGGAGCTCAGACTAAAGTCTCTAGGTGCCTTGATACGTAAGGGAGGGGTACAGCCCGGCATCCAGCCAGAGCAGGCAGGCCCGCCCACTGCTCCTCCTATGCCCACAGCATTCCACCAGTCTCGGGTCCCAGATGGGGCCTGTGTGCTACCCCCCGTCCCATTACCCAGCTGTAGCTGCTGCCCCGGTGCCCTCTCTCTCCCCTTTACCTGTGAAACCACCCCTGCCCGAGGGCTGGGAGAGAAGTCCTCACCTCTGACTTCTGGGAGATAGAGTCCTGGCCACAGAGTTTTCCCGTGGTGCACAGCACGGCCTTCAAGGCACGAGACCTGCTTGCCCAGCTAAGGCGCCCACGATGTTGGGGAGAGCAGGCACAGCCTCTGAGAGCCTGCCTCCACCTCCACCCCACCCCGGCAGCCCGGGAAACATCTCGCAGGCAAGCGGTGTGGTCCCGCAACAAGCCCGGGGCAGGCCGAGGCAGGCACCGGGCAGCTGGAGAAGCAGCCTGCCAGGGCTTAAGGCAGGCAGCCGCTGACATCAGAGACAGGAAAACCAGAGACTGTGCGTCTCCTGATGGAAGAACCCAGCATTGCCTCCGAACCCTTCTCGCCAGAAACAATCCACCCCGAGTCTGCGTAAGCACTGGACCCAACCACCAAATTTCAGGAAATACAGGAGACAGAAGAACATACCAAACGCCACCACAGGCGTGCAGCCAGGAAAAATCCAGACCGTGGAGACTCTGGGGGGTCAAGAGGTGGTTTCTCCAACAGATAAATTGCAAGGGATCAAAGAGATGAACAAGAAGCCCATAGATTAGAAGGCACGCCATTATTTTGTTTTATTTTATTTTAAATCAGCTCTACACCCACCATGGGGCTTGAACTGATGATCCCGAGTTCAAGAGCCGCACGCTCTGCCGAATGAGCCAGCCAGGTGCCCCGAGTCTTTGTTCTCTAGAGGGAACTGTCAAAACATTTGCAGACAAACTAATACGATGTCTGAGATTTGCTTCAAAGTAATAAAGAGAGTGTTGGGTAGGTGTGGGAATGGAACAAGGTTGACCAGGGGTTGACAACTGTGCAGCTGGGTGACAGGTCCCGGGGGTTCTTCACCCTGTGCTCCCTGATTTTGTATCTGCTTGAAATTATCCCTAAGAGAAAAGGTGATGTCTTGGCCAAGGGCGGTTCTGCCCCGAGGGGATGTTTGGCAACATCTGGAGACATTTTTAATTGTCACAAGGGCCGGTGCTCCTGGCATCTCAGGGGCTGAGGTCAGGGATGCTGGACGTCCTACAATGGTCAGAGCAGCTCCCCCAATAGGGGGTTATCCGCCCGCAGTGCCAGCGGTGCGGAAGTTGAGAAGCCACCCGGTCAGTGCTAAGCCGAGGAGTGCTAAGGTCTGCCTTTGGGCAGCCCCTTCCAAGGGAGGTCTGGAAGCGAGAAGCCAGAGCAGGGAGCTGGGCAAGGGCCGTCGATGGTCCTGGAGAGGAAGGATGAGGCCCAGCCAGGACTGTGCCCCGAGGAGCCAAGGGGGGCGGGCTGGCTGCTCTCTGACCGTCTGTGAGCATCGCCCCAACAATTGAGACAAGGCAGTTATGGCCTAGGAAAGTCTCTGCCCCGTTCATCGATGGTGGTGAGGGTTCTGAAGAAAAATGAGGCAGGGAGGGCATGGGGGGGGTGCAATTTTAAGTAGGAAGGTCCCCTCACTGAGAAGGTGACTTTCGGGTAAAGTTTCGAGGGCGTTTCAAGGCAGCCATAGCAGCTGACAAGGTACAGACGTTCCTGACCTTCACCTTAGGAACCATCGCTACACAGGTAGGGACGTTTCAGAACAAGCCCGGTGCTGCCCTTCCTACCCCGTGGTCTAGCCCGTGGTGTGTGCCAAGCGCTGGGTGTGATTCTGGTTCTCTGGACAACCCCTCCCCGAAGCCAGAAGAAGTCGAAAGTTCTCAAGGGCACGGGTATTAGCAGGGAGGGGCATGGGAGCCCGGAGGATTTGCAGAAGCAGAAAGCACTGGGGCAGGATCCAACGCTGCTCGTGCCAAAGGGATGAATCTTTTGGCAGAAGAAAGGATTCTGAGGGGCAAAGACGAAGCCGGGCTCCCAGGAGGCCGTGCTCAGGGCTCAGCTCTGGCGGGCCCGCAGGAGGGCGAGGGTTGACCAGCTGGCCAGAGGCCCCTGCGAGCCAGTGGCCAGAAGCCGCATGGGGCAAGAGGAACCCACCCAGCTGGTATGTTCCGTTCATCCAGACCACAAAGACCCCCGACTGGGTCCCAGGCACTCAGGAGTCAGCAGGGGTGCAGCCTCAAAGGTGGGGAAGAGGCAGCCCTAGAAAGTCTGAGGAAAGGGGGAGGGGAAACCACGCAGAGGCCTGGAGGAGGAACCCCGGGGATATGCAGAGGACGAGCCTTCCAGGGGCAGGTGAGGCTCTGGAGCCTGGGGGCCTGACACCGAATTTGGGGTTATTGTGAGGGCATCTGGGGAGCCACCCATGGCAACCACATCTGATTAAACTCTGTATTGATTGTGGTAAAACACACATAACATAAAACCCACCATTCAATGTTTTAAGTATGCAGATGAAGGAGCATCTCGTTCTTTCCGTGTTGTGCAGTCGCTGCCCTCTACCTGGTTCCACAACACTCCCACCACCCCGAAAGGAAGCCCCGAACCCCTGGGCAGTCACTCCCCATCCTCCCTCCCTCCAGCCCCTGGCAACCAGCCATCTGCTCTCTGTCCCTGTGGATCGGCCTCTGCTGGCCGTTTCATATACAAGGAATCATACAGTAAGGGGCCTTTGGGGTCTGGCTTCTCTCGATTTAATTTCTTAGAGGCCCCTCTGGTTGCCACAGGGAAAAGAAGGGTCTGCAGCGGGGCGTCGTTGAGGCAGGGAGGCCAGAAGGAGGCTGGAGCCCCCATCAGGTGAGGGATGCTGGCCAGCCTGGACACCTAGGAGGTAGGGAGGTGAAGAAGGAGGGGACCCAAGTGTATCTAGGAGGCAGGACCACCAGGACTTACTGACCTGGGCGGTGGCAGGGAGGGACGTCGCGGAGTCAGGGAGGACTCAGGGCTCGGGATCTGAGCAACCCGGACAATGGCGGTGGCGGAGGGAGATGGCAGAGACCAGGAGAGGAGACAGAAGACACAGGGGCGAGTACATCGAAGATCCCCCCCCCCCCAAGAAATTAAGAGTCAGATATGGAAGGGTTGCTGCGGAGACTTTTAACACAAGCCAAGTCTGGGCCCGCTGGAATGTGGGGGGAGGGGAAGGTAAGTGAGACATCGTGCTGGGGACATACGCAATGCTCATCAATGAGGGTGGGCCATCCACCTCCAGGTCCCTTTTGTGGAACTGGTCAGTTTCTCCTGCTCAAGGGGACGCATATCTACAAGAAGGCATGCACACCCGCCCTCTCAAAGCTTCAGGGGACCCACTCACCTGTCTACCCAGCGGAAATATTTCTGGAGGCTCAGGGCCACCAGGCACTGTTGCACAGGTTGAGCACTGTGCAACAGAAAAAGGGTACTTTTACGTAGACTGGTGTTCTGCCTGGAGTTAGGCAGTGCACAACGTGCACACTGCTGCCTGGCAGTCATGGTCATTGTAGAATTGCCGTGTTTGTAAGTAACGGGGCTCCCTTGAGAAGAGATGGGAATGTTTGTGAGAAACAGGACAACGTTCTCTGCTTCTGAAGGTCAAATGAAGTCTGGCATTTAAACACAGCTGTTGGAGTTGCCCTACATCCCGTGTTTTCTTTCTAAGAAGAGGAGCTCGGCCAGGGAAATGTCAACTCTGAGGCACAACCAGCTGGCTCACACACACCACAGCCATTGATGAGCCGTGCTATGTCACCACGTCCTCTGGGGCAGCGGGAGGCTCCCCGAGTTGTGCACGCAGGACCCGACTCTCAGGTCAGAGAGGACCCCTGCTTTGTTCAGCCTTGGGGCCAACAGACAGAGAACCTCCCAGGGCTGGGCTGCCGTGTCGGGTCATCGGGGCTGGGCACTGCGCAGCAGGGATCTGCAGTGGAGGCCGCGTAAACATGACCTGCCCTTCGGGCAGCTTCGCGGGGCAGGTCAGGAGAGCCCCAGGCCTGGCTCAAATCCCAGCTCTGCCGCTGGCTCGCTGTGCGACCTTAGGCAAGTCACTTCGCTTCTCGGAGCCTCGTTTCCTCTTCTGCAAAGTGGGGACCTGTTGGGGCTGCTGGAAGGGGCAGGGGGTGTGTGTGGAGGGTCCCTGACTGATCCTAGGTGCTGGGGGCTACGATAGCCCTTGTCATGATCCCCGTCCCCGTTCTGGGGGAGCCGAGGGGAGACACTAACATACACTCACTCACACACTCGCAAATTCACACACAGAAGCCTCGCCGAGTTTCACAACCCTCTAAATATCCACCCTAAGCCTCTTTAGTTCTTCCTCTTTAAGTAAAGTATCTAAAATACAGAAAAAGGGAAAGAATGATAAACAGCCCTTTGCCGTCACCCAGAGAAATCCTGCCAGGCAGGCAGCCACTGTTGGTGGGGACGAGCTTGGCTACAGGCACTGCCCTCTCTGCCTCACCTTTCCCCCCACTCTGGCTGACCCCCCGGGGTTCCTCTGCCCGGGAAGAGGAATTGAGGGGAGGAAAGGGGCAAAAGGGCAGAGGGGCCGTGGGCCCTGGCAACACCCTCCCCTCCCAGGTTCCAAGGAGAGCGCCTTCCTGCTAAGCCACATGAAGTTCCCTCCGCCTCTGCTCCCCTGAGGAAAGAAGGCCCCTCCGCTGGAGGGCCCCCCAACACCCCTGAGATGTCCCCTCCAAGGCGACACTTCACTCGGGCGAGAGGCCCAAGTCAGAGCAAAATGACCCTAGGAATCCATTTGCTTAAAAGTGCCAAATAGGATGGGGCGCCTGGGTGGCTCGGTCGGTTAAGCGTCCGACTTCGGCTCGGGTCATGATCTCGCGGTCCGTGAGTTCGAGCCCCGCGTCGGGCTCTGTGCTGACAGCTTGGAGCCTGTTTCAGATTCTGTGTCTCCCTCTCTCTCTGCCCCTCCCCTGTTCACGCTCTGTGTCTCTCTCTGTCTCAAAAATAAATAAACGTTAAAAAAAAAATTTATAAAAAAAAAAAAAAAGTGCCAAATAGGAAACGGGCCTCATCTAGTCCTTTTTTTTTTTTTTTTTTTTAATTACAGACTTCTTAGTAGGTGTGATGTGGTATTTCCTCGTGGTATTTCATTTGTTTTTCCCTAATGAATAATGATGTGGAGCATCTTTTCATGTGCTTGTTGTCTGCTTGTATATCTACTTTGAAATCATAGGCCCACTGTTAGCATTGGTCGGTTGTTTTGTTCATGACGTACAGGAGTTCTTTATGTATTCTGGATTCCAGACCCTTGTCAGAAATATAATTTCAAAATATTTTCTCCCATTGTGTAGGCTGTCCTTTCGCTTTCTTGACGGTGTTCTGTGATGTACAAACGTTTTTGGTTTTGGTGACATTAAATTTATCTCCTTTTCCTTTTGTCATCATATCTAAGGATCCTTTGCTAAGTGCAAAGTCATGAAGGTTTCTTCCTATATTTTCACCTAAGAGTTTTATAGTTTTAGCTTTTTTTTCTTTTTTTTCTTCTTTTTTTTTCCCTTGTTTCTTTTTTTAAAAATTTTTTAATGTTTATTTATTTTTGATACAGAGAGAGACAGAGCATGAACAGGGGAGGAGCAGAGAGAGAGAGGGAGACACAGAATCTGAAACAGGCTCCAGGCTCTGAGCCGTCAGCACAGAACCCGACATGGGGCTCGAACTCACGGACTGTGAGATCATGACCTGAGCCGAAGTCGGCCGCTTAACCGACCGAGCCACCCAGGCGCCCCATAGTTTTAGCTTTTAAGTTTAGACCTTTGATCCATTTTGAGCTGGCTTTTGTCTATGGTGTGAGGTAGGGGCCCGTCTTCATTCTTTTGCATGTGACCATCTGGTCGTCCCTGCACCACTTGTCGAAGAAGCTGTTCTTTCCCCCATGGAATGGTCTTGGCACCTTGTCAGAAATCAACTGGTCACAGACGTATTGGTTTATTTCCAGACTCTCAGTTCCATTCTGTTGGTCTACATGACTATCCTGTGCCAGTACCACACAGAGTTGATTGAGGGAGCTTTGTTATCAGGTGTAAGATCAAGAAGCGTGAATCCGGTGAGTTTACTCTTCTTTAAGAGTATCTTTGGCTCGGGGCGCCTGGGTGGCTCAGTCGGTTGGGTGGCCGACTTCGGCTCAGGTCATGATCTCATGGTCTGTGAGTTCGAGCCCCGCATCGGGCTCTGTGCTGACAGTTCAGAGCCTGGAGCCTGCTTCATATTCTGTGTCTCCCTCTCTCTGACCCTCCCCTGTTCATGCTCTGTCTCTCCCTGTCTCAAAAATAAGTAAACGTTAAAAAAAAAAAAAAAAAATTAAAAAAAAAAAAAAGAGTATCTTTGGCTCATCAGAGCCCCTCGCATCTCCATATGAATTTGAGGATTGGCTTTTCCGTGTCTGCAAAAAAGGCTATTGGGCTTTGGATCGGGATTGCATTAAATCTGCAAGCTTGACAGAACTAAGCCATCCTGACAATACTAAACCTCCCAACCCCTGAACACCCAGTGCCTTTCCATTTGTTTATATCTCCTTTAGTTTCTTTCAGCAACATTTGTCCTTGTTGGTTTCAATTATCAAAACTATTTTCTCGGAGCACCTGCCTGGCTCAAGTCAGAAGAGCATGAGACTCTTGATCTCAGAGTTGTGGGTTTGAGCCCCACGTTGGGCGTAGAGATTACTGAAATAAATAAAACCTTTAAGATTTTTTTTTTTTTTTGCTTTCAGTCTGCCATTTGCCTGTTAATTTCTGTGTGTGGTGTCCTTCATGAGACAGAAATCCTTCACTCTTATGTAATCAAATTCACTGCTCTCTCCTTTGTACACATGTTCTCTCTCTCTCTCTCTCTCCCTCTCTCTTTCTCTCTCTCTCATGCATGGGAGCACACTTCATGTTTGGGACATTTGCGATTCATCTTCCCCACCCCAGGATCACAAAGCTATCAACCAATGTTTACTCCTATTAGCTTTACCTCTTGGACACGGTATATGCAGTTTCACTTTTTAAGAGTTGGATCTTGAATTCACTGGGCCCCTCCTTTGCTCTGCTGTGAGGTGGGATCGACCTTGTTCCAGAGGCTGAACCGTCACTACTCTTAACCAGCCATCCTTCTCCCAGCTCTGTGATCCCACCTTGATGCCCATCCCACGGAGACTGGAAAGGAATGTTTTCCTTTCCACTGGAATGCACGCACCTTGGTGGGGCTGTGGGTCCAGGTGTCCATGAAAAGCAGAGAACTAGGAGCACCCAAGGCTCCTGGGACAGATCGTGATGCTCAGTTAGAGTGTTAAGGAACGGAATGAGACGTAACACGGCACCAATTGAAAACCAAGTGGTGTGTTTTTACAAGGACAGAAACACACCTAAAGATGAAATACCAGTTGTCTTAAATTTTTTCATGTTTAGGTATTTATTTTTGAGAGAGACAGAGCCAGAGACAGAGAGACAGAGTACGAGCAGGGGAGGGGC
Source organism: Panthera leo (assembly GCF_018350215.1). Lineage (NCBI taxonomy): Eukaryota > Metazoa > Chordata > Mammalia > Carnivora > Felidae > Panthera > Panthera leo. The sequence goes on along the minus strand of NC_056692.1, from coordinate 11,569,908 downwards.
AGAGAGAGAGGGAGACACAGCATCCGAAGCAGGTTCCAGGCTCCGAGCTGTCAACTCAGAGCCCGACGCGGGGCTCAAACTCGTCAACTGTGAGATCATGACCTGAGCCGAAGCCGGACGCTTAACCGACTGAGCCACCCAGGCGCCCCGAAATATGTTTTCTGAAGTGGGAGTCTTGGTTGGGGGGGACGGGAGTGGGGGTTGGAGATACAAGGGAACCCGTCACACAATAAAATGAATGAGAGGTGGTCTTCCACGGGCTGGCGATGATAACGCGCCAAGACTTGACTCCTGCACAGCAGCCCAGGAAGTGCAGAGGGCAGGACAGACAGCTCCAGAAAACGTGAGGGGCTCCAGAGGGACCAAAGCCTGAGTCTGAGGGCACCAAGTGCAGGATGATGGGTTCTCCAGGGGCAAGAGGCAGAAGGGGCCTGTTTCTTCCCTACCAGAGCGGTCATGGGGCCAAGGCTCAAACTGCCTCCAAGAAATCACACCAGGGGCTCTATTTCATAGCTGAAGAAGGACCCTTAGAGAACCAACGATTTTATTCTATTCTGTTTTTGGTGCGAAAGGTGATTTTATTAAAGCACAGGCACAGGACCCGTGGGCAGGAAGAGCTACCGAGAACCAACTATTTTAAATGTTGAAGTTAAGGCCACAGGAAGGTTGAACCCAGTGAGCTGGCCTGGAACCACATCTCCGGCCCCAGCCCGGGGTCTCTCCCCCTAGACGACCCTGGACCTGCCCCAGCGTGGTGGCTCCAGACCCGCAGAGCGCGGCCGGCTGCCGCCGTTCCCTCTGGCCACTTTGGCTCGATGCCCAGGCTCGGCCCAGCCCTGCCATGGCCGCGTGAGGAAACAGCTGCCCCTTGGCCTTCCTGGGATCTGGAAGCGGGTCCAAAGCTTCACCCCACATGCTCTGTGCAGGAGGCCCGAGCGGCAGCCCAGGCACTCAGTGGCCCCCGCTTTTCCATATTTATTGGGTTTTCAGATATGCAGACATCTCTCCAGCTCCTGTCACTCGGGCTGCGACTGCTCTCCCCCTGGCTCGCTCTCTCTCACGGACTTCTCTTCCTTCCTGAGACCTGCAGACAAGAAAACCAGCTTTGCAGAGATGTTGGGGCGGAGATCTCAGACAGGGGGCCGGCAGGTACTGAGGAATGCCCAGGAACCCAGTGTGGGTGAGGGGTCGTGAGAGAGGCACGGGGAGGTGACACAGGAGGGTGGCGAGCTGGCAAGGCCAAACCCCAGCCAGGGCCGACCCCCAGACTGAGGCCAGAGCTGGCCAGCGGGGCGAGGGCAGGCTGTGGTGCCTCTGCCCCCAGTGAACCCTGACCTGCCCATGCCTGGGCCTAGCCGAGAGTTCAGGGGCATCTGCTTCCTGGTGAGCCATCTCCATGAGCCGGACCGCGGCTGTGCAAATGCAGAGCTGGGGCTGGAGACGGTGGTCAGGACAAGGTGCCCCAAGAGCCTGGAGGGCCTGCCCTAGCCCTTTAGCGCCCCCTAGACTTGGCCAGTGAAGAAATGGGGGCCCCATTATAGGGCCGGGTGGCTGGGGGATCGCAGAGAGCCCCTGAGGATGGTCACCATTCAGCCCATGGGAGGTGAGGAGCTACTATTATACCCATTTTCCAGCTGAAGAAACTGAGGCTCAGAGACATCCTGCGGTTTGCACAAGGTCACACAGCAGGGCTGGGATTCGAACGAGAGTTCTTCAGGGAGAATTCTCTCTCGCCACTTTGGCCAGGGCCTGGGAGACCTCACATTCAGCTTCCGGTCAGCAACCACACGCTCTCCCCAGCTGGGAACTGGACACGAGCCACACAGCACACAGTTACGTTCCAAATCCAAATGTTACCAGGAGCCTGGCTGGCAGGGCCACAGGCTTTCCACCTTCGTCGCCCCCACCAGGGGACTCCAGCAAAGTTCCGGCCCTGGCGTGGGAGACCTGGCCCAAATCGGGCTCTGCCCCAACTGGCCAGAGCTCCCAGGCCAGGCGCAGTCCCCCTTCTGGGCTGTGAGCTACTCGGTCGTGCGACCATGCCACGATTTCCCCCACCCAGTCCACGAACAGTGCCACTCGCGTTGTTTCTAACCCGTGTTACCACCAGCAGTGCCACTGAGAATGTTCGGGAACACTCGCACAGAGGTCCGCGGGCTCTCTGGGCTCACCCAGACCTCCTGAGGCTGAAACTGCCTCCCGACAAGATTTCCCAGGTGATCTGCATGCACATCAAAGCTCCAGAAGCCCTGCTCTGGGGTCCACTCCTTGAAGCAAAGACGCATCTCCTTGACTCTGCTAAATAAGGCCAAGTTGTCTCCCCAAGTGGCTACACCAGTTTGCATCCCCACCAGGAGTGGATGAGAGCTCCCGTGGCTCAGCATCCTTGCCAAAGCTTGGCATCATCAGACTTCTTAGGATCTTCCAATCGAGTACAGAGAAAACGGTCCTCTGGTCACCTAACAATTTTCATCTGATTCATTTCTTAAACTTTCGCCTCCCCCACCCCCGCCCGGCTCTAACACCCACGCAATCACCTTCGACGCTACATATCTGTTTTCTCCAATACGGACAAAAAGAGACGCCTATCTCTGCGAGCGTGTCTCCTTACATCAATGAGAAGAACACCCCCACAGCTCCCCGGGGAGCCAGTGGCCTCCACGGTGGTCGGTGTTTGCTCTCCCCCCACCCCGGGCCCCCCCCCCCCGTCCCTCAGGAGCTTTGACTGCCAGGGTCACATAGGGAGAGAGCAGTGGGGGTGGGATGCACACCGGAGGGGCGTCCCGGGTCTGACCTCGCGCCTGTCCCAGTGTCAGCGAGCAGGCAGTGCGATGCCCTAGGGACAGCAGGCCGTGCTGCCGAGCCGAGAGGCCAGTGCTGTCTGTGGTGAGGCATTGTCCGGCAGGGAGAGGCACGGAGGGTCTCAGCTGGCCCTCAAGAGGGGACTCCAGGGCGGAATAGCTTGGGCTGCCCTTGGCTCCCGGCACCTGTCAACAAGAGCCACTTCTGGGAAGGACGCAGGCCTTGGGCTCCCGGGCTGCGGAACGGTGGGTCCCTCCGTGCCCTGGGGCGCCTCGCCCCGCTAGGCCTGGCCCTCAGGAGGGGCCGCCGCCACCGTAGTGTTCAGCCCAGCCTGCCCAGAGCACTTGCCCCGCTGAGCCCATACATCTTGGGCACATTCCGGGAAATCCAGTCCAAAGACCGTGGACACCCCGAGGGGAGATGATGTGAGCCACACAGTCAGGCTTGCGGCGTTTCGAGGCCCAGCCTGGCTGCCTTGCGGCCCTGTGACCGATCTCCAGCACGCCAGCACAGGTGGCCGGCGTGTGTTCTGGACCGTGGGACGGGGCTGTGAGTGTCTCGGGGCGGGGAGGGGGGGGGGGGTCCCCTCACAGGCAGACCCTGAGACAAGGAATGCCGGAGCAGTGACTTCTTTGGGAGGTGACCCCTGGCCCCCTGAGAACCCTTGGCACCTGAGCCTGCCCGTCTCACGGGCTGAGAGAGTCCCAGGGAACGCAAGGGCCAGGGGCCATGTGAACCGGGAGGACACCTCCACGTGCAGGAGGGCCCGGCCCCACTCCTGACTCTGCTCTTTCCTGGCCGCTGGCCGCAGGCAGGTTACCAAACCTCTGGAAATCCGTTTCTTTCCCCGGGAGATGAACGAACGCCTCACAGAGCGGCTGGGAGGGCGTGGAAGGAAATCAGGCAAAGCGCTTGCCCGTGGGCATCCCCAGTGAGCTCATCGCTGCCCTGGTTGGTCCAATTCCCCAGAAACTGTTCTGGCTGCTGGCTATGCAGGTGCCCAAGATCCGCAGGTGCAGCTGGAGGGTGACAGAGGAAGACACTCGAGCGTGGAGCCTCCAAGCACCAAGCCTGCTCGGCCTTCGGGACCAGGCTCCGGGGAACTGGTCCAGGAGGCACGGTCAGAGGCTGGCCTGGCCCCACAGCCACTGGGCTCTTCATCCTCCAGTACAGCCCCACCCCCACCCCCGCCACTCCCCTCTTCTCTCCCGGGCCACCACGTGCCTGCCAGGGGTCACCCTCATGTACTAGTGACCTTGTAGGACCCACGCCGGGGTTCTGACACCCACGGAGAGAAGCCGCTGGCAAACATCAGCTTCTCCGCCTGTCAGATGCGCAGCTTTAACCAAAAAAAATGTAAGCAGCGGCAAACCCCTGCCGTCTGGGATGCGAGCCAGCGTTCGACACTGGCCACGACACAGGTTTATGTCCTCAGAGCGACATCCGACAGCATCCCATCCCCTTGCTTATCGTTCTTTAAATTTTTTTTTTTTTAGTTTTTTTTTTAATGTTTATTTTTGGGAGACACGGAGAGAGACAGAGTGGGAGCAGGGGAGGGGCAGAGAGAGAGAGGGAGACACAGAACCCGAAGCAGGCTCCGGGCTCTGCACTGTCAGCACAGAGCCCAGCGCGGGGTTCAGACTCATGGACCTCGAGATCATGACCTGAGCCGAAGTCGGACGCTTAACCGACTGAGCCCCCCAGGCACCCCAATAATAATTTTTACATAGATGTGAGGTTAGGTAGACGCTGAAAGAAAAAAAAAATTCCCGAGTGAACCCACACCAAATTGCACTGCAAATGGAACTATGTATGTAAGGCTTCACATTCTCCTGTAAGCACTTTTTTTTAAGTTAATTTATTTATTTTGAGAGAGAGAGAGAACGAGCACAAGTGGGGAGGGGGGAGAGAGAGAGAGAGAGGGAGAGAGAAAATCCCAAGCAGGCTCCACTCTGTCAGCCCGGAGTCCCATGTGGGGCTCGAACCCACAAACCAGACTGTGAGATCATGACCTGAGCAGAAATCAAGAATCAGATGCTTAACCGACTGAGCTACCCAGGCGCCCCTACAGCAAGCACTTTTGAGGAACTTAAGAACCTGTTTATTGTAGGCAATCTAAGGTCCCACCGTGGAACTAAGGGACTCGGGGAAGAGGAGGGCGGCCGCCAAAGCCTCTTGGGAATCATTTAGACGTCAAGAAGTTGATTCCCCTGAACTTGGAAGGGCTGCAGTGAGTTTCCACCGAGCAGACCTTACACGTCTACAAGCTCTGTCCTGTTTCATTGACCACCTGTTCCAGGCCAGACACTGTGGACTGATTTTACTCCTCTCGGCAAAATTCCAAGATGGTACCAGTTCCCCACTTACGCGGGGGGAAACAGACTCTGAGAGGTGGTTCGCTCAATGTCTCAGGGCTAGAAGGTGGTGGAGCTGAGACTGGCCTTCGGATCTGCCCTGACCCTTCTCCGGAGGACATGCTAAGCCACTCACATCTGAGCGCAGGGCTGGGGTCTGCAAGGATTTTCCCCACTCGGGCCATTCTTGAGAACTGAAACTCTGGCGTCTCTCTATTCCTTGCCGGTGCTCAAAAAAATGCCAAAGGAAGGGCAACTGGGTCCCAACACCAGGTGAACAGTGCCACCTGGTGGAAGACAAAGACACTACAGGTAGTGCATGAGCCGTGGGAAATGGTCTCAGGTGCCCGTGAGATTCAAAGCCAAGGGTAGAGTTGTTCCCTTTAAATTCATAAAAGGGACAGGAGAGAAGGCCCAGGGTATTGTCACAGATGAAAATCAGAGGTCTGGCCCCTCCTGGGTGCTTCTGACAGTGAACCCAGATTTTGGAGGTGCTCCAGCATCCAACCCAACTCTCGAGTTCTCTCCACAGTGTCCTGCCAGGAGACCATCCAGCCTGGCCTTGAATACCTCCAGAAATGGGGTGCTCACTCTCTATTCGTCTTCTTCACAAAGCTCTTCCTCTTCTCTCCTCTTCACATGTGCTCTTTGCTCCTCCTCTTACCTCCGTAAACAGTTCATCTGACCCCTCTCCCCTCTGGCAGCCCCCCAGAAGTTCCGAAAAACCCACCAGCCAGGCTAGGCTTCCTCCAGCGTCACTCCTGGGACGTATGCCTCGTTCTTCTCCCCAGCATGGCTCTCCTCGTGTTAAGTGCTGGTATTTAGGGGGTGGGAAGTGAGAAACAGAGACACGGCCATTTAGCTGTTTGCTCTGACTGGTATGCTCGTCCCCCAACACTTCCCAAGGCTGGAATCTTTACCACTCGGGTCTTAGCTCAGATGTCACCTGCTCCGCAAGGCCTTCCCTGACCGCCCCAGGCTAAAATAGCCTCCCCTCGTCTCACTCCTGCCCATTCCCTGCTTGATATTCCCAGAGACGTCTTGCTGTCTACAACTACGTTGCATGTTCGCGACCCGCCTCACTCTACCCCCATCCTGGGCCATGAACTTCACGATGCCGCGAGCTTTGTCTGCTGTGTTGGGTGCTGAGCCCGGGGCCCCAGGGATAGCAGATGATCCACAGACACTGCATTTGCTCACGTGAGTCTCCCCAAGTCTGGGAGCCAAGCGGGGCTGTGGCCCAAGTGGGGTCCCCAGAAGCAGACCCTGCGACAAGGATCTGAGGGCAAGTATGGGCTGTTATGGGTTGAACTGTGCACCCCAAAATACATATGTTGGAGTCCTAACCCCCAGCGCCTCAGAAGGAGACCTTACATGGAGACAGGGTCTGTTCACAGAGGTGATCAAGTTAAGTCATTAGTCACAATTTCATTGAGTCGTAATGAGGTCATGAGGGCAGGACCTAATCCAATATGACTGGTGTCCTTACCCAAAGGGGAAATTTGGACCCAAAGACAGACATGCACAGACAATGTGAAGAGACACAGGGAGAAGACAGCCATCCGCATGCCAAGGGGAGAGGCCTGGAACCGGCCCCTCCCTCACAGCGTCAGAAGGACCCGCCCCCACCCCCCCACCCCCACACACACCTTGATGGGACGTCCCACCTCCAGAACTGTGACACCAGAAGCTTCTGTTGTTTAAGCCCCCAGCCTGAGGTGCTGTGTTATGGCGGGCCTGGGGAGCAACCACAGGCACCCACAGAAACTGCCACAGGCAGAGTTGGGATCCCCACTAACAGGGGAGAAGGCCAAGCCTGGAGGTGGGAGTGGCTTGTCCACGGTCACCCAGAGCCAGGCCACAGACTCAAGTCTCTGAACTCCACACAGGGTTAGAACAAGTCCCCCATCCCCGGCCCCCCTGGCTCTGCTCTGGCAGTGCGGAGCCTGTTTGGGATTTTCTCTCTCTCCCTCTCTCTCTACCCACCCCCCGCTTGTGTTCTCTCTCTATCTCAAAATAAATAAACTTTTTTTTAATGTTTATTTATCTTTGAGACAGAGAGAGACAGAGCATGAACAGGGGAGGGGCAGAGAGAGAGGGAGACACAGAATCTGAAGCAGGCTCCAGGCTCTGAGCTGTCGCCACAGAGCCCGACGCGGGGCTCGAACTCACGGACCGCGAGATCATGACCTGAGCCGAAGACGGACGCTTAACCGACTGAGCCACCCAGGCGCCCCCAAAATAAATAAACTTTAAAAAATGTTTTTAAAAAAGCATTGTTCTAGGCAGAATAAACAGACACAAAAGGTCACGTAATGCATGATTCCATCTACGTGAAGTGTCCAGAACAGGCAAATGGACAGAGACCAAAAGTGGATTCGTGGTTTCCAGGACGCGGAGGGAAGGGACAATGGGGAAGCACACGCTTTCTTTTGGGGGTGATGAAAATGTTCTGGAACTAGAGAGTGTTGGTTGTGCACTGCGAATATACTAAAGACCAGGGAAATGGACACTTAAAAATGGTCAGAACAGCAAATTTTACGTTATTTGAATTTATCTCCATTTTTAAAAAATATTCTGGTGGGGGCGCGCCTGAGGGTCTCAGTCGGTTAAGCGTCCGACTCTTGAACTCAAGTCTTGATCTCAGGGTTGCGAGTTCAAGCCCCGCATGGGGCTCCACGCTGGGCATGAAGCCTACTTAAGGAAAAAAAAAATTTTTTTTTTCTTTTTTAAGAAAAGAAAGGCAGAAAGGGCCTAGCAGGCAGTAGAAAAGTGAAATCAAAGGCCTCGAGGCCTGAAGCTACAGGCCGTCTTCCAGGAATTGCAAGAACTGAGCAGAGCGGCTGGCAAGAGAGAAGGTATCACCCTAGAGCCAGGAAAGGGATTTGGTGCTGAGTCGTGTGCCAGTGGGCAGCCATGGTGGGTCCCAAGCAGGAAAGTGGCTGGGAGTGGAGGAAGGAGAGGGTCAGGGCTGCGAGGGTGAGGGAAGCGAGTCTAGGGAGGGGCAGCAGGACTGCGGGGGAGGTGAGGCCTGTCAGAGGCCAGCGCCAGGGGGACAGCAGGATGGGAGGCAGGGGAGAGAGAAGACTCGGGCTGACAGCCAGGTTTTAGGTTGGGTGACAGTATCTGACGGCCTCCCAGGTGGGAAGCACCAGGCAGGAGCAGTCTGGGAGGAAGATGCATAGGTTCATTAATGTATTGGCACAGAGGCGCCCAAGAAACATCCAGGACTGGGTCCAGGAAAGTCTGGGCAGGTTACAGCAGCCCAGAAGAATCTGATTTGGAAAAAAGGCCACTGTTTCAGATTCTGTGTCTCCCTCTCTTTCTCTCTGCCCCTCCCCCGCTCATTCTCTCTCTCTCTCTCTCTCTCTCTCTCTTTCTCTTGCCCTCTCTCTCTCAAAAGTAAATGAACATTAAAAAAATTATTTAAAAAAAAAGAAAGTAAGGCCGCTAGATAGAGGAGATGACTTGGGACAGTGGCTCTGAAATTTTGTGACAACCCAGAGGGGCGGCTTGCCCTGTGGGCTCTGAAACCACGTGGCCTGGGCTCAAATCTGAGTGCTGCCATTTTTTTGTAATTCCAGGACAGGTAACACTGAGCACTGCCATTTAGGAGCCGTGTGGCCTTGATCTCTCTGAGCCTCCTTCCCCGTTTGTGAAGTGTAGGTGGTCCTAGCTCCTATCTCACAGGTGTGCAGGGAGGACTCAATCAGTTAACATTGACGGAGCGCTCAGACGGGCACCTGTCGATCACGCAAGAAATGTTGGCTACCGAGCAGCGCGCCAGACGGTCGTTTAGGGAGCTGATTAACGAGGAAGCTTCCTGGATTCCGTGCCCACAGGCTCCAGTGTAGACATTTTGTGATGAAGCCTGCCAATCTGGCTTTTTAACAAGCATCCCACCTGCCCACGCACTGCCATCCTGGTGCAAGTGGTCACTGGGCCTCACAGAAGGAGGACGAAAGAGCCTTGGGGACGCCCACAATATGAGGAGCAAGAAAGAAAACCAAAGCACACGAGGGTGGAATTTCGGGAAAAGACAAGTGAGCCATAGAATCAAATGCTGCAGAAAGGCTCTGCCAGATGGGGATAGAGCAGCCTCTGCCCGGCAGACAGATAACAAGAGGATGACTGGCCACCTGTGGGGAGCTGGTTCCATGAAGTGGTGGGAACCGGACCAAGGTAAAATGAGGCCATTAGAATGCATCCTACCCAATCTGATGGGTGTCCTTATAAGAGGAAATTTGGACACAAGCGTGACAGAGAAAGGACCATGTGAAGACACAGGGAAACGTTGGCCATCTACAAGGCAAGGGCGGAGGCCTCAGGGGAAACCAACCCTGCCTATACCTTGATCTCAGACTTCCAGCCTGAGATCAGAACTGTGAGAAATAAACGTCTGTTGCGGAAGCCCCCCTTCTGTGGTACTTCACTATGGCGTCCCCAGCAAACGACTGCAGGAGGTGAGTCAGCAAGGCTCATAAAGATTCCAGATACCACCAGAAATCTGGGGCAAGCCTCTGAGGAGAAAGACAGAGACTCATATCAATAAACATGAAAAAGCAAAAAAGAAACAAACTCTGCAGGAAGAAGAAAACTTTAAAAATGAGTAACAAGAACAATAATATCTTCGGAAAGATGAGAGAATTACAGCAATAAAACAAGAACAGGATGTGGCAAAAAAAGAATCTTCATAGAACAGAAAAGGGTCCAGGAAAATTATATCTATATCTATGTGTTATATTTATACTATATATTATATTGTTGGTAAAATGTATTTATAGATACATAGACATACAGAAATTAAAACATCAGTGTAAGCGTTAAAAAATAAAATTGAATTTTTCAAGTGCATGAGATAATGAAATAAAAAATGGAAAAGATAAGAAAATGGAGCAGATCTGTACAGGAGCATCAACATCTGAGTTTTAGGAGTTCTAGAAAGTAAGAACAGAAAACAAAGAGGGAAGAAATCATCAATCATGTAAGTTATGAAAATGTTCCAGGTTGATGGGGCTTTTCCTGTCCTTTGCAGATTGAAAGGGCTCACCGAGAACCCAAACAATGGATGAAAATAAGAGTCACATCAAAACATCATTGTGAAGATCAGTGACAAAGAGAAATTCCCACAGCTTCCAGAGAGGGGAAAGAGGAGTTGGTCTCCTACAAAGGATCAGAAATCAGACTGACTTCAGACTTCTCAACACTAGAAGCCAGAGGGTGATGGACTAGTGCTCTGGAAATAGTTGAAAGCGAACTACTTCCAACCTTCAATTTCATACTCAGCTAAACTAGAAACCAAATAGCAAGGTAGATTATAGACATTTTCAGACATGAAAAGTCTCAATGAATGTACTTCCTACATACTCTTTCTTGGGAAGGGCGGAAAACCAAAATAAAAGGGGGGAAGAAAAAAACAAGAAAGGGGAAATCACAGACCTAGGAAACAGGAAATCCTCCTGGGGAGAGAGGGAAGAAGTGACCGGAAAGTGATCTAAGCTGTGCACCAGGCAGAAAGGGTGGTCAGAGCAGAGTAGGGCAGGGCAGAAATCTCTGGAGAGATTTCTTCAAAAGAAAACTGATGGCACACATGATATATAAGAAGCGAAATTTGGTCCAGACAAATGGCCGAGGCAGGGGGTGGAGTTCACGGTCAGTGCATACAAAACAAAGCAAAACCTCTCTGTTCTAGCCGCAAGGAGCGCTAAGTGCTGTACCGGGAAGCACATTTCATCTCGGTAGACTGCATGCCAAGTGGCGTTCACGTGGGCATGATGTCCACACCGAATATTGCCTGTGTCTGCTCAGGTTCTCCAGGGAGCAGCAGCTGAGATGATGTGAGAGCACAGAAGTTTGCTGGCGAGTGACGCCCGCGAGAGATAAAAAGGGAGGAAAGCTGAACCGGACAGCGAGGTCACTGGACTACCATGCAAATCTGCAAAAGTCTTGTCCAACCCAACCAGGAGCTCCAGAGCAAAGACTGCCCGCTTCAGGAGTTCCACGCTGGGGAGAAGTGGCTTCGGTGCATGCCGTCCCCCGTGCTCAGGAACTGGCTGAGGGCTTTCCCAGAGCATCACTTCGGCCCAGATGCTGCCCTGAAGCCCAGGGCTGCCACAGCTGGCCCACACTCCTTGTAGCAGAACACATTTTTTCTTAAAGGGCAGCACAAGCACTGTACCTCCCTGGATGACACTTTGATCCAAGTCATGACTAATTCTTTTTTTTTAATTTTTTAATGTTTATTTATTTTTGAGGGAGAGAGAGAGAGACAGAGCATGAGCAGGGGAGGGGCAGAGAGAGAGAGGGAGACACAGAATTTGAAGCAGGCTCCAGGCTCCGAGCTGTCGGCACAGAGCCGGACGCGGGGCTGGAACCCACGAACTGTGAGATCGTGACCTGAGCCGAAGTCGGACGCTTAACCGACTGAGCCCCCCAGGCGCCCCCAAATCATAACTAATTCTAATAGAGGGTGGGGGGTCAAGATAGCCCACGTTTTTTTTGAAAGGGGGGAGGGAGAGCACCCTATCTCCATCTTCTAGAATGGGAAGTCAGTAGATAATACCGAAGGCTGAAAAAGCAAGAAGCCGTAAGATGAGCAGTTTATTTAGAGGCATGGAGATAAACAGCAAAAGAACCAGCTAAAAAGTTCCAGAAGTGGCTTCCTCTGGGGAAGGAGGCAACTGAGGGAACGAAGAGAGACTGTCGTTGTTCCCAATAAACCTTTAAAACTATTGTACTCCTTAAGCTGTAGGCATGGATAATTTTGAAATAAAAGTTAAAGTATAAATCATCAGAACAAGACTTTAGTTAAGAACTCCAAGACCTTCAGCAAAGCTGGTCAGGAAAATCACTCTGAAAAGATGGCATCTGAGCTGCAAGGTGAAGGCTGAGAAGGAGCCAGCCTAGAGGAAGGCAGAGGAAACAATCTGTGCAAATGGCCTGGGGCAGGAGCAAGCTCGGCAACTTATAGAACCAGCAATGAACTTAGCGAAGAAAGGGGGAATGTGGGGGCTGATGAGGTGAGAGAGTAGGCAGGGCTGGGTCATGCAGGAGAAATGGGGATTTTATCTTAAGGATGACAAGAGGGACACCTGGGTGGCTCATTTGGTTAAGTGTCAGCTCAGCTCAGCTCAAGATTTCAGCTCAGGCCACGATCTCACGGTTCACGGGATCGAGCCCCACGTTCGGCTCCATGCTGACAGCGCAGAGCCTGCTTGGGATTTTCTCTCTTGCTCTCTCTCGCCCCTCCCCTGCTCACTCTCTGTCAAAATAAATAAATAAAAATTTTTAAAAGATGATAGGAAATGGGGTAGGCAGTGTGGTATAGGGCAATGATGTGGCCTGTTTGAATCGTTAAGCACTTTGGCTGCTGTGTGTGGACTTTTCAGGAAGGACAGAAGCACCACAACCCTGAGGGCTGTGGATGGTGATGGCAGCAGGATGGCAGACAGTGATGGGCTAGGGACTTCGTTTGCAGGTAGAGTGGGCTGACCTTCAAGGACCCACATGGTGCCAAGGGGCAGAGAGAGTCAAACACCCAGGACCTCACCAGGCCTGTGCCCAGCCCACAGACACTGGTAGGCCCCACTTTCTCTTTCCTTCCTCCTAATGGGGCTTCCTGGGGCTCTACCCAGGTCCCAAGGCCTCAGTCCCGGTCTGGGCAGACCCGGTGGGCCCTGTGGCGCATTGGGCCAGCGGGTCCCACGCAGCCCCTTCCTCTAACCTCAGCACTGACAACCAGAGCCATGAATATCACCGAAAGGGAGCTAGGGGCCCGAGTGGCCCACAGCAACCGCATGCCTGGTCTTTTCTGGGACAGCCCGGTTTACGCAGAATGGCTGAGCCTCCTCTCACTTCAGAAGTGGCCCCGTGTGGCTGGTCAGTTATAGCAGGGGCCGGCAAACTTCTGCACGGGCCAGTTCTGCAGGCCACGTGGTGCCTGCCACAGCAGCCGGGCCTGGTTTCGTGGCACCAAGGCCACACTATATACCGTGTAAACGAGTGAGCGTGGCTGGTCCAATAAAACTGTATTATAAAAACAGGCAGCGGGCTGAATCCGGGCAGGATGGCAGGCCAAAGTTTGCTGGCCCCCAGATTAAATGGTCACCCTACTTAACCCTCAGTTCGGACCGGGGAAGGGAAGTGTTCTCTTCCCTTGCAAGAATTCCCAGGCCTTAGAAGCCAGGATTCTGGAAGAATACCTGTTTCCCCTACATCTCGCCATGGTGACAGGATGTTTTTCCCCATCCTCCCCTGCTTTGCCCTCAGGACTTCCAAAGGCCTGTCCAGCCTTATAGTACTGGGTCCTCCCAGTGGCCTGACGGGCTGTGACTTGCTCATCTGCACACAGCAAGTCGGAAAAAGTCAAGCTGGGCAGACCCCAGGGCACACCAACCCCTTTAGGACACATCAATCCCCAGGAATGGCCTCACATGTATCCCCCCCCCCCCCCCCCCCCCCCCCCGGACCCATCGCAGCCCTCAGATTCCACCCCCACAAGTCTCTGGACTGAACCCCCTGCACAGGCTGACAGGTGTTGTGTAGTAGAAGCCCAAAGGCGGGTCCACGCTCTCGGCCTCCGTGGGGCGCCCTCCACATCCTGTTTCCTCCCCCAGGCTGTCCTGGGGCTATCATTCCAGCGTGGGCTCCCGTGCTCCCAGCCCTCTGGGTAAAGAAAGCTGGGGTCCAGTGTTTTTACTCCCTTTGCTGCTGTAACAAAATAACACAGAGGCACCTGGGGGGCTCAGCCCGTTAAAGCTGCAAAGATCATGATCTTGCAGTTTGTGAGTTTCAGCCCCCCCCCTCCCCCATGTCGGACTCACTAGACTCCCTACTGATGGGCTCAGAGGTTGGAACCTGCTTCAGATTCTGTGTTTCCCTCGCTCTCTGCCCCTCCCCTACTCACCCTCTGTCTCTTTCTCACTCAAAAATAAGTAAACATTAGAAAGAATGTTTGTAACATTAAAAAAAAAAAAAAAGTAACACAAATTTGGGGGGCTTCAAATGGCAGAAATGTTCTCTCTCACAGTTCTGGAGGCCCGAAGTCTGAACTCAGGGTGGCTGCCCGGCTGTGCTCCCCCGAGAGGCTCTAGGGGACGGTCCCTTTTCATGTTGTCCTGGAGCCTCCCGCCATTCCCTGGCCTGTGGACACATCCCTTGAATCTCTGCACCACTGCCTGTCTTCCCCTGGCCTCTGTCTGTGCGCCTCGGGTCCTCTCCTTTTCCTGAGCCAAAACCAAGAGTCGGACACTTAACCAACTGAGTCACGCAGGCTCAGGAAGGCGGTGCCCCCCTTCCCACCCCCTGTTGTGTTGATCATGGTCAAGTGGCCCTTCGCACCCATTCCCACCTCCTTCTCCTGTGTCTCTCGGGACAGTGAGGCTGGGAGGCTGAACCCATGTTCCTGGATCCCTTGCAGCTAGGGTGGGAAATTGACTCTCGATGTGCTGTCCTTCCATGTACCAGCCCAGGAGACCAGGAAGGAGGGAGTGAGAGGGGGGCTTCTCCCTGCAAGGAAGGCGTTTGCAGCAGCCGCCTCCCAGGCTCTAGGGTGCTGCTTTCTGAGTACTGAGAGGTTGCTATGGTGACAACGGCACCCTGACTTGGCTCCTGGACTAGATCTTGATCCCCCACCGTGCAGATGGTAACAGAGCCAGCAGCTCTGCTGGGCGGTCAGCTCTGCAGCCTGGTTCTGCAGGCCAAGCAACAATTCGATTGTTAACTGTTGCATTCGTCAGGACCAGCAAGGTTATGCCGTGGTAGGAAGCGTTCCCAAAACCTCAGCGGTTTTTAAGCCTTAAAAGAACAACAGTTGAGCAACGACTTTTTAGATACAACGCTAGAGGCAGGATCCATCAAGGAGTCGCTAGGTTGGCCCTCGTTACATTTTAAATTTTCTGCTCTACAAAAGACACCGTCCAAAGAATGAGGGGGCGCCTGGCTGGCTCAGTCGGTAGAGCACGCGACTCTTGATCTCGGGATTGTGTGTTCCAGCCCCGCGTTGAGGGCAGAGATTACTTAAAAAAATAAAATCTTTAAATAAACAAAAAACAAACAAGTAAATGCTCCACAGCACGGGCATCAGATGCTGACAAGGACGTGGAGCGAGGCAACTGTCATTCCCTCCTTGTGGGGATGCAAAATGGTACAGCCACCCCAGAAAAACCGTTGGGCAGTGTTATGGATGGATATCTGTGTCCTCGCAAAATTCATACGTGAAAGCACCGGCCCCCAATGTGACTATATTCGGAGACAGAGCCTTTATGGAGATAATTAAGGTTAAATGAGATAACCTTAAATGATTCAGTAGATTCCTATCCTTATAAGAAGAGACACTGCTTAGAGCTCTCTCCTCTCTCTCTCTCTCTTTCTCTCTCTCTCTCTCTCTCTCTCTCTCTCTCTCTCTCTGTCTTCCCCACCCCTACCATATTAAGTCACACCAAGAAGAAGGTATACCTCCAGAACTTTGAAAAATAAATTGCTGTTGTTTAGGGCACCTGGGTGGCTCGGTCATTTGAGCGTCCAACTTCATTCAGCTCGGGTCACGATCTCACGGTTCCTGAGTTCGAGCCCCGTGTCGCGCTCTGTGCTGACAGCTCAGAGCCGGGAGCCTCTTTCGGTTTTGTGTCTCCCTCTCTCTCTCTGCCCCTCCCCCACTTGGGCTCTGTCTCTGTGTCTCTCAAAAATAAATAAATGTAAAAAAATAAAAATATTAAAGTAAAAAAAAATAAATTGCTGTTGTTGAAACCACCTAGTCTGTGGCATTTTGTGATGGTAGCCCCAGCTAAGACAGGCAGTTTCTTAACAAAGCAAAACACAGTCTTACCATGGAATCCAGCCACCACGTTACCCACACGACTGGAAAACTTACGCCCTCCCAGAAACCTGCACAGAGATATTTACAGCAGCTTTCTTCATAATCTCAACCAAAACGTGCTTTAGCAAAAATAGATGGATACCCTGTGGTCCCTCCACCCACTGGCATAGGATTCAGCTCTAAACAGAATTGAGCTCTCAAGCCATGAAAAGACACGGGGACAAGTTAAATGCAGATTACTAAGTGAAAGAAGCCGGTCTGTCAAGGCTGCACACTGCATGATTCCAACTATATGGCATTCTGGGAAAGGCAACGCTACGGAGACAACAGAAAGATCCGTGGCTGCTGGGGCTTGGAGAGGAGGGAAGGGTGATCGGCAGAGCACAGAGAGCACGGACGATTTTCGGGGCACTGAAACTGTTCTGTATGATACCATCACAGTGGATGCATGCCAGTGTGCCTTGATCAGAACCCTCGGAACCTGCACCACCAAGAGTGAACCCTAAGGTAAAGTGTGGACGGTGGGTGATAACAGTGTGTCAATGTAGGTTCATCAGCTGTGACAAATGCCCTGCTGTGGTGAGGGACTCCAAAGCTGGGGGAGGCTGGAGGGAAGGGTACGTGGGAAATCTCTGTACTCGCCATTTAATTTTGCTGTGAATCTAAAACTGCTCTAAAAAATAAAGTCGGGGGCGCCTGGGTGGCTCAGTCGGTTAAGCATCCAACTTCGGCTCAGGTCATGATCTCACAGTTTGTGAGTTCGAGCCCCACGTCAGGCTCTGTGCTAACAGCTCGGAGCCTGGAGCCTGCTTCAGATTCTGTGTGTGTGTGTGTGTGTGTGTGTGTGTGTGTGTGTCTGCCCCTCCCCTGCTCTCACTCTGTCTCTTTCTCTCTCTCTCTCTCAAATAAATACTTTAAAAATTGTTTTAATAAATAAATAAATAAATAAATAAATAAATAAATAAAGTCAGGAAGGAAGGAAGGAAAGATGGGAGGGAGGAAGGGATTCCTCTCACCCATGCTGCATGTCTGACCCAGGGGAGCAGGAAGACCCCCACGTGTCAGAGTCACTCCAGGGTCCAGGCTGACCAAGACTCTGTCCTGACATGGGGTCAGCAGGTCAGGGAAAAGGGAAAGTGAAGACTTGCACACCAGCCCTCGAAGTTGCTTCCTAAAAGTGACAGGCTCACTTCTGCTATTTCATTGGCCAGAGCAGGTCACCTGCCACCCCTGACTTCGAAGCAAGGGGTGCATCCTGTCTTGCCTGGTGCTAGGAGGGGAACCAGAGTGCTCCTGATAGCCACAGACCACAGTAGTCTCCAGGAGTCCCCTCAGAAACCTTCCCCTCCCTCTTTCTCTCTCTCTCTCTCTCTCTCTCTCTCTCTCACACACACACACACACATGCATGCACACACACACACACTCCTCCTCGGCAAGATCCTGATGTCCTGGTCACTCCTGCCTCACCTGTTAAGAACAGGGGCCTTGGGGCACCTGCGTGGCTCAGTCAGTTAAGCGACCGACTCTCGATTTCAGTTCAAGTTCATGATCTCGCAGTTCACGAGTTCAAGCCCTGCTTGAGCCTGCTTGGGATTCTCTCTCTCCCTCTCTCGCTCTGCCCCTCCCACGTGCTCTCTCTTGCTCAAAATAAATAAATAAACTTGTAAAATTAAAAAAAAAAAAAAAAAGAACAAGGGACCTCAATGTTCGGCAGGAATCATTTCCAAATCAGTCAATCAAACATTTATTGAGAAACTACCCTATGCCCAGCAGAACCAGAGGTCATGGTTTACGGCCAGAGATAGTGAAGCATAATTTACACACAATGAAATGTATCCATTTTTAGCAGACTGTTTTGTGGGTTTCAACAAATATATAACACCTTTCGACCACAACCCCCTTGTGACATTGAACACTTCCCTCACCCCCCGGAAAGTTCCCTCATGCCCCCTGTGGTCAACCCTTTCCCCACCCCCAGCCCCGGACAACCACTGACCAGTATTCTGTCCCTATAATCTTGACACCCCCAGAATGTCACCTAAATCGAATCATAGTACCTAGTCTTTTGATCTGGCTTCTTGCACGCACCGTAACGCATCTGAGATTCACCCTTGCTTTTTACATGTACCCGGTGGTGATGCCAAGAGTTCACTCTTTTTTATTACCAAATAATATTTCATCATATGGATGTATCACGTTTTGCTTCTCCGTTCATCAGCTGATGAACATTTGGGTTGTTTTCAGTTTGGGGCAATTACGCAGAAAACCGCCATGAGCATATGTGTGGACATATGTTTTCATTTCTCTTGGGTAAACACCTAGAAGTGAAAAGGGTTGCGTCATATGGTAAGTGCATATTTAGCTGCATAAGAAACTGCCAGAGTGTTTCCCGAAGTGACTGCGGTATTTTACCTCCTTGCAAGCAACGTACAAGAGCTCCCATTGTCCCAGATTTTTTCACCAGTACTTGGTATTATCTGATTTTTACATTTTAGCAATCCTAGTGGGGGTGGCGTGGTGTCTCGTGGAGGTTTTGACTTGATTTCCCAGATGACCAACGACGCGGAGCCTCTCTTCACGTGCTCGCACACCTTCTGCACATCTTTGGAGAAGGGGCAGATCTTTCGCTCGTGTTGATTAGGTTCTTCTCATGTCGTCGGGTTGTGAGAGTTCTAGGTTCGCTTTGCCAAGCCCAGCGCGCACGGGAGCCAGAGCAGAATCCCTCTGTGCGGGAGGGGAGGACTGTCACCCGCCTCCTGGGCCCTTCATGCATCTTCAACACCAGTCCCCAGACGTATGGGGCCTTTCCTATGTGAAGACCTGTCCAGGCTTTCTTGGCCCTAAACTCCATCCTCGGGCCCAGCATCCAAGCCCCCAGCCTACCCAGGCCTACTCTCTCTTCTCCTTCCGTCCACCTCCTGCTACCTCACAGCTTTCTCACTGTGGAGCCCACGTGGTTCCAGCACATCGACTGTTCCACGGGCACCCGAACCTCGGCCCAACCTCAGGGCCTTTGCCTTTGCTGTTCCCTCCGCTTGCAACGCTCTCCCAATGACTTTGTCCCTCCTTCCATCAGGCCTCGGCTCAAAGGTCACCTCCCTGACCACGCCACCCTCAGAATTCACCCCCCATGTCTCGGCACCCTCGTCTTGCTGGCATCCCTGTGTTGCCATTTGCTCACTTGGACCTTGTCCGACTTCCACCAGGCTCCGGACTCCCGAGGGAGGGAAATTTGATCACGCTGTAACCCCAGAAGCTGGCACGTCATCAGCCCTCAATAAATATGTGTTGAATGAACGCATGTACCGATGAGGATTGCGTGAGCTATCGAGTTTGAATGCCCTTCACACCTTGCCGTGCCTCCGGGGCTCCAAAAGCTCCAGTGACCCACCAGGGCCACACGGAGCAAAGGACACCTGAGCCCACATCCCTCCCCACCGAGCCAGACTCCCGCCCACCCTGCCCTGGGGCCGGCATCCCAGAGATACACGCCCCAAACACCCAGACCACACACGACTCCGACGCCACCCCTCCGTGCGGAGTCACCCACAACACCGACACCCCCAGCCCCACGCCTGCGGGAATTCTGCTCACGCTCCCACGTGCAGGCAGGTGGCCTCCGTGCCCACAGGAATTCTCTCCATACGCCCATACACACAGGGGCATTGCCTTGCACACTCGGGAATTTCACTTGCGCGCACACACAGGCGCACGGATTATGCACACCCTGCGTCCCACACCCTCCCGCCGATGTGCCCGCAGCAGCAGGCCGAGGTGACTGACGGGCCCAGGACTCCAGTGGGCCCCCGTCTCCATGACAACAGACAGCTCCTGTGTCTCAGGCTGCACGCCACGGCCAGGGGAAGGATGCACGGCATAGCCGCGGTGGACGCTTTCCAGAGCAGGAGTGACCCAGGCCTCCTTGTAGACCCCTAGCGCCGGCCCCTCACGGCACAGAGCAGACCCTTCAGATGTGTGTGGAAGGAGCAGTGTCACTGTCCACAGAAAAGATGTGGCCCCCACTCTTGCGTGCCTGCTGTGTGCCTGGCACAGGCGTGTGCCCAAAAGCTTGCACGCGTTTCCTGCCACCCCACCCCCCCCCCCACGATGTCCTGACATGAATGCTGCCAGGAAACCCATTTTCCAGGTGGTGAAACTGAGGATCAGAGAGGGAGAGTGTCTTGCTCGGGGTCACACGGTGAGTCACCAGCAGTGCTATCATTGGAACCCAGGCCTGCCAGATCATGAGGGTCCTCTTTCCACCGCCCCGCACTGTATCTGAGCCAGGAGGGCTCCTTCAGGAGCAGCCCGGCTGTCCCCTCATCCCATCTTCTTGCACACACCCTTTCCAGACAGGAGCAATCAGTGATCAGCCCTCACTAGTGGAAGAATTGGTACTACCCTTATGGAGCTTGATAAGTAGTGAAACCCCTATCGTGAGTGGCATTCAAGCTATCAGGGCTGCTGTAGAGAAGGATCAGGCATCAGGGAGTAAGGAGTGAGATGAGATGGCCCCTTAAGATTAGTCTTTGAGTCACAAATGACAGGAAAAAAATTATTGGCAAACGTAACTAGAAAGAAACCAGCTTCAGGAACAGCTGGATCCAGCTCTCAGATATCAACAAGAACCTTCCTCTGGATTCACTTTATTCTCAGAGCAACTTTCCCTCCCCCCAGGGTGGCCCCCACAGCTCCAGATCTACATCATACAACTTATAGCGCCCCCCCCCCCAAAGCCAGCTCAGTACGTGTTCATCAAGTGAATGCTAGAAGCGTGAATAAGACTGGGAGTCTGATTTTAAGCAAATCCCGGCCCCGAGGTGTCAGTGGTCACTCTGATGCACTCTGACTTGGAAATTACTGTGTACCTGGCGGTGTCCTGAGCATTTTACAAATGTTAACTCACAGAAATCACATGGCAGCCCCAGGAGGCTGTCACAATCTCCATCTCATGCATGGGGAAACTGAGTCACAAAGGAGTGAAGTATCAGGCCTGAGACAGGGCTTGGAGCCACACAGCTCCTTAACAAGCTGAGCTCAGGGCTGGCTGTACCTCTAAACAAAGACAGGACTGTTCTCCGGAAGCCAACTTCCCCTAGGGACGCAGAGGATGGCCCCGGGGTGAGTGGCCTGTCTAGTCCAAGCATCCCCACCTGTAGGAGGGGCAGATTACTCCTTTCAAAAGGGTAGAACTTGAGGCGCCTGGGTGGCTCAGTCGGTTAAGCGGCCGACTTCGGCTCAGGTCGTGATCTCGCGGTCCGTGAGTTCGAGCCCCGCGTCGGGCTCTGTGCCAACAGCTCGGAGCCTGGAGCCTGTTTCAGATTCTGTGTCTCCCTCTCTCTCTGACCCTCCCCCGTTCATGCTCTGTCCCTCTCTGTCTCAAAAATAAATAAACATTAAAAAAATTTTTTGAAAAAAAAGGGTAGAACTTATGCCAGTGCTAGAACTTTCTGTAGCAAGTTCTGTAGAACATCCTCACCACACGCAGCTTCTGAAAACTTGAAATGTAGCTCATGTGACTGAGGAACACCGCATTAAATGTTTTTGTGTTTCATTTTAATTAATAGAAATCCAAATCGCCACACGTAGCTAACGCCACGACACCTCTACGGAGCAGCACAACTGTACTGTTCTAGATGAATACCGGATATTAATTTGGGTTCTGTTCTATTTTTACCCACCGCTGCCCCACGCTCCAATTCCAGGCAGGCTCCTTGCATTTCCCGTCTAAGGGAGTGTTGCTGGTCTCTCCACCAGCCAGGAAGTGTCGGTTACCTGTCCTGACCCACAGTCCTGCCAGAGGTGGTAGCCAGGCTGTGCGGCCCCAGGACCTTTGCATCACTCTGGAGGGGAAAAGGAGTCCCAAGAATAGCGGAGATGCAATTTTCCACCAGTCAGCAGAATGGGGGCTTAGAACAGGATTTAAGTTGATTGAAAGAAAATTATGTAGGCTCTTTCTGGGACACCTGGGTTTTCAGCTGGGCCTCTATCACGTGCACATGCACCTGCTCCCTACCAGTACGGGCGGGCTGCATCTGGGCCCACATATATATGTACATGCACCAGCCCCACCCCCACAGACACACACAGATGCGCGTGGACACACAGGCAGCCACCACCTACGCTGCGGGCTTTTTCCTCCCATGCTCCCTGCATGCGTCTGCATCCACGGGTGACGGCTTTCTGTGCCCTCTGGGGAGGCTCAAGGGGACCTGTGGCCTCCCCAGGGAGGATCTCAGCTCCACTCCAACCCACAAAGGAGCTGTGGAGAGATCAGACGGGGCCAGGCCAGGGCAGCCCAGTGCAGCCACTGCTCCCAGCATCCCTGGGGATCCCAGGCCCGAGTTGAGGTCAGGCAGCTCACAGAACACCAACATTGTCCGGGCTCCCCTCCACCCGCCCTGTCCCCCACCAGCCCCCAGGCCCCCGCCGCTGGCCTGCAGGAGTGAACGAACACCTACCCACCGACCCTACCCGATCACGTCCCAGCTCTGGTGAGCAGCGGGCAGGGAGGGGGCTCAGGGTGGTAGTCGAGAAATCCTAAAATGTACGTGTATTAGTTTCCTGTGGCCGCTGTAACAAATTACCACACATTTGGTGGCTTAAAGCACAGACATTTATTCTCTCAGTTCCGGAGGCCAGAAGTGTGAGATCAGTATCACGGGGCTGACTTCCAGGGGTCAGCAGGGCACCCTCCCTCCGGAGGCTCCAGGGGGTAAAATTCATTCCTTCCCTCTTCCTGCTTCTGGTGGCTGTGCCCTTCCTTGGCTCCCGCCGCATCACTCCAGTCTCTGCCTCTGTGGTAACGTGTGTGACCTCATGTGTCACCTCCCCCCCCATGTCTGTCACTTCTCTTAGAAGGACGCTGGTGATGGCATATAGGGCCCACCCAGATCAGCCAGGATGATCTCCCCATCTCAAGGTCCTTAACTAAGTCAGACCTGTTAAAGACCCTTTTTGGGCCACAAGTTCCAGGGTTTAGGATTTAGGTATGTTTGGGGGCCCATTTTCAATTAAAAAAAAAATTTTAATGTCTATTTATTTTTGAGAGAGAGAGAGAGAAAGAGAGCAAGTCAGGGAGGGGCAGAGAGAGAGGGAGACACAGAACGCAAAGCAGGCTCCAGGCTCTGAGCTGTCAGCACAGAGCCCGACGTGGGGCTCGAACTCATGAACTGCGAGCTCATGACTTGAGCCAGTCGGATGCTCAAACCGACCGGGCCACCCAGGCACCCCTGGGGGCCATTTTCAGTCTGCCACGGTGAGCCACACGGACTCTGAGCTGGAGCTCTGTGGCCAGCTCCTAAAGCCAGCCGGGTAACCGAGCAGGGCCATTTACAGCGACAGCCTTTGGAGACCCTGTGTGGTACCGACGTTGTGGGTCTGGTGGGCCTGTGGTCACAGCGTAACGAGAGCCGCCTAGAATTGGGGGTGGGGAGTTCCAGAGAAGCAGAGTGGGGAGACGGGGAGACAGGACTGGGTTCCAGGGCAGGAGAAAGGAATGAATGTGGGGAAAAGGCGTACCGTGACCTGGGCACAGATAGTGTCTCTTTTTATCTTCCCTCAGCCCTCCTTGACAGATTAGGAAACTGAGGCTCACAGAGATAACAGCTGAACAACCCCCACAGGACAGGTGCTATCAGCTCTTGGCTCCTACTTACACAGGGAAGAAGCGTCAGCTCAGAGAGGTGAAGTGACTTGCCCCAGGTCACACAGCAGCAAGTGGCAGACTTAAGTACCCCCTGGCTGACTCCAGTACCCACCTTGCTGGCGTCTCCCCAGACTCCTTCAAACCAGAGTTTGAGGGGCGCCTGGGTGGCTCGGTCGGTTAAGCGTCCGACTTCGGCTCGGGTCATGATCTCGCGGTCCGTGAGTTCGAGCCCCGCGTCGGGCTCTGTGCTGACCGCTCAGAGCCCGGAGCCTGTTTCAGATTCTGTGTCTCCCTCTCTCTGACCCTCCCCCGTTCATGCTCTGTCTCTCTCTGTCTCAAAAATAAATAAATGTTAAAAAAAAAATTAAAAAAAAAACCGGAGTTTGAGCTGCTCTTGGAGGACGGACAGGAATCGGGGGAGTGGAGAAGGAAAGTGAATGCATTCTGAGAGCTGAATGGACCAGTGAGATTCTCTCTGGTTTCTGGAAGGAGGTGACGTGGAAGGTGAGAGCCAGTGTCTCTGCTCTTGGGGAGGTGTCCCCTCTCAGGGCCTCCAGGACAGACGCCACCAGCTGGTGGTGCCCAGAGAAGGGGTAGACCTAAAGTGCCCATTTTTACCCATAAATGTTTCTCAAGCACCTGCCATGGCCCCTCCCTCCCTGGTTTCCTCTCTCTGCTGTCCGCTCCCAGCCCACAGGCCCTGGCGACGGCAGGGATGAGACAGGGCTGTGCACACACACCTGCCCCCACACAGCGGGGCCTGAGAGCAATGATCAGACGCCCACAGACACACAGTGCCAATGGCTCAGGCCAAAACTCTCGAGTGCCCAGGACGCCTCTCTTTCTCTTCCCACGTCTGCAAATCCTGTCAATTTTACCTTCAAAATATATTTGGGATCGGTAACTCTTCACACCGTCCCGGCTCGCACCCTGACCAGGCCCTGTTGATGCCCATCTGGACTCATGCAGCCGCGGCCTGGCGGCATCCATGCTGCTGCCCCCGGCCCACGTCTGTTCTCTTCGGCCTAGGATTGTTGTGGGGGCCTCAAGGGAGATCACCCACTCACTCAGCGTCAGAGCCAGAGGCCTCGCTGTGGCCACCCAAACCTTTCCTGACCCTCTGTGCCCTCGCACCCACTCCAGCCCCCCAGGGGCTAAGCTTCCCGGCACACTCCTGCCTCAGGGCCTTTGCACTTGCTATTTGCAGGGCCAAGCATGTTCTTCTTTAGTTCTCCACGACTTCCTTACAGAACTAAGAAGCCGCTTCCCCACTCTCCCGCCCCCTCTACGAATCCCTGGCACATAATTATCCAGAGTCTCCCTATTTACTTTTCTGTTTTATTTGTCTGACTCTCCACCCCCAAAAGTCGACCCCAAGAGGAAGAGGAGTTGTGTCTGCCTGGGTCACCGGTGCACCCCTGTCCAGCCCAGCCCCCCGGCATCGCAGGCGCTAACACCCGTGGAGCGAAGGAACCACATAGACACAGGTGGACACCCACGGAGACTGGCAGGGGCAGGTGATCCGTGCACGTCTGTACGCTTGGGGGCGGCGAGGCCCACACGTATGCGCACACGGGCACGTACGCGTCCTGCGGGGAAGCCGCTCCCGGTCCCCGGAGGCCCTGGACAATGGCCCTGACCCCGGCCCCGGCAGCATAGACGGCTGGAGCGTTTGTCCCCAGCGGAGGCCACTGGGTCCTTCCCCAGCCGTGGCTGCCCATCCCGCAGGTGGGCACCTGACGAACCTGACGCCAGTTCCCGGGAAGAGAAAGGACAAGTTCCCTGCGGCTGGACCTCGGGGCACAGAGAACGGCCTCACAGCCTTCCACACATCAGCCAGATCCCCAGCCCCTGTCTCGTCCCCTCCGTCCCTGACTCCGCGCGCATCCAGCCCAGGTGTAACTGTCCCACTGGGCACAAGGGGCCAGAGGGCCAGGGCCGATGAATGCGGCTCCCTGCCCAGCCTCCCGATCCGCCCCCAGTCCTGGTGGCCACCCTGGGTGCCACGGGCGGAGGAGTGTGCAGCCGTCATGCGCACTCCCACCAGCCAGGCCCCTCCAGCCCCGTCTTGGCTGGAGGAGCTTATCACTGATGACTCTCCCGACAAAGATCGATAGAAAACATTTTATCTCCTTCCCCAGGGGCAGCTCAGCCTCAGAGCGGCGCGGACTCCCGTTACTATGGCGACCCTCCCGGACCTCCCATCTCCCCCCTCCCCCACTCCCCACTTCCTAATCCCTCCCCTTCCTCCATCACCCCAGTCCCCCCTCCCCCTCCCTCTCTACCCCACTCCCCACTCCCTCCTCCACCCGCCCAGGCTCTGTACCCCCACTCCCCACTTTGCACGCCCTCCCTACCCCCAGCCCCCCATTGCTTACCTCCCACCAGCTTCTCTTTGCCCCCACCCCACAGCCCAGGACCAGCATTCTCTCCCCCTCGAGGCCTGGCAGCTGGACAGAGCCTGCACACCCTTGGGCTCCAGCGTGGCTGTTCCGTGAACCTGACAGGGAGCGGCCTGGGGGCTGTCTACCCAGACCAGACCTTGCCGGCCCTCCATTTCCCCTCCAGACTGCAGCTCTGGAGCCCAGCTCAGCCTCGTCCGTCAAGTGCCCTCAGTGTTCTGTGACTAGTGGCCGTACCATTAAGCTCAGTTTCCTCTCTGTACCTTCATGGGGATCACAGTACCTCCCTTACAGGGCCCCTGTGAGCACCGCCCGAGCATATGAACCCGTGAAATATGGTGCACAGGGTGTGGCCGCGGCCATGGTTGACAGTCGATGCTCAAGAAATACCAGCCGCTGTCGGTAAGTCTCAACCTGCACATCCATAGAATGGGTATATGAGGGATGATGGTTGTAGAGACTCAATGACAGATGGGAACAGTTTGACCCACTGCCTGGCACATTCTGAAGACTGAATTCTCAGCAAAGACCCTGGTCTGGGCCCTGCTGACCACCGGGGATGTGGGGATGGGGAGGAGGTGGGAGGAACGGCTGTGCCCTGTCTTGCTGGCGGTGGCCTCGAGGCCTCATCAGGGTCCAAGTAACTCATGCCCCACCCCACTCGGGGGCACTTCTGTGTCGGCTGAATAATGGCCCCCAAAGACAGCCCCAAACCCCGAACGCTTTGCACGTGACCTCAGATGGCAAAAGAGACTCTGCAGTGATGAAGACAAAGATCTTGAGATGGGAGAGGAATCGCTTATCTGGAGGGCCCAATGTCATCACAAGTGTCGTCTAAGACAGAGGCAGCCGGAGATGTGACAAAGAGGAGAAGGAGATGTGACAACAGAAGCCAGAAGCAGCAGTGACCGAGGAAGGGGCCACAGGCTGAGGAACGCAGGCAGCCCCTGGCATCTGAAAAGAAAACGACACGGATTCTCCCCTGGAGCCTCCAGAAAGAACCAGCTCTGCTCAGAGAAATGGATTCTGGACTCCTGACCTCCAGAACAGTAAGAGAACGAATCTGTGTTGTTTTCAGCCACTAGGTTAGTGGTGACTTGTTACGGCAGCCGCAGGCAACATACACACCCTCCCCGTGCCTCCCCTCCTCATCTGTAACATGGGCTGATTTAGTACTTCCCTTCCTGAGCCCTTATGAGGCTGAAATGAATTGGTAGGTGCAAAGAGCCTAGAAGAGTAAATGCTACTGTTTTTAATCATTGCTGTGCAAAAACTATCTGCCAAACCCTGAGGAGGACAGCACTCTTGCCCTCAAGAAACTCTCCACCCCGAGCAAGAAAGACTCATAAAAAATAGCGATCACCCAGAATTCCATGGGACAGTAAGCGTCCAGGCACCCGGCTGAGGGAGTAAAGGCCTGATTTGACCCGAGGAGCTCCGGGAGGGCACCCTGGAGGAGCCCACTGTTTTTTGTTTTTTGTCTTTTAATTTTTTAATGTTTATTTGTTTTTGAGAGAGACAGAGCGCAAGTTGGGGAGGAGCAGAGAGAGGGGGAGACACAGAATCGGAAGCAGGCTCCAGGCTCCGAGCTGACAGCACAGAGCCCGACGCGGGACTTGAACCCACGAACCTTGACATCATGACCTGAGCTGAAGTCGGACGCTTAACCAGCTGAGCCCCCCAGGCGCCCGGACCCTGGAGGAACCCACTCTCGAGTTGAGCCTGCAAGGGTGTGGAGGGAGCCCCCGGACAGAGCAAAAAGAGAAAGGTGCAGAGAGAATAGTAGGTGGGGACGCTGGGAGGAGGAACTGATGGGGCTGGGAAGGACACGGAAAGGCCAAGCCAGGCTTGGGGTGGGTTGCGGGGTGGAGGGAGGCAAGCCCGGGAGGAACACACTGGAAGGGAACAACTGTCTGGGCCACCGTAAGGAGGGCAGATGTTGGGGGGTTAAAACTGAAGGCAAGAGACCGGTTCCAGAGGCTGTCATCGGGGGACAACCAGAGGCTGAAACTGTCAGGATTTCACGACCACCGGGACCAGGGGGTGAGCAGAGGGAGGAGGGTGACAGTTTCTCCACTGAGGGGAGTGGCTGGGGGTGGGGAGCAGTTCCTGAAAAGCATGACAGTTCCAACTGGTGCTATAACGGAGCACTTACTACACCCCGGGGCATGAGCAGAGCCCTTGATCCACCTTATCTCCGGCTCAGCCCCCACAGCGCTGAGGGTGAGGGAGCCCCGAACAGCAGAACAGGGGAGGCGGCGGGGGGGGGGGGGGGGGGGGGGGCGCCAGAGGTGGAGAGGGGGTCATGGAGTTGCTTTTATAAACACAAGATGAAAAACTGTTTGGGGACTGCTTTTGTAATACTTTTCTATTATTAAAAAAGAAAGAAAGAAAGAAGGAAAATATATGTTTTCTTAGTGGCCAACTGCTTTTATTTTCACCACTGGCAATCACAAAAAATTCTGTAGGGCCCAAAAGTATGGCAAGTCCCACCCCTCGATTTAAGAGAGACCCGTGAACTACATGTCCCTTGGGCCTGTGCGTATGTAATAAAAGCTTAAAGACCAGCAAGGGGATGGTGGGGGTGGGGGTGGGAGTCTGCCATCAGGAGCAAGGCTGCATTGGCAAAGTTTTATTTCTTGAGCTGACAAGAATGGATTCAGGGGCGATCGCTGAATTACTGTCTTATCTTCTTGAATATTTGAAACCTTTTTAAATTTTTTTATTACTTTATTTATGTTTGATAGACAAAGAGAGACAGAGCACGAGCCGGGGAAGGGCAGAGTGAGAGGGAGACACGGAATCCGAAGGAGGCTCCAGGCCCCGAGCTGTCAGCACAGAGCCAGACGCGGGGCTCGAACCCACAAACCGCGAGATCATGACCTGAGCCGAAGTCGGACGCTTAACCGACTGAGTCGCTCAGGCGCCCTTTGAAATATTTTACAATGAAAAATGGCGAGCAAATGGTATTTTCCAGCTCCCCACTGAAGCTGGCCTGAGGTACGGAGTCATAGTCAATTACAGGATTGCTGTTCTAGCCAGCCTCAGTCCCTTTCATCACATCCTGCTTCTGTTTGCGTACCCCCAGAGACAGGAAGTTACCCTCTCCCTCCAGGTGGCGCGGGGTCCTCTTTGAACAGCTCTAACTGTGGGAAAGTTCTTCCTCATAGAGCCAACATCCTGCTCCAGATCCTCCTGCCCACTGGAACCACACAATCTGTATACAAGGCCAGGGCAACCCTTCGGCTCTTTGGAGATAGTGGCCCTGCTCTCATTCTCACGTTCCTAATTATTCTTCTCCAGGCAAAGCAGCTTCGGTTCTCTCTGAGACAAGCAACAGAAGATCAGCTCACACTAATTTATGCAAACGGGCGGATTTATTGGTTTGTGAAACTGCAACTCCAGGAGTTTCTGAGCTTCAGGCATAGCTGGATCCAGGCGCCCAGGTGGTATCTCTGGGTGTATCTCCAGACAGCTTCTCTCCATATTGGCTTTATTCCCAGGCCCACAGCCAACTGGCTTAACAACTCCTGGAGGGCCTGGCAAAGCTCAATGCTTCCAGCAAAACTCCCAGAGGGCTTGGGTCCTGTGGCCTTTCCCGAACCAGTTACGGTGGCCAGGCAAACAGGGCATTTTGGTTGGCTAAATCTGAGTCATACGACCACCTCTGCATCCCAGAAGTAGATGGGTTATTACCACCAAAAGACAAGGTTCTGGAAAGAGACCCATAATGGCTGAGACAAGATGGAATTTTATCCCCCCTCCTCCTATAATTCTTGATGCAACCGTTCCTGGGCTGACCCAGCTAATCCAGGTGATGGGGGTCCCCAGCAGCTGAGCGTTTGTTATCTGCATTGGAAGTAAAAACTGTTAAAACGTGACCAGATTTGCCACTGTCCTGACGGCTTACAAACTTAGCCCCCACCCCCGCTGTTTAGCACCACGTCTCCCCCGGCCCCTGCCGTGGGCATCTTTTCCATCAGTTTCACTTACACAAGTTGATGGTGAAGGAAATCTTCAAATCTTAACCAAAGCTGTAGAATCTCACAAAGTTGGTGAGAAGGATATTGGAGAACTCCTGGGGGCTCGTGCCCCGTGGCTGACAAATCGAGGCTCCATCTATCTGGCTGGGTCAGCCCCATCTCAACAAGGAAAACCCCGCACATGAAGTGTTTCAGAACAGGATGGAACTCAGCGGATGGAATTCAGTGGCCCGAAGAATGCCCGGACTAAGCCGACAGCTACAAGCACTGAGCTGACCAATTCTGGGAATGTTCTCTCCCCTCTCTGGGCCTCTGGTTTCTCATCTGCAAAATGCAGACCGTGAGTCTCCACCTCACAGACCAAAATGCACAGGGCCTGGCACATAGTAAGTGCTCAGTAAATGCTGGCTATATACTTACGAATGGGAGGCTGCTGCACATCCTAAATTCTGCCTTCAGCCCCCAGGTGCTTTGGCCCTAAGACAGGAGGCTGGCCGTGCGGTTGAGTTCCAGCAGGGCACTTACACACCCCCGAATCCCACTCTGTACTTTCTTGCTCTAGGTACTTCCCCTCCCTGGCCTCAGTTTCCTTGTGTGAACCAGGGGGCTATTTGAATGGGGGTGTCTACCCAATGAGGCTGAGGCTTGGTGAAAGGCTCGCTTTGTATTCTGTTGAGTGAGCAAATGATAAATAAGGCTATTCGCTCAGGATGCTCGATCCAATCTTGAGAAAGATCCTTCCCCTTTTCCTATCCTCCAGCCCACAAGGGTCTTTCTCCCTCCCCTAGGTAGAGGTCTTTGTCTCCTTTCAACCTGTGACAAAACTAAGGGTAGCCCAAGGCCAAGGCCACACAGAGGCAGAACTAGGTCTTAAGACCCCTGGGAAGAGGGAGGGTATCCAAATTCAAATGCATCTGGGGATTTAAAAGAGAACAAGAAGTAAAATTTATATTCCTTAAAGGTATCTCAAGGGTGACTGGGTGGCTCAGTCAGTTGAGCATCTGACTCTTGATTTCAGCGCAGGTCACGATCTCATGATTCGTGGGTTCGAGCCCCACATCGGGCTCTGCACTGACCATGACAGAGCCTACTTGGGATTCTCTCTCTCTGCCCCTCCCCTGCTCTTGCTCTCTCTTTCTCTCAACATAAATAAATAAACTTAAAAAGAAAAAACAAAACAGGTATTTCAACTCACCAAGAACTTAGATTCCTTAAAGGTACTCAACTCCAGATTTTTAAACACTCTGCTCTCCTCTCCAGTCCAAACAAACCCAGCACCCTGGATTCCACATTCAAGCTGCAAGTTTGAGACTTGTACCAACAGCGTCTTTACTGGGAGTCTGTTGAACGGTGGCCCCCTCCCTCCTGGCCCTCTTACCGCATCTGGCTAAGGATGACGAAGCAGTTCTCAGCAGAAATCTCTCGGGCACTGGCTTTGCTGACAGTGACCCCTGTTCAGTTCCCTGCTCTCTTCTGAGAAGCCCCATGCCCTCCCCTGACTAAAACACACTGGGGAAAATCACTCTTCAGATCTCAGCTCACAGGTCACCTCCTTCAGGAAGCCTTTCGGGAATTCCTTGACAGGCAACGGGTGAATAAACTCATGTGCTGGATGACCTTGGACAAGTGACTTCACCTCTCTGAGCCTTGATGATTTTCTTATCTGTAAAAGGAGTTATGATGAGGGAGAATTCAGAGAATGCATGGAGTGTGAGGCTAAACAATGACTCACAAAGATATTCATGTCTTAATCCCTGGCCCCCGTGGATGTTCTCTTATATGGAAAAAAAAAATCGGGGGGGGGGGGGGGGAGGGGGTGGGGGTGGTGTCCTTGCAGGTGTGATTAAATTAAGGGTCTGGAATATACAGGTGTCCCTAATGTAATCACAAAGGTCCTTAGAAGAGGAGGCAGGAAGGTCAAGGGAGGAAGTAGGAGGCGGGACAACAGAAGCTATTGTTTTCTTGCCTTTTCTAGCTTCTGGAGGTCGCCACGCCATCACAAGCCATGAAATGCAGGTGGTCTCCAGAAGCTAGAAAAGACAGGGAACAGATTCTTCCCTAGAGTCTCCAGAAAGAGCCAGCCCTCCCAACACCTTGACTTTAGCCGTGGGAAGCTGATTTCAGACTCTTCGGACCTCTAGAACGGTAAAGAGTAGATGCGTGTTGTTTTAAGCCAGTGAAATTGTGGTCATTTGTCACAGCAGCTGCAGGAAATAATACATACGGAAGGCAGCGGGTGCACGTAGGTGCTCGACAATGGCAGTTGTGAGTATCTGGACCCCACGCAATCTCCTTCCCGCAGCGAGGCTGCCTCCTTCAGCTCCCACTGAGGTTCCTGGCGTCAGGCCTGCCCCTGGGCTCTCCCAAAAGCAGGTGAAGGCAGGGAGGGCAGGAGAGTGGACCATGGTGGGGGTTAAAAAGCCCCTGAACGGATGAAAGCAGCCATTCCCACTCAGCTAGTATTTGACCTCTGGGCTTAATGCTTCACCCACCTTACTTAATTCAATCCTCTCAACAACCCCAGGAAGCAGGTACTGCTGTGACCCCCATTTTACAGACGAGGAAACCGAGACTCAGCAAGTCAAGTGGTCTGCCCAAAGCTGGCACAAAAGAGCCAGATTTAGAAACCAGGTTGGTCTCCCCCCAGCTCCCCCCAGAACGTGTGCTTAGAACTAGCTTAAAACGGTGCAGCTCACTTTGTGACCCAGCCCCCGCCTCGCTCTTACCATTCGCCACTCTCCGTGGGAGATAGGTGACGGAGCCTCAGTGGGAAGGGTGCAGGTCTTGGCTCTGACACGTTAGCTTGGGAACCTGGGCGGGTGATTTCACCACTCTGTGCCACATGAACAAAATGTGATGAGTGAGCCAGCCTCACAAAAGGGCTGCCAGGATCGAATGAGACAACCCATACAAAGAAGGACAGTATCTCAGGGCACCTACGTGGCTCAGTCGGTTGGTGAAGCAGCTGACTCTTGATCTCGGCTCAGGTCACGATCTCATAGTTCGTGAGTCTCAGCCCCGCATCTGGCTCTGCACTGATGGTGTGGAGCCTGCTTGGGATTCTGTCTTTCCTTCTCTCTGACCCTCACCTGCTTGTGCTCTCTCTCTCTCTCTCAAAATAAATACATAAGCCTTAAAAAAGAAAGAAAAAGAAAGAAAGAAAGAAGAAAGAAAGAGAAAGAAAGAAAAAGAAAAAAAAAAAGAAAAGAAAGAAAGAGAAAGAAAGAAAAGGAAAGAAAGAAAAAAGAAAGAAAGAGAAAGAAAGAAAAAAAGAGAAAGAAAAAGAAAGAAAGAGAAAGAAGAAAGAAAGAAAGAAAGAAAGAAAGAAAGAAAGAAAGAAAGAAAAAGAAAGAAAGACAGTATCTGGCACAGAGTAAGGGCACTGTACCTACTACAGCCTATTTTACCAATGAGGAAGCTGAGGTTAGATAGGGGACCTCACTAGCCCCGGGTCACCTGGGAGCTCTGATGCTCTGCCCTCCCCTCCATAGGACCAACAGACCGCAGAGGCTGGGGGGCTGGTGGGGAGGCTCCCAGAGCAGGTGTCTGTGGGTTTCTGCCTGAGCCCTGGTGAGTCAAAGCGTTAGAGCAGCAATTGTCTATAAGTTCACAGGCTCATTCACTCACTCGTTTATTCAACATTCCTCTGCTTAAAATCTGCCAACGGCTTCCTTCCCGCGGCACCAGAATCACATCCAAATTCCTCACCAGGCCCTCTGTAGCCTTGAAGACCGAGGTCTTCCGTTATGGTTCTGCCTTCAGTGTGCCCACCACCTATCTCCTGGCCCTTTACACATCGAGCTGTCTCCTGCCTCAGGGCCTTTGTACTTGATCTTTCCTCTGCTGGGAATGGTCTTCCCCTGGCTCTACTCATGGCAGGCTGCCTTCCTGTTTTTCAGTTCTGTGCTCAGGCCTCCTTCTCTCACTTCCAGCTAAGTAGCCCCTCTCTGTCACTTCACCTGCTAATTTGCTTCCTAGGACTCATTACTCCCTGAAATTATCTTCTTTATGTATGTAAGCATTTGTTTGTTGTCTGTCTGTCCCCCACAGGAGGTTAGCTCCCTGACAGCTTGGGACCATTTGTCTCTGTTGATTCCCCAGCACCCAGCAAGGTGCCGGGAACCCAGTAAGTGGAGAAATTTATGTCCGACCTGTTGAGTTTAGACGTCAAAAATGTTTCCCACCCTGTAAAGAGGAGGTCACGGTGACGGCTGATGGTGGGGCGAGGGTGGGAGCCTGGCCTAGGAACCAGGCCAGAGACTGGAAGCATCTGAGGGCAAGGTGCCAGTCCAAATCCGCCCGAGGTTCCAGCCCTCACCCAGCCCCCAGTCCCACGGCGTCCCCAGGACCCAGGCGGGGCGTGCGAGTCCGGGAGGGCTCCACCTGGATCCCACGCAAGGCGCCCTCCCCCCAAAGCCGGCGGGCAGGCGGTGGGGGGGGGGGGGGGGGTGACGCGCAGTGGGGCGCGCGGACCGCCAGGGGGTGCTGTCGGGGCGCGCACGGCCCACCTGGCGCCCGGGGCCTCGAGCGAGCGCAGCCAGGCCGCCCGGGAACTTTTTTCCTCCCGCTCTCGCTCTCCTTCTCCCCCCGCGCGTCGCCCGCCCGCCCGCCCGCTCGCTCTTCCTGTGCGGAGGGGATCGCATTTCCCCGCGGCACCCGCGGACACCAGGCAGGCCCGGCCGGGTGCGCGGCCAGGGCCCGCTCCCCGCGCCGCCCGCTCCCCGCGCCCCCGGGCGCCGCCCCCGCCGCGGCTGGGCTCGGAGAGTCGAGGCGGAGAGCGAGGCGGCGGCGAGGGCGAGAGGCGAGCCGAGCAGGCCGCCCTGCCCGCCGCCCGAGCGCCGGCGCGAGGAGGGGGCGCCGCGGCCCACCCTCCTTCCTGCCTGGCCGCCGGCCGGCCGGGCCGCCGCGCCCTGACCCCCATGGCCGCCCGGGCCTGCGGGCCGCGAAGTCGCAGCGCGAGACCCAGGACCCCCGAGTGAGCGCGGGCGCCGAGGTGAGCACGGAGCGCTGGGGCGCGGGGGCTGCGGGGGGCGCTGCCGGGGTGGGGGCGGCGCGAGGCGGCGGGAGCCGAGGCAGGGTGAGGAACGGAGGCGGGCTCGGGGGCCGAGCGCGCCGCGGGCCGCGACGTGGGGGTCCGCGGGGTCACCGCTTTGTGTGGTGTGGGGGTGCGCGAGGTCACCGGAGGGCCGCCCCGGGGGCGGTGCGTGGCGTGGGGGCGCGAGCGGCGAGGGGCGCGTGTGGCCCGGGGCTGTGTGTGCGCCGGGGCGCGGAGTGTTGCCGCGCGGGGCGTGGGGACGCGGGGGGACACTCGCCCGGCGCCGGGGCGGGAGGGGAGCTTTGTGAGTGCGCCCGGGGTGGGGGGCGGGGAGCCGACTTGAGCGTGTGGGACTCGGGGCCTGGCGTGCGGCACGGCGTGGGAGGCAGGGCGCCGGGGGCGGTGAGGGCCGTGCGTGGGGGAGATGGGGCGCGCCGGGGGTCCCCGCGGTGCCCCCACGCGGGCATCGGCGCCCGGGCCTGTGCGCAGGCCCCGCGACCGGGCAGGAAACGGCCCTAAGGCCCGGGGAGCTCCGGCGCGGCCAGGCCCCGGGCTCACGGGCCCTTCGGGGGTGACGTCACGGTCGGGGGCACCGGACGCGTGAGCCCCGGGCCCCCGGACAGCGGCGCGGCGAGCCGGCCGCGTCCCCGGCCCCCCGCGCCCTAGGAGGCAGGGGCCCGGGGAGGAGACGTGGAGGCCGGGCGCCGGGCGGCGTCGCCGAGTGCGGAGGGGGCGAGGGGGTGTCAGGGCGCGGGGGTGACATTTGGAGCCTTGGTCGCGCCGGGGGCCTCGGAGGAGGGGCGGAGGGGAAGCGAAACATCAGTCAGGCCCGAGGCCGCTGCGGCCCCAGCTTCCTGGGGCGCCCGTTTTCCCAGCGAGCCCGTTTCCCTTCTGGGGGCTCTGAGTCCACGCCGAGGGCCGGAGTGCCGGCCGGAGCTGTGCCCTCTTGGAAGCCCTCGATCGGGGGCGGAGGGGGCGGGGAGCGCTGGGGTTTCGGCTCCGGACGGACAAAACCGAGCGTAACAATGCGCTATTGGGGGGCTGGGGGAGGGGAGGCAGCGCGCCTGAATGGCGGACCCGGGCCCCGAGCCGCCCCGCTCGTAGCTCTCCCTCCCGCAGCGCCTTTCCCGTGGTTTCGGCAGGCTCGGATCCCAGGACCCACGCGGGACCCGCACGGTTCCCTCCCACGCAGAGTGCCGCACCTCCACCCCCCTCCTGCTTTTATTTCTCCAACGCAGCGGTGTGTTGACGATTCAAGGGCATTACATCTGGTTGCAATCCAGTTTTCATGCCGCTGCCGGGCTGTTAAAACCTCGCGCTGACGTCAGAGCAGGGGAATTACTTCTTTTTTATTTTATCTTTTTTTAGTTGTCTGCTGCCCTGGGAGGGGAGGCGGGGGTAGGTTAGGCGAGCTGCGAAGTGGGGGCGCCAGCGCCCTGGGAGCCCCAGGCTGGGGGCTCTGCTTCCCTTCCCCCACCCCATTCTCCATAAAGACCTCTCTCTGCCCAGGTCGGGCTCACCCAGGGTGGGGGCAGCCCTCGCTGCAGACTCAGTGGAGGCCCCTCCCGATTGACCACACAGCTGTGTTTCCAGAGGCTTCCCTGGGATGTGGCTCTGGGGATGTGGAAGCTGGAAAAGAATCTTGTTTCCCACCCCGCCCGTTTGACGGCCCAGGGTGTACATGGGACCCCAGGAGCATCCTTAGGAGCTCTGGGTGCCACAGAGGAGTGAACACAGACCTTCTGGTCTCTGGGAGGCTCGTTCCCAGATATCTGGCCAAGCCTCTCACAGGCAAAAGCCTTGGAGGGAAGCAGTCTTATCAAGAGATGATCCAGGCCCCAGAAGCCAACTCTGGAGTGGGCTAAATAGGGCTTTTCCAAGAACCAGGGGCCCCTGTGGCTTCTTCCCAGAGTTGGAACTCACCCACTCAGACCTGACCAAGAGGCTCTTGCAGGTGCCCCCTCCCCCATTCCTTTCAGACGCCCCCCCCCCCCCCCAAGTCTCTACCCATGGTTTTTCAAACTCTTGCCAGTAGGAAGAAGTACATGTTAGGTCACAATTCTGTTCACCCCACTATCTAAAACTGAAACAAAAGTTGAGTGAAATAACTCTATCCTCTACTTTGCTGAGCGGATACTTTCTGTTCTAGCCTATTTGGAAAAAAAAATTTTTTTAAATGCCGGTTGCAGCCCACTAAATTGATTTCACAATCCACGAATGGGTCATACCCAGACTTAGAAGAAAACAGTCCAACAAAACGAATCTGGCTTCTGTTCATTCCACACACATAAACTGAGGCCCTGACAAGTTCTCCCTTTTTAAATTACTCGACTAACACGTGGATTCATGCTTACTGTGAAAAATGCAAATAACCCAGAAGTATATAGAATAAATATACTCCTCCACAACGCCCCCCCCCCCCCAGGTAACCTTAGTTAAGAGTTTGAATGTATCCTTCTAGATGATTTGCTACTCGCATACATATACATGTATCATATATATCAGTATATAGCTTTCTTTTACCCCCAATGAAAATGTATCTCAGGCTCTTACTGTTTCGCTTCCTTTTTCCTTTCCATTTGTCTTTGGAAAGTCACAGGGCGAGGTGCTCCGGGGCCAGGCTTTGGATTGACTCCTGGTTCCCCCCAACCCCACACACACACACTAAATGAGTCATTTACCTCTCTGTGTCTCAGTGTCCTATCTTTTGTTACTTATTTCGAGAGAGAGCATGAGTAGGGGAGGGGCGGAGAGAGAGAGGGGGAGAGAGAAAGAGAGAGAATCCCAAGAAGGCTCTGTGCTGTAAGCGTGGAACCTGATGCAAGGCTTGAACTCACTAAGCACGAAATCATGACCTGAGCCGAAGTCAAGAGTTAGACGCTTAACCAACGGAGCCACCCAGGCGCCCCTGTCTTGTTGCTTGTGATAGCCACCTGTGGTTGTGCCCCCCTCCCCCCTTTTAATGTGTGGGTCACAGGGAGGGACAAGGTGAAGCCATGCGCAGTGCGGGCAGTGTTTCTGTGGGAAAGGTGCCTAAGCTCACCGGCCCCAAGGGAACAGGTGTTTTCTAAGGACCCAGCATTTCTGAGGCCCTGTACACCTGCCTCCAAAAAGGTCACAGCCCGGTGGGTGACTGAGACCCAGATAATACCCAAGGGAACCAGCATTGTCATGGGAGCTCGAGCCAGGTTTCAAGCAGGAAGCGGGTCCCCCGGTGAAGGCACCCTGTAGGTGTTACGGGGATAATAAGGGCAAGAGTGTGTGGCAGCATCTTGGGTAAGACTTGCCCCCGTGAAGAAGAGCGGAGGGAGCCACTGCAGAATTTCTTTCCCAGATGCGTGGGACAGAGAAGTTGGGCTTTAGGATTCAGTCTTGACCAGAGTTGGGAGCTTTATGGAGGCAGGGGCTTCAAGCGTAGGTAAGTAAGAAGAGGGGCGTTCCTGGCAGAGGGAACACACAAGCAAGTGTTTGGAGGCTGGAACGGACGTGGCCTGTGTACCGCGGCCAAGAGGGGTGGAACTAGCTCAGAACGAATGGTGGCCAAAGAGGTTGTGCTGGGCCTCACTGGCCTCCCTGCCTCCACCCTGCCCCTCCCAGCGGGGTCCACACTACCAGAGTGATCTTTCTCAACCTCAGCAGATAACTTCCAAGGGCTCCTGCTGGACTGAATACAGGTCCGGTCCGTGGTCCTTCCCACACTGTAGGGGCCCTTCCTGGTGTGTCCCTCCCTCCCCCCGCCTGCTCTGCCCTATTCAAGCCCCTTCCTCTCCCTCCAGCCACAGCACAGCCTTCTTCCCAGGACTCAGCCACGGACATCCCTGCCTCCGTGCATTTCCCTGGCCGCTGCTTCCACCTAGGATGCCTTTCACCTTCCTCCCTGCCTCCCAAGACCAAAACAGACGTCCTGTCTCCTCCTCCTCTGACCTGTGAGGCAGACTGAGTCATCTCCCTTTGTCTATACCCGTGGCATAGTGTTTATCATGGAATTATCGGTAATTCTGTCAGTGTCTGTCCTCCCCACCAGGCTGGAGCATCTAGGCCTGAGAGCACACCTCCCTCCTCTCCCAGCCCCAGTGCCAAGGGCGAGGCCTGGAACACGGGGAGACGCTTGGAAATGCTTCCTGGCAGGAAGGGCTAGGTGCGGTGGGCCGGGTGAGAGCCTAACGCTGTTTCTGTGGGCCCCTGAGATCCTTGGCAGGTGCTCAGGGCCCTAGTCAGAGGATTCTGTTCTGTCAGACTTCTGAGTGACAGGCAGGGCCAGAGAGGGGCCCAGCACCCCCAGGCTGCCCCCTGAGGGGGCTGAGGAGAAACTGGCTCATCCTGTTTCCCGGGGGATCAAGGAGACGACGGTTTGAGGCAGGGCTGTGCCCTGTGCCGGGGTGGGTCACTGGGGATCTGAGACTGGAATGTGATGGGGGGCGGGGTGGGGGGGATGCCAGGGGCTGGAGGCAAAGACTGGGGCTCCACTGGCAAAGGAGAGATTTTGTTCTGCTGGTTCTTCAACTCTGAGTGAATAGTGTGTGTGGGACAGAGGGAGGGAGGGAGGGAGGGAGGGAGACAGGGATGAAGGTGAGGCAGGAGAAGAGAGAAGGCAGGGGAGAGAGAAAAAGACGCGGAGGGAGGGGGGGAAGGAGATGCTCCTGAGGCTAAATTGTATGCTCAGGATCAGCAAAGGAAGTACCCAGGAGTTCTAGGCCTCTGACACTGAACCTTGCTCCCTTCCTTCCATCCTTCCTTCCTTCCTTCCTTCCTTCCCTCAGCAGACATCCCCTCGGGTTTTTGGCCTCAGCCCCATGCTCAAACTGGGCCCCAGAGAAGAACCACCTATGGTCTGGCCTTCCGGGCCTTCCAAGTCCAAGAGCCAGGTGGACCCTGAACATCCAGCTTCTATATAAAGTGGTCAGGCTCAGGTCAACAGGCGCCCGGGGTGCCACGGAGGGGCACGAGCAAGTCCTGGGAGGGGAAACAGTAGCAGCCAGCCAGGGACCGGGCGCTGGCAGCCATCGGCAAGGAGCTGTGGGGACATGTCCCCTCTTCCCTCAGGCCTCCGTTTCAGCTGTAAACTGGGAGAAGGTCAGCTGCTTTCAGACTGATGGTGCGTGAGCCCAAGTCAGCAACTCTGCATGAAGAAAGTAGGGGACCGAGTGGAGGGGGCAGACAGAACAGGAACGGCGGGGGGGCTCACTCAGAGCGTGGGCAGGCCCGGGGCTGGGGGTCCAGAGGCAGGACCTGCAGACCGGAGCAGAGCTGGGGCCCCCTTTCCTCGAGCCCCCTCCTTGGAGACTGTGCACAGGACAGCGTGGTGGGGGAACAGCAGAAGCGCTGGTCGAGAACCAGGAAAAGGTTTCGTTCCAGCTGCTGCTTCAGGCCCGGCACCTCCCTCCCCCGTCAAAGATGCGAGCGTTAATTTCTGCAAACTTTAAACGTGCTGGCGGTGTTAGGGTGTCTTAGGATCTGGGATGCAAGGAAGGGTCTGAACCTGGGACCATAAACACAGGCTTTGGGGTTCGGCCCGCCTGGGCCAAATCTGGGTACTGACTGCCCTCTCTAGGCTCCGTACCCCCACCTTTATGATGGGCATAATCAAAAATAATAATAACGGGGCGTAATCACAGGCCCCTCCTGATTGCGCGCAGAAAAGACGGCAGGTCCGTGCCGGGTTGCCTCTAAACCTTCCCCGCCGCGACACTGGCCAAAACAAAGTTTCTTTTCCAGCCCGGTGGAGGAGGTGGATTGCGGGCGGGGGTCTTTGTTACACAGCGGGGCAGGTGAGAATTCTACGAGCCTTCTGGCCAGAGCTTCTGTTTCCAGAGAGGCTCTGTCCCAGCGCTGTGGGTGGGCTCTGAGAAAGCATCTGGCAACTTGTGACTTCGGCGGCAGTGGGTGTGGCCGTGTGACCACAGACTCACTCGTTTGTTCGTGCACTCATTCACAAATCGCACATTGAGACCCTGTTGCACACCAGCGTGCTGGGAGCACGGCCACAAGTGCGATGCCTCTCTCCTACGGCCTCGCCGACAGACGAGCGCTTGTATTTGGAGCTCAGCGGCCGCAGTTCCCATCCCCAGCTCCGCCACTGACTGACTGGCACAAGTTACTTATTTTCTTTGCTCGAGTGCCTCATCCGTAAGATAGAGAAGATGGCAGCACCCACCTCATAGAATTGTTGGAAGGATTAGTGAGTTAACGCAGGTAACGTACAGCACTGCCTGGTACCTAGAAGGTGCTAGGGAATGGTTCCTCCTCGTTGGTTTTTTTGTGGTGTTCTTTTAAGTCGATCTGTTTATTCTGAGACGCCGAGGATGGGAGAGGGCGAGGAGCAGAGAAAGAGGGAGAATCTCAAGCAGGCTCTGCGCTGGCAGCGCCCAGCTCATGTTGGGGCTCGATCTCAGAAAACTGTGAGATGGTGACCTGAGCGGAAATCAAGAGTCAGGTGCTCAACCGACCTGAGCCACCCAGGTGTCCCCGCTCCTGCTTGTTTTTTATTCCCTCCCTGAAGAATCTTAAAGGGCGGCTCTGTGCTGGGGGAAGTGTTTCCCAGCCTGGGCACTCCTGAGCAGAGTGATGATGCCCCAGGAAGGGAAGGGAAGGGAGCGGTGGGTGGCCCTCCAAACCCCGTCAAGGCAGACCGATTTCAACGAGCACTTACCACCTCCTGGACTCTGTTGGACCTTTCTGTGGTGACCTGAGCTCCTTCTCTACCCAGGGGGCTCCCAGGGTGAGGCCTGAAGATAGGAATAAGGCCGCAAGAGCCTTAATCACTGGGAAAGGCGGGCTTCAGACTGTAGGAAAGATTTCAGGATCAAGTATTGAAGCCAACAGTTTTCTGATGAAGGGGCGCCTGGGTGGCTCAGTCAGTTAAGCGTCCCACTTCCCCTCACGTCTTGATCTCGCGGTTCGTGGGTTCGAGGCCCGCGTCGGCTTTGTGTTGGCAGCTCGGAGCCTGGAGCCTGCTTCGGATTCTGTGTCTCCCTCTCCCTCTCTGCCCCTCTCCCACTCGCACTCTGTCTCTCTCTCTCTCTCTCTCAAAAGTAAATAAACGTTTAAAAAAAAAAAAAGTGTTTTCTGATGGAGACATTCTCAGGTGCCAGAGGCTACCAGACCACATATGCGTGTCTTAGGCAGTCCCCTCCAGCGCTCTGAGCCACTATTTCCTCACCTATCAAGAAACGAAAATAATAGTACCTGCTTCATAGTTTTCTTTCTTTTTTTTTTTTTTAACGTTTATTTATTTTTGAGACAGAGAGAGACAGAGCATGAACGGGGGAGGGTCAGAGAGAGGGAGACACAGAATCTGAAGCAGGCTCCAGGCTCCGAGCTGTCAGCGCAGAGCCGGAAGCGGGGCTCGAACTCGCGGACCGCGAGATCACGACCTGAGCCGAAGTCGGCCGCTTAAGCGACTGAGCCACCCAGGCGCCCCTTTAGTTTTCTTTTTAAGAGGATTGAATGAGATGATGCCTCTAAAGCACTTAGCTGTGCTCGGCACATTGCAAAGTGCTTTATCAGTGTCACCAGTTTTGATAATAAAAATTCTCAGAATATGTAAATGTAAATTGAAAACCACCGGAAAGACTCGTGTCCAGTAGGACAGAGACTTGTGACAGTGACTGGAGAGACACCGACGCCCAGAGAAGTTTAGCTAGCGTAGCAAAGTCACACAGTCATCCAGGGCATTGGCAAAGGGGGAGCCAGAACTAGGCCTCGGTCTGGCGCTCTCTGATACCTTGAGAGTTGTTTTTCCAGGGAATAGTTATGGGCAGTCAGCATTGATACACGGCTGAGGTCACATGGGCCTGTCTTCTGGAAGCTTCTGGTCCGATAGGGAAAATTAATTTTGCACATGATTATGATAATAGGTAAAGAGATAAAATAAAAATCGCCTGTTCTGTTAGGGGGAGGAAGGAGGAAGCACGCATTCATTCATTTTCAGAGGGCACTGTGCCAGGCCTCAGAGCTGTAGTTCTCAGGTGGGGGCGAGGGCACATGTGGGCCACGTCTGGAGACATTTTTGGTTGTCTCAGCTGGGGAGGCGCTGGCATCTAGTGGGTAGAGGCTAGGGCTGCTGCTAAACATCCCAGGATGCACAGGAAGAGCCCCCACAACAAATTATCTGGTCCACGATGTCAACAGTGCCAAGGGCGGGTGACCCCACCCTGTAGAAACGGCGGTGACCAAGTGGATGCTGCCCCTGCCCTTTTGGAGCTTAGAGTCTGGCAGGTTCGCAGACATTAAAGACATGATTGCATAGATGCGGATTTCATTGTAATTGCGTTGCAAGCCAAGAAGGTAAACTGCACTCTATGGAGGAGAGACCTTGGGGGAGGTTTTTCCAGGCAGAGGGCACAGCCCAAGCAAAAGCTCCCAGAGGTGGGGAGGAGAGAAAGTTCCAGTAGGAGCTCTCACCCTGCAGCCTGGTTTGAGGGAACTACAGCTCCCAGTGCTCTGGGGGCCTGAGCTGTGCCCCCCCCCCCCCCGCTGAGACCTCATGGGTGGGAGTGCTGCCTTCCTGTGGGGGCCCGGCCTCCTCCCTTTCTCTCATTTGCATCCCTCTGATAGGTGGGAAAGAGAGGCAGAAAAAAGGAAAGAGAGAGAAGAGGAAGAACATATTTTCATTTCAAACACAGGAGGGGTGGGGGAGGTAGGAAGGAATCTGGTTTAGGGTACCTTTGAGACAAGCACAGAAAATCCCCACCGTGGCCCGAAATAGCACTAAAAACAGACGTTTTGGCAAATCAGACTTAATTGAGTGGTTCTCTTTTCTGGAGTCCAGCAGGATGTGGACGGAGCTGGCTTTGTTCCCTTAGGGTGACATTGTCTCCTGGGGCCCTCACCCTGGCTAATTAAACAGAGAGGCCCTGATCTCCTAGGCAGGACGGGAGCCTGGGGAGCTCAGCTTGGCAGCCCTTGGCCTTAGCCTTGAGTGTTCCCGAGGGCCAGAGAGGGTGACTTGGTGGGGGGAGGGGGGACCAGGGGACCACTGGCAACAGGGCCAGATGGGTGAAAGCAGAGGTGGAGAGGTCTGGTTCCTCTAAGGAATGGAGGTCTCTCTGGATGCTGAAAGGGATCATAAAGAAAAGCCATCATTTAATGAGTGCCTGCTATTTTCCTGGGCATCTGTCCTCTCTGAGCCTTATCAGCTGCCCTATACAGATTCTCAAGGAAGCTGAAGCCCAGAGAGGTTAAGCGACCTGCTTGAGGTCACACAGCAAGCAAGTGGCAGAGCTGACATTGGAAGCGACATCTGCTGGCTGTACCTGCCTACTCCTCAGTCACCTCCGCGTGGTGGTCACTCATCCACTTGGCAGATTTCACTGGCCGTGAAATGATACTGCAGCCTGGTGGGAAGTTTTTAGGGCTTAGAGTCCAACAGAAATGAGCCTGAATTCTGAGTGGGGCAATTGGTGTCTGTGGCTCTCTCTCTTAGGGCCTCCTGTCATTTGCCAAGTGAGCATAATCATGCCTTTATCCTGAGTTGCTGTAAGGGTTAAACTCTGCGTGGAGGGGACAGGAAG
This sequence comes from Panthera leo, assembly GCF_018350215.1. Lineage (NCBI taxonomy): Eukaryota > Metazoa > Chordata > Mammalia > Carnivora > Felidae > Panthera > Panthera leo. The sequence continues at coordinate 11,525,355 of NC_056692.1, read as the reverse complement.
GGGAAGAGGGAGGCCCAGGGAGGTTAGGACCTGCCCTGGGCCACCCAGTGTGGCAGGGTGCAATAAAAGAGCCCTGGGTTGAGGGGAACCGGGAGAGATTGTTGTATCTTGTGCAGTATCCGTATTGGGTTTCTTTATTTGAACGGGGAGAGAGGGCAACCCCTACTCTGCAGGTAGAGAAGGTGGTGTGGAATGCGGGTGTTTATTTTTCTTTGCCTGTGAAAGCCCTGTTTCAGCTCAGGCTGATGAGGCTTCCCAGGACACTGTAGAGGGTGCCCGAGGCTGCACGCTCTGGGGTGCCCACCATGTAGAGGCATCTTCTCAGGTGCCTGCCCAGGATGGGCACTGAGGGGGCACCTACCGTGTAAGGCTCCCAGTGCAGCCTGTAAGCTCTTGTCCCAGAGCCCGGGATACCCAGGACGCCCCAGAAAGACTGGTGGGGGGAGGGCCATAAAACCAGGGTGTCCCTCTGCCGCCTCCAGTTCAGCCCTCCTGGCCCCATTCATCTCCTTATCTCCTGGCAGCCCGTGGGTTGCTGGGAAGTCAGGGCAGCCTTCCTGATTGACGAACAAAACAAGCCTTGCTCACAAAAGGAGAGGGGAGGTTGGCTGGGCCTCTTGGGCTCCCCTCCCCCTGCCCCAGCCCCTGGCTGCAGGCATCTTTCCTGTTCCACCCCGCTGGCACCCTACGTTTTCTGAGGCAGCAAGGGGGCTGCAAAGCCATTGTGGGTCACGCTGCCCCAGCTGGGTGCCCTGGCACTGGGGAGGTGGATTCGAGGAATGTTGGGGTGGCTGTGAGGCAGGGCTTGCTGGAATGGCCGCCCCCTCCTTCCCTTCAGCTGGCTGGGAGGGCAGCTTGGAGAGGAAGCCAGGCCGGCAGGTAGCAGAGAAAGACATCGGATCCAGGGGGAGCAGCAGAGAAAGCAAACAAACAGGGCTTTGTGTGGCTGCAGATTGGCGTCTCAGAAGGGAAGCCAGGCCTGTGGTAGTGGGGAGGAGGAGGGACTGGGAGACCAGGCCATCGCTCTGGGCCAGAGATAGGCAGCCGGACCAGCCCTAGCTAGGCGGCCTGGGAGCAGGGAGTGCCACTGTGTGTGGACAGGCATCCGGAGTACTTCACTCCTTAACAGATCTGGGCTTGTTTGCCCACGGAACCTGGGCAGAGTCACTCACATGCAGGACTCGGGAAGATAGTCATCTGGCCAAACTGGCCTGGCCCAGTCAGTGTGAGTTCCCATCCTACTCTTGTCCCTCATTGTTGCTGGGAGAACACAGGGTAAGAGGGGATCAGGGTCTCCCTAGGGGAGCTGTCAGCTCAGCTGGATCTCCTGGAAGGGCAGGGATGGCTGCTCAGAGCTGCGGGCGCTTTGGGGGCTTCGAAGGCAGCCCCACTGAAGGGGAAGGGGTCCGTGCTGTCCAGTAACAGATGCCTCGGGTGTAGGTGGGTAGAGGCTGGCATCTCAGGCCCCCAGACCTGGGGAACCAAATACTGTCCGCTTCACTGGCGCACTCGGTTGGGGGAAGGGACACAGCCAGGAAGACGGGGGCCTTCTGGGACCTTCTTTCCGAGAGGGCGAGGGGGCGTTTTGGGGGGGGGGGGAGGGGGTGCGCGGGTGGGGGGAGGGGACGGATGTCAAATTCTGGATCCTAGCGCGGGCTGTCCCAGCTCGGCCCGCCTCTGGGGGCCGGGCAGACCTCGGGCCTCCGGGGAAAGGCTTAGTTAGGTAGGAGCTGTCAGGCCAGACACACTGGCAGCTCGATTATCGCCTCCGGGGCCATTTCCTCTCCTCTCCTCAACCTCGAGAGGGGGCGGCGAGAGGGCAAACGCCCGCGCTTCCTGCCCTCCCCTCCGCTCCCCTCCCGCGGCGCCCACCATCTTGGCCGCGCCGGGGCCTCCTCCGCGGCGTCCGGCCTGACAAGCCCCGGCCGGCGGGCCGGCGACGCCGGGAGGGGTCGGGAGCCTCGCGGCGCGCGGGGGGGGGGGGGGGGGGGGGGGGGCGCGGGGCGGGGCAGCCCGCTCCCGTCGCCATGGCAGCGCTCCGTCCCGGCGTGCTCCGCGGGGGCGCGGGGCGGGGCTACCGAGGCTCCGCCCCCCTCGCCGAACCGCTGTCTTTCCGGGAACCCGGGACTGAGGGTAGCGGCCTCCAATCCCGGCGCCGCGGCTCGAGGCCCGCCCGACGACCGGGCTCTGCGTCCGAAGCCCCGCAAGCCCACGTCAGGGGCAGCAGGAAGCGCCTCCCGGGGCCAGGCTCGTGGGAAGGCTGCACCGCTGACTCCCGCGGCAGGGAAGTTGAAAGTAGCGGCCAGCCTCCAGGCCGCGCTGCCCCGGAGCAGCAGGCTCCCGGCGGCCTCCAACTCTGTCCTTCTGGTGCTGCCCGTGGGTCAGTCGGGCCTACCTCCCCGCTAAGGGCCAGGGACGCACCCCACGCACGCACCACGTCGTCCAGGCCTGGACTCTGCCGCTCAGACGGCCTGCCTCCAGCCCAGGAGCACGGGCCTCCCCTAGTTGGCAGCCAGTGGACTGTCTGGCCAGGAGACACATTCCTACCTCCCTAGCCCGGGCACTTCGCCTGCCCTGGGGGCAGCCTCTTCCGGAACTTTGCTGCCAACGCCTTAAGACCCGGCACTCCAGGGCCGGAGTGCCGCCTTCTTTCCCCCAGTCTCTTCCGAGGTACCGACCCAGCTGACCCCTCTGTTCCCTCCTACCTGGATTGGGCAGGAAGCAAAATTTAATGCCAGCCTTTAGGTGTTGGAAGGGAGGCTGTGTGCCTGTTGGGCAGCTGCCCTTCGGCCTTTCTCAAGCCTCACCCGGTGCGCACACACGGAGGGAGAGTGAGTACGTTCAGTGTGACCCCTCAGTTGCAGCAGGAGAGACTCAGGCTTGATATCAAAAAGAACTTCCCAGTCCTAAGCATTTTGTTTTTAATGAAATTATCATGTTATTAATATGTTGAATTTAGAAAAATCTATATACAGGAAAACAAGTAAAAAATTCCGTATGTTTCTACTCCTAGGACATAATCTCTGTCAACATCCTGTTCTAGACATATGGTAAAGAATATATGATAAATACGTGTAAAATATGGGACCATTCTATATATTTGGTTTTGTAAGGCACTTGCTGGTTTTAGCAGCTTTTTTCCCTCTATAAAAGGAGGACAAGCTTATTACAGACTTTTGGAAAATATGACAAGTTAGAAGAAAAACAATTCACCCGTAATCCCAGTCTTCGAAGCTAGGCACATTTGACTTTGCCCCCCTGTTCATTGGTTTTGTGTTGTTCAAGCATGCCATAGCTCATCCTGTGTATACCATTTGATATCCTGCTTTTCTCAAAGTTGTGTAACACTCTCCTTTTTCCTGAGTCTGTGGGAGTTTTGAGAAAACTGGAACCACGTTCTTGTGAGAACTTCAGAAAAGCCAGGCTAGATGATCCCTTTCTCTCTTTTTTTTTTTTTTTTTCAAGTTTATTTATTTATTTTGAGCAAGTGTGTGGGAGGGGCAGAGAGAGGGTGAGAGACAGAACCCCAAGCAGGCTCCACACTGTCCGCGCAGAGCCTGCCGCGGGGCTCAGACTCGCAAACTGTGACATCATGGCCTGAGCCGAAAACCAAGAGTTGGCCACGTAACCGACTGAGCCACCCAGGTGCCCTTAGATGGTCCCTTTCTGACTTTGTTTATCCTCTCTCCATCTGCATACCCCAGGCAGGAGCCCTTCCTCATTGCCACTAATAATGAAATAATAAATAATAAAATAATAAAAATAATAAAAAGCAGCTTGGGCCAGGAGGTTCTGCTAGCTCCGGGCCAGGAGATCACCTGGCCTGGTCCGGGACACTGAAGACTCATGGCCCCAGCTGAGAGTCAGGTCCCAGCAGCAAGGGGCTTTTACTGGCCCCAGCTGTATGAGGCTGCAGTGAGGTCTCATTCCAGCCTCCTTTGCCCCAGCCATCCTCAGACCCAAAGACACCTTGTTGGTCCTGGAACACACCTTCTGTTCCCTCTCTACATCCTAGAGCCATTTTTGCTGCCCAAAGCTCCTCAGCCTCTCCCTGGGGGGTGGCGAGCCTGGCACCAGGCTCAGCCTCCCTATGCCCGGCTGCCCTTCAGGCCTCGCTACAAGCTGGCCTCGCCACAAGCTGGCCTCGCCCCCACTGATCCCTGCAGCACGGGCTTCTCTTCTTCCCCGTTCCTGAGCAGTTCAGTTCTAACACATCCAAGCCCCGTGTGAAACAGGCCTTGGAAAATCACAGTTGCCAGGGATGGATTGGCATTTAAAAGGCATCCAAGGCTTGGGGGGGAAAAAAGCCAAAGAGACAAGAGAATGCAGGGCCCTGTCTCTGAGCAGCAGCTGGATTTAGTGGATGGAAAATCACAGAATGCCCCTTTCCCTGGGAATAACACCCCTGGCAGAAGGGCAGCGGGTGGGGCACCAGACATCATGCCCCAGTGGCCACCACCTGCCACCACCACGTGCTCTCCAAAATGAAAAGAGGTGGGAGGGATATTGTGAGCCTACAGCCAATGGCCCTGTAAATTACATTCTCTTAACAGGTTTATTCATTTATAAAATATTTAAGACCCGTTTCGCTTTACCTGCAGCAAAGAGGCAGCCAGGTTGGGGCCGAGATTGATGCTCTGAACATGATTTATTTATCTGGATTTGCTCTTCTGGGCTGGGCACCGCCTGCCATGTGGAATTTAACCAAGTGGCAAGATGGGTGTGTATGTGTGTGTGTTCCTGGGCTTGGAGGCCTGTGTGTGCAGCATGTGGCTGTGTCCGTTGAGGGGGGGTGGGTTCTGTACATGGAGGGGGTGATGGTTCTCCTGTGGCTGCCGCATCCAGGCAAGTGTATGAGTCTATCTGTGCTGGATTGCTGAATATGTGCCTGTGTGTGTGATTTGTGCGTATTGTGGGGGTGTCTGTGTTTGCGACTAGGATAGATGTGCGGGTGTGTGTGTGTGTGTGTGTGTCTTGGAGAAATGACAGAGGGTTGGTTTGTCAGAGCATCTCCTGGGTACCCATACATGCACTGGTACGGTAGGGGCGCCTGTGCGCCTCTGTGTGTGAGTGTGGTTTGTGTGTCTGTGTTTGTGGGCAGAGAACCTGGGTATGTGGCTCAGTGTCTGTCTCTGTGTTCATGTGTATATCCTGTGGTGCGAGGCCTGTTCCTGTGTGCATGTGGAGTGCGGTATAAGACTTTTCCCACCTGCTTTTTTATCAATGGTAGAGGGAGTGGTCAGTGACTGGGTTGCTGGGCATCTGTTTTTTCCCCCAGCCCTGGGCGCCGGGAGCAACTCGGCACCTAGGAAGTCTGAGTTCTGTGACCCCTGTGTGTAGCTGTGCGTCGGGCTCCAGGGAGGGCTGGCTTTGGGGGCTGAAAGGACACCGATAATCCCTGACCCTGGCCCAAAGGCCAGAGGAAACTCCAGGGTCACTGTGGTCCAGGCCTGTGTTTCACATATGGGGAAACTGAGGTCCAGAGGCCAGACAGCTTATTAGTGGCCTAGCCAGGACCTTAATGCGGAGCCTGGCACCCACTCTAGTACTCTGCTCTGGAGCAGCACCTCCCTGGGCCTCAGTTTCCTCTTCTGTTACACGGGAATGGGTTCCCAGCTTTCCTGGGTTCCTCTCGCACAGAGCATTGAGACTGTAAGGGCTGAGGCACGGAGAGAACAGGTTTGTCAAGGATCACTCAGTGAGTCGATTCCAGCTAGGAGGCAGGCAGCAAGAACAGCAAGAATGACGGGAAGATCCCTGCTCTGGGCCCTGAGACCCAGGGGTGAGTCCCAGCTCTGGGGGCGATTCTGTACTTGGGGCATTGTCTGTGTCCCTTCCCCAGCCACAGCCCCTGGCACAGATGGGGCCCAGTGACCCAGGAAGTGGCAGGCATTTGGTTTTCTTCAGCCTTGTGACAGCCCTCAGGCACCCCCCCCCCCCACACACACACACACCCTTAGCAGCTAATGCGTCTGTCACTACTTTCCTAATGAGGCTGCTGAGGGCCCCCCTGGGACAGATACCTTTGCAGGCCAGCCAGCAGCTGAGGGGGTGGGCTGGCCGCAGGGTCAGGTTAGGAAGAGGGGGGCTGAGCCCCTCTCCTGCCTATGGAGGCATCGAGGCCCATCCAGGTCCATGAGCCAGCTGTGTGGGGATGTGCCTGGGGATGCGTGTCGGGGCGGGGGGATGTCTGAGGGCTTGGGGAAGCAGGAAAGCCCACACCAAGCATTTTTCTTTGGCACTGTGACTGTTTGTAGTAATAATACTTCGTCTGGTGGACAGATACGTTTGCAAACCTACTTCGTTCCAGGACTGAGATCCGCCATGATCTGGGTTTTCGTAATCCCTGCCCCTGGGATGTGTGGCCAAGGGGGAAAAGACGGTAATCGAACAGTCAAATTACTGGTGTCATTATACATTCATGTATGGGAATGCACACCATCACAAGCCAAGACAGAGGCATGAAGATACGTGCAGAGCTGTTTATGGAGAGAGAAGTCCTGTGTTTTGGCTGCAGGCTGCTCCAGACACCTGCTAAGGGCATATCTAGGACTGCATGAGTCAGGAGATTTGTTTTTTTTTTTCCTTTTTGCTGTGTGGCCCCTGGCAACTGCCTACCTTCTCTGAGCTCCTCAGGGGCCAGAAGTTTCCTTCTAGCTCCATCCCCTCAGAGTGGAACTCAGGCGGCCTGTGTCTCCTCTTCCTGTGCTCTTTGCCTTAACCACCAGGCCCTCAAGACATCTTTCGGCAACAACCTTGACTTTGGAATGCCCGAGGCACTGCCCCAGGGGACACCCAGAGCCACAGCACAGCAAGGCTGCCTCAGGCCCCACCTGCCATTTCGCCTTAGCCCTTTTGCTCTCACAGAGCCACCTCCTGAGCCGAAGGAAACCTGGAAGAGATGAAGTCTGAGGACCGGTCCCGTCCCCCTCCCCCCAATGCTGTAGAGGGAGGCACGTATCCGTGCATTCACTTGTTCATTTGCTCAGCCCGTGTTTCTTGAATTCCTGTTAATTGCCAGGCATTAGGCAAAGTGGCAAACTGGTTGTCCTCTTGCCGCATCTGGCCCAGACCCATTTTGAAGGCCCACCAAATGTTTGTGGGGGAAAATCAAATGATTGCCAGTGAATAATCAATCCTTGGGCACGATTTTACCCCCAGTTTCCAGTTTACTGGAATTCTGTATTATTACAACCTGCTTCCCCCAAGGCGATGATTGGTGGCACTGGCTTCAGTCTGACCCCCAGTTGGGGTGGGACGGACCGACCCCCACCTAGCCACAGCCCCCTCCTCCTCCCTGGTAACCCCTCCTGGCTGTTGTGTGATTTCCTGGTTATGAGCCCCGCCTCAGGAGCCAGACTGCCCTGGTGCAAATCCTGCTGTTGGCTTTTTACCAGCCATGGGACCTGAGATAAAGTCCATCTCCCAAGCCTCATTTCCCTGCTCCGTAAAGTGGGGATCACAATTGCAAGTACCCACTAGCTCCGGGTGTTGCTGGGGGTGGGGGATTAAGTGAGAGAATTTCTGCTAAGTGCTCAGAAACAAGGGTTAAGTGTGGGCTGGTACTATTGTTAATAAAGGAACCACTTGCAGGCTGAGACTTGGGCTCTCGCTCCCGGGTTGTGGGACCCCTGTGTGAGTCACATGGCACCTGCAGGCCTCAGTTTACCCACCTGTTTCTTTGGGAGAGAGACACCTGCCCTCGCTGGTGGGCCTCCTCCCTCGCCCTCCAAAGACCCCTTCTTGGGACTTGGGCGCGGTCGCGGCCAGACCTACACCCCTCTTCCCTGTCGGGACGCACGGCGGCGGGGGGGGGGGGGGGTTCGTCCCCGGGGCTGCAGGCTCCGCTCGAGCCCGAGCCCCCGGCTCTGGGCGGCCGCACCCCGCCGCCCCTCCGGCGCTCGCCCGCTGCCCCTGCGGGGTTGCCGCCATCAAAGCGCCTTCTCGTTCTTATGCTAATGAGCTGCATTAATGCTTAATGGCCGCGAACGCGCGGGTTTAATTGCACCTGCCCGGGCCGGAGGCGCGGCCGGCCGCGGAAGCAGCTGCGCGCCCGCCTGGACGGCCTTAATTACCTGGAAAACGGCGCCCGGCGGGGAGGGGACGGAGGGAGGGAGCGGCTGGGCCTCGGCGGGCGCTCCTGCCTCCGCCGGGCCGCGGCCCGGCCCCGCTCATCCTCCGAGCGCGGCGCAGGGTGGGGAGAGGCTGGCGTGGCAGGTTCATTTAATTAATTTATCGCCCTGCCTCGGCGGAGACCTGCTCCGCCGGCGGCCCGGCGTTCGATCGCGCGGCGCTCCCTCTGGCCCGCGGCCGCCGCCGGCTGCCCAGCACCGGGCCACCTTTGGCTTGGCATTCAAGGCCCTTCGGGACGGCCGCTGCCCGCGACCCGGCCGGTGCCACGCTGCTCGGCGGCGACAGTAAAGGTGGTCGCTCGCTGTGCGCCACGTGCCCTGGAGGGCGTTCAGCGTGACCTCTCAGAGGCCCCCAGATGGCTCGTTCTCTCTCCGCCTTACCTTCCCTGCCTTTCAGGAACTGTCCCTGCTGCCTGGAACGAGGGCCCCTCTCCTCCCTCTCTCAACCCGCCCTGAAATCCATCCCCGTCCCCTCCAACAAGGCAGCCTCTGTCTTTCTGCTCCCTCTCTTGAGGGAAGGGGCGGCTCAGGATGCGGGGTATCTTGGTGTCTCCTGCTCCCCCAGACCGACAGTTCCTTGGGGCCAGTCTGGTCTGATTGTCCCAGCATGCAGTGCTGCCCTGGGCCCTCTGCCCAGACTGGGGGTCCTGGGGGCTGTAGGAAATGATAGGTCAGGACGCCTCAGACGCCAGGTGTTCTCTGTGGGACCTGCCTGTGCTCCTCCCCTCGGGGTGAGCCACTGGCAGGGGCCTGCACCCCGGGTCTCTCCCTCAGTCCTGCTTCTCCCCACCCTCCATCTCCTCTCTGCAGACGGAGGGAGAAAACGGGAGGAGCAGGCTCCTCCTGGTTCTGTAGTTTCTCCAAGTTTCTCCCCAACCCCCTTCTTCACTCCTCCCTTCTGCATTGCCCCTTGCCCACCGGCCCCTCCTTTCTGCTGCCCCCGCCCCAATTTCTCTTCCCCTCTGGTCTGCACCAATGACCTCGTTTCCCCAAGTGGGCTCCTGTGTCCTTCCTTTGTGCCATCTCAGAGACAGAATTCTAAAGGCTAAAGTGATGTCCATCAGGAAACCACCGATCCCTGCCCTGCTCTGTGTCAGGCAGTGCTGGGGCGCAGAGGGGAGTCAGATCAGGACTCTGCCCTCCAAGGACTCCTGTCCGGGCAAGGTGGCCCGAGAAAGGAATACTTGTGCTCTAATGTAGGGAGGACCAGTTTGCAGGAGGCAGAGAACTGACTTTGAGCCCAGACGGGGAGGGTCCGGAGAGGCTTCTAAACTCAACATAGAAGGAGAAGCGTGAGCTAATCAGAAGGGCCGGGAACGGTTTGAGGGGAAGAACATTTGGGGCAAAGATTTGGGGCAGAACATGGACTCGTATTCGGAGTGGGGGGAGTAAGGGACAACCACAAAAAGCTCAAGCTTACTAGAGGGTGGGGAAGCACGAGGCTCGGGAGGTGGGCAGAAGTCCCTCTGCTGGCCAGCAACCTTCTGTGGCTCCCTATTGCTGAGACATCAAATTCAGTTCCTCTCATGGCCAGCTCGTACTACTCACCTCATCTCACGGCACAACCTAGCCTCAGCCCGTTCCCCACCCCACCTAGGATGTTTACTGTGGACCTACTGTGTGAGCGCAGCGTGTGTGCGGTGTGTCGACAGTGACCTTGTGTGGGCTCAATGGCGGTGGGGCCTGCTGGGTGAGCCTCTTCTGGTTTGCTGGGGTCCCAGCATGCCTGGCCTTCAGCCAGAACTTGGCATGCTCCGTCCCCATCCCCAGATGTCCTTGCAGACAAGATGGAGGTGAATGGGCAGGCTGCCAGGGGCGTCAGGTGGCATCCTAGCCGGGTGGACAGTCCTTTCTGATTAATGAGGTGGTGGAAGCCTGGAGGGAGGTCTATTCTGGCATGCCTCGGGACTCTGCCCTTGCCCAGTCAAGGCGAGGAATGAGGCTGAACGTGGGTTGACCTCCTATTATGTGCCGGGCTCTGTGCAAAGCTCTTGGTACCCGGAAACTTGTCACCACCCACGAGGTAGATTCCGTTACCATCTCATTCTGCCCATGGAGACACTGAGGTTAGTGGGGGTGATGCCGTGTGTCCAAAGCGTCTCTCAGCTGGGAGGTGGCAGGACTGGGCCTCGAATCCAGCTCTGTGCAACTTCAAAGCCTGTGTTAGTAACCATCGGGCTGTGGAGCGTCACTAATGCATATGATGTTTCTGCTGCACTCTGGGCTCACGGGGACGCGGGGCCATGCCCTTTCAACTCTGCCTCTCTTATGGTGCCTGGCCTGGTGCTCTGCGTGTAGTAGGTGTTCAATAAATGCTTATGGACTGGATGATTGGGGCAGGGAACTATGCGTAGGATTCATAGGCAGTGGAAAGGCTCCAGGAGCTGGGGGACAAGGGGCGAAAGGGTAAGGAGACTTGGAGGCTCCGGGCTTCCTAGCAGAGGGTGGGCTCAGAGGAGGCTGGGAAGGCCTTGACTTCCTGTCCACATTAGGAGGGTGGCTGCCCTTGGAGGCTGAGCTGCTGGGGCGGACCACGTTGTGAGTCTCTGGCACTGCTTGGGGGTACGCATGCCACGCAGGGTTTGCGTGCAGGGTGGGGGCTCATTCTGACCAAACTTCGAGGCATAAAGTCTTTGGGAGGAGGGGCTGTGTGAGGGGAATGCATTCTTGGGGCTGCCAGAGTGAGAGTCTTTAGCCATAACCTTTCTGGTACAGAGGCCCCACTGCAGCTCAGGAAGAGTTCATCATGGTCTGGGGCCCAGGTTTGGGATGGGAAGTGGAAATTGGTGGGCAAAAACAGAAAAAAAAAAAACTAAAAGAAAACCCAGCTGCAATCATAACAGCCACAGTGTTTGTTGAGTACCTACTAGGTGTCAGATATGGGCTATGTCAGCTGTAATCTTGATCGCCACCCCATTTCACAGATGACAAGACCAAGGCTCAGAGAGATTAAGATCACAGAGCAGGGCTGGGATCTGATTCCAGGTAGGTGTCTCTCCCTCTCTCTCAAAAATAAGCCCACATTAAGAAAACCTTTTTGAGATGGTTGGGGACCCTCAGAGTACCGTGGACAGAGACTTAAGATCTCATCTCAGCCCTGCACAGCCCAACAGTGTGATCTTGACTCAGTCACCGGTCCCTCTGAGCCTCAGTGTCTCTCTCAGTGACATTTGGGACCAGCCTCATCGCCTTCGGGGGTTGGGGCACTGGAGAAGTCTGGGAATGTGCTGTGGCAGTGGTGAGGAGGCACGGTCAGTATGGCCTTCTGCATGAGGGGACTTCTGGTCTGAGGCCCATCCTTGACCCCAGGGCAATGGGGTGCACAAGGGCCTGGAATCACAGATGGGAGTTCCGATCTCAGCCCTACCACCTACAAGCTGTGTGACCGTGGTGAGTCGCTTCACTGGCTGGACTCCAGCTGTCTTTTCTGGGAAATGGGAATATTCATAGCAGCGGCCTCAGAGCGATCCTACGAGTATTAAGTAAAACTCCACTTCCAGTCCTAAGCCCAGTGCCCAGGACACAGGAAATAATAAATGGCCTCTGCTGTTCATAGTGTTGTTGGTGTTTCTGGAAGTGTCATTAGAGCTGTTGGCCAAGACTTCCAGTTCCTCATCCTCCCAAGCCCGTGGTGGGATCATGCTTCCTGGACGGCTTGTGGTTGGGCGGGGTCACGTGACCGGTTCTGGCCAATGATCTGCGCGTGTCTCTCAGGCTGAACATCTCACTACTGCCGGCGAGATGCCAGAACTCTCTTTCTCTCTGGCAGCCCAGAGCGGTGACTGCTCAGTGGGCGGGAGCCTCCCTGCCACCCTGCTGGATGCGTGGTGTGAACGAGTGAACGAGAAGTAAACTTTGGTTGTTTCAAGCCCTTGAGATTTGGGGGGTTTTGTCGTAGCAAGGTAGCCTAGCCTAGGCTGACAGGTAGGTCTGTTCATATCGTTGTCACTCAAATGTCATTCCCACACACACCAGGGGTCCCTACAAGGGAACAGTGAGCTGTAGAGAAGGCCTGCCATTTCGAGAATGACCTATTTCTAGAATTGTCCCACTCAGACTCTCACTTATTCACCTTCTTCCTCATTTGTGTACATCATTCATTCGTTCGTTCATTCATTCATTCATTCAGCAAATGTCACGTGGGCACCTGTTTCGTAGGCCGGGGGAGCTGACGATTGTTGTGCAGAGCAACAGCACGTGGCCCAGGGGGGACGGGGTGGGCTCCCCTGTGGGGCTCAGAGGTGGGGAATGCTGGAAGGGGCAGGGCGGGCCTCAGACTCGCAGAGCCAGGCGGAGGGACAGACTGGCCTTCTCGGCAGTGGGTCCTGCTTGAGAAAAGGCGCAGGGGTGGCAGCTGGGTCTGGCCAGGCTGCAGGGAGACTTTGGCCTTGGGCCTAGTTAGTGCTCTGGGCTGAAGGATGAGGAGGCCACGTAGGTAAAATGAAAGACCAGCCGTAGGAGGGAGGGAGGGAGGTCAGGCCAAGGATCTAGGTGGGTGAGGGTTGAACAGCGGTCTGAAAAGGAAGCCCAGGGACCGGGAGAGCCCAGGGCTGGGGGCCAGTGGTTGTGGGCAGCACCTGCAGCCTGGGGGAGCAGTGGGGTGGATGGGGCTCCCTGCACGGTTACCGAGAAGATTTGGGGGGTAGGTGTAGAGTCAGTGAGTGGCCCAAGCAACATCTAGGGTAGCTGTCCAGGAAGGGGGGTTGCTTAGTCGACTGAACATGGTTTCAAGAAAAAACGAGGTCTGCCTGTCTCATCCAGAGCAAACCATTGATTTGGGGGTGGGGCCTAAGCTGAGAGCGGATGGCACAAGTTTCCTCCCTGCACTGTCTCAGAAGAAAAAAAGAATTGAAACTCCCACAGGGGTAAGGTTTCTAAAGATTTCACCACTCAAATGGAGGCTTTCCTTTCTTGAATCACAGGGCGTGCTATTCATTCCCCCACATGGTTATTGATCCCCTACTGTGTGCCCGGCACTGTTCTAGGTGCACGTCGATGAACAAAGCAGAGACCCCTCCCCTGGTGGAACTTCTGTTCTATGGGGAGACAGTACCTCAGAGTATGCTAGAAGGCACCGTGTGCAACGAGGAAAATAGAGAGCAGAGAAGGGGCTCGGGAGTTGGAAGGTGTTTGTTTGTTTACATGTTCGTTTACTTGTTTTGAGAGAGAGAGCCGGGGAGGGGCAGAGAGAGAGGGAGAGAGAGAATCCCAAGCAGGCTCTGCTGTCTCAGTGCAGAGCCCAGTGCAGGGCTAGAACCCACGAACCGGGAGCTCATGACCTGAGCCGAAATCAAGAGTCTGACGCCGACCCGACTGAGCCACCCGGGCGCCCCTACAGTTTTAACTTCGGGAATCAGGAAGAGGCCTCGCGAACAGGTGATGTGTGAGGGAGGCAAGCGAGGTCTGGGGGGGGTCTGGGGATGGGGCACTGCGGGCAGAGGGAGTGGCCGTGCAGAGGCCCGAGGCAGGAACGTGCTTCATGTGTTGCAAAAACAGCAAAGGGGCCTGTGTGAGGGTGGTGTGAGGGGAGGGGGTTCGTGAACAATCTGCAGGCTGTGGCCAGGACTTCAGCTTTCAGTCTGAGTTGGGGGGGTGGGGGGGAGGGAGGCCTCTCCCTCCCCTGTCGCCTCGGGGCCTTGGTCAGGGCGGAACCCCCGTCCAGGCTCCCTGAACCCCAACACCAGCTTCAAAGTGGTGTGTGTCAGGGCATCTGTCTGGGCAGAGGGCCTGGAGCTTGGCTCTGAATCCTAAGGGGGCACACAGATACGAGGCCCCTGTGCACGCGTGGGTGCTGCCCGGGGGGGGGGGGGGGGGGCTTTGGAAACCCCTTTGTCATGGAGCCACAGAGCCCGAGGGCCCCGAGGAGGCATCTCAGCCTGGGCGGAGGCCGAGCTGGGGACTGACTGGGGCAGTCCTGGAGCTGGCGCTCCCGGCAGACATCCTCTCGCACGCACAGCCCTAGATGCCAGCCCGCTGTGGCACTACCCATACTCACCCACGCTCAGACACACCCACACACCCCTGCCACGTGTGCTCGCATTCGTGGACGCTCACACCCCCCGAAATCTGTCACACATACGCAGGCGTGCTTCCCACTGCTCGCCGGCCCTCGGCCAGGCGACCACTTCTGCGCTCGCTTTGGGGCTCTGAGGACGCGCAGGCACAGGGAGACGCGTGGGTGAGGGCCCCCAGGCTGGTGCACACACCCACCTGTCAAAGGTGACGGCTGCAGTGAGGGTGACTGAGAAGCTGGATTTTCACAAAGAAACAGAGCCCAGAGGGTGCTTCAGCCCCAAGAGAGGGCATGTGAGGGAGACCCTCTGCACCGGCCCCCCATCCTTCCCTCACGTGCCATGCGTCCAGACATGTACAAGCACACAGATGTTTGCACACAGTCCTTATCGATTTGGACCACCGGCTTCCAGCATCTGAGCCACACGACCACGGTCTCCTGTGGGACCTGCCCACCCCCCCGCCCCCACTCGCCCACACATGCACACGCACACCCACGTACACGCACACACGGGCATACAGCCACAGCCATTTTGCTCTTCATTGCTGGTGTGGGGATTTTTCCTCCTTTTCCCAGCACCATCTCATCCCCCCGCCCCCCCTCCCCCAGAGCTGGGGTCTGCCCATAGAGACACTCCTGATGGCCTGGCCCCTGGCTCTGTGACTCAGACGCCCAGTCCCCCTAACCCCACCAGCCCGGGGAAATGCCTGCACAGGGAGGCCTCAGTGCAGGAGACTGGGACTTCCTGTGGGAGGACCCCCTGGCCCAGCGTTGGGGCCCCAGGCTGGCCTGGGCTCCGTGATCCGTTGGCACCAGCTGCTCTGCCCGCGCTGAGGCCCCCTGCCCAGCTGCACCTGTCAGATGTGCCCCCTGTCCCCTGTGCCTACCAGGGACTTGCCCTCTCATTTCAGAGGTGGGGAAACTGAGACGAGGCAGCGGGCAGGCTGCTTTGAGGACACCCATGCACGCGTGCACACACACACACACACACACACACACACACACTGCTTCATTTGATACAGTTTGCCTTGGAAGCCTATGCATCCTGGAGGGGGAGACCTTCAGGGTCATTTTCTCCAGGGGCCCAGAGAGGGCAGGGTCTTGCCCAAGGTCACACAGCAAGTCTGCGGTACAAGCTGACCAGACTCTTATTCCAGAGCTTTCCTGGTCCAGGGGATGGGACGCATATGTGCATGGGAGGGGGCATCGACGATGATGAGATGACGGAGATGACGACAGGGAGCAGGAGAGAGGGAGGAGGCGGGGCTGGGTTTGCATCCAGCCTCCCCTCTCCCCCTCCCCTGCTCCCTTCTCTCCTTTGCACGCAGGGGTTTGTTTGGAGAATGACTCACAGGAATGCAGCAAAATCCTGATGGATGGGAAGGCAGGGCTGCAGTACCCTGAAAACCTCTTCAGGGTGGGGAGGCGGGACTGAACCATGGGGCCAGAGAGGGTGATGATCAGGGGAGCCCTGCATCAGGGGAGACTGAGGCCCTAGGAGAATAGCGGACACTGCCCGCCGTGGAGCCCTCCTTCATCAGCATGAGCAGGCACGCACACACACTCGCACACGCACACGCACAACTGCAGCAGCACACCCGGGCTCCAGCCGTGCCGCCTTCTCTCTGGACCCGTCTCCCCCCTGCTGGCCCTGCCCAGGTTTTCCATCTTTGCGCACTGGCCCACAGTAGGTGATTGAGCAAGTGCATGCTGGCAATGACCGTGACCCAAGCCGGACCCTCCCAGGTGCACGTGTTATCCCTTCGTTCCTCCAGCCCTTAAGGGTGCGTGCTATTCTCCTAGTCCTTTAGCCAAGCTTCCTGAGGGCCTACTGTGCGCCGGGCACTGCCAGGGCTGGGGAGGCCGGGATGAGAGGGTGCCACCCTCTGTTCTCCACCTCACAGTCAGAAGGAGGTGGTGTGGGGGGGGGGGGGGTCTCAACGGGCCATCAGGGTCAGGTGAGGCCCCGAGGATGAAGTTGAGAGCATGCATAGGGCGCGGTAGCTGCAAAGGGTGACCGAGCTTGGTGAGCCCGGGCAGGTGCTGCTAGCTCACATGGCTGGAATCGTAAAGGTGGATGAGAGATGAGGCTGGGGTCAGCCAGGGCCCCGATGCTGGGGAGCAGCCGTAGGGGAGGCCTTCCTCCAGGGTGCCACATCTGGGCGTCTCTGAGGAACCACAAGGCATTCACCTGGCAGGACCTCGTGGCCTCCCACCGGGGGATGGCCCCCCCCCCCCAGCAGAGGCAGCCCCCTAGCCTGGCCTCAGACCCCAGAGCCAGGACCCTAGCCCCCCCCCCCCCCCCCCGCCCCCGGGCCCTGCCTCTCAGTGCCTGCTGACAGTCGTCACGCGGGTGTGCGGCCCGGGATGACCAGATCTGTGTTTTCAAGAGAAACCGGAATTTGGATTTTTATGTGAACACTCCTGGCTCAATTAACAAAAGGCATAGTGTGGTTTAAACCGCACATGTCCACAGGCAGAGGGCCTCGTTCATAACGTCTGCTCTGTGGGGCGCTCGTTTTTTTGCATTTGTTCCTTTTATGTTACTGACTTCACTGGAGACAGCCCAGATATTCACTGAGCTGCAACTCCATGCTAGGCGCAAACAAGATGCCAAACGATGGAGCGGCCATTTTAGCGGAGGGGAAGACAGCGGACAGAAAGATAGATAAGGCAGGTGATAAGAGTTAATGAAGAAAAAGCGGGGCTGCAGAGACGGTGGTGGGAAAAGCTGAGCAGACGTCTAGGAGAAGGATGTTGTAGGTAGCAGGAACAGCCAGTGCAAAGGCCCTGAGGCCGGGGCGTGCCGGATGCATTTGAGGAGCCCCGAGGAGGCCCGCGTGGCTGGAGCAGGAGGAGGAGGGGGAGAATGGGAAGCGATGAGGTCAAGGTAGTAGAGATCAGATTGTGTAGGTGATTGTAGGCTGTGGTACAAGTTTGGTTTTAACTCTTGTGTGAGGTGGGAGGCACGGAGTGAGGGAGGGATGCATCCGACTTGGGTTTCAGCAGGCTCCCTCTGGCTGCCAGAAGGGCCGAAGGGGGCAGGGGTGGGCCCAGGGAGGCTGAGAAGAAGCACTTTGCACTTACATGTAAAGACAGAGGGTAAATTCGTGGTTGACAGGGGCTATGGTGTGGAGGAGTCATGGGGAGTAACTACTCACGGGTATAGGTTTCTTCGGGGGGCCATGAAAATGTTCTGAAATCAGACAGTGATTATAGCTGTACCACGCCATGAATATACCCAAAACCACTTTTAATTTTTTTTAAATGTTTATTTATTTTTGAAAGAGATAGAGAGAGAGAGAGAGAGACAGAGCATGAGTGGGGGAGGGACAGCAAGAGAGGGAGACACAGAATCCGAACCAGGCTCCAGGCTCCCAGCTGTTGGCACAGAGCCTGACGCGGGGCTCGAACCCACGGACCGCGAGATCGTGACCTGAGCCGAAGTCGGACGCCTAACCGACTGAGCCACCCAGGCGCCCCCAAAACCACTTTTTTTTTTTTAACGTTTATTTATTTTTGAGACAGAGAGAAACAGAGCATGAACGGGGGAGGGGCAGAGAGAGAGAGGGAGACACAGAATCGGAAGCAGGCTCCAGGCTCTGAGCCATCAGCCCAGAGCCCGACACGGGGCTTGAACCCACGGACCGTGAGATCGTGACCTGAGCTGAAGTCGGACGCTTAACCGACTGAGCCACCCAGGCGCCCCCAAAACCACTTTTTTTAAATTTTTTTTTTTTTTAACATTTATTTATTTTTGAGACAGAGAGAGACAGAGCATGAACGGGGGAGGGGCAGAGAGAGAGGGAGACACAGAATCTGAAACAGGCTCCAGGCTCCGAGCCTGACGCGGGGCTCGAACTCACAGACCGCGAGATCGTGACCTGGCTGAAGTCGGACGCTTAACCGACTGCGCCACCCAGGCGCCCCTCAAAACCACTTTTAAAGAGTGAATTGTATAGTATGTGGATTGTATCTCACTTAAAATATATATATATTTTTAGCGCATACTAGGACTTCTAACCAAAATAGATGCCCATGGAGAAGAGTGGAAGGAAATATTAACAGGAATTGTCACAGGGTGAGGGGGATTCGGGGTTTTGTTTTGTTTTGTTTTTCCTTTCTACTTTCGTATACTTTCCAGCTTTCAAAATTGAAAGTAGGTATTTCCTTCTAAGAAATAAATGCTTTGCGATCTGGGAGGTGGGCATGGGATTGATGGGGAGGGCTGGGCCTCTGTCCGCTGGGCTTTCACGTGACAGGTTTGGAGCAGGAGAGCGCTTGTCCGGGCCCCCAGCTCTGACCTTCTGGGATTCCATTCCTGCTCACATGGCCTTGGTCAAGTCACAGGACAAGAGCTCCCAGCCTCCTCCCCCAACTAGTGTCTGAGCCGCCCGCCCGCGTGCCATCTCCACCCAGAGACCTCCTTCTTTCCCTTGCACGCCTTCAGCCACGGGTCGCTCACCACCTCCCAAGGCAGTTCACTCATTCCATTTCTGGGCAGCTCTGCCTGTTAGCAAGCTCTTCCTTATATGGAGGTGAAATCTGTCTTCCTGTTGCTTCTACTTCTCCTAAGCTCCCTCTCTGAGCCCCAGCGTCTGGGTCTGCAGCACCGGGCCTCCGGGCCCCTTGCTTGGTTGTGGGGTGGGTGGTGGTTGTGAAGGGATTTGGGGACTAGCAGCCCAGAGCACATGTCAGTGGTCACTCAGCACGGGGGACAAAGTGCGGGTGGGCCTTCGCCCCGGCAGCACAGCCAAGTAGGATTTCCGAATTAAATGTTCAGACCACCACCGTGAAATTGAGACTTGATACTTATCCCGGCGATTGAGAACTCCCATCTCTCCGTAGGCCAGGAGGGACTAATAGCCTTCAGAGCTGGCATTTTTCAGGGGTTCGCGACGAGGCAAACCCCACAATGACTTTCACGTGCTCATTTCCATGCCTCCTCAACACACGACCCAGGCCCTGCCAGTCTCCCATTTTAAAGGTGAAAAAACCTAAGGCACATCACGCGAAGCAGCTGGGTGTGAGTCCCTCGTCACGCGTTTCGGGAGTGGTGTGGACTGTCTAAGAAAGTTGACCGCAGTCCTCCCCACCACAAAAATGTATGGAAACGGGGCCGGGGGGACGTCATACTTGTGGCTGGCTGGACCTGGCTCTTGGCCCTGTCAGTCTGTCTGGTGAAAGCCCCTTGTAGCTGCCTCGTCTCGGGGCCGGGCTGGGGAGGGTTCTCCTGGTCTCGGACGGTGGACCATGTGCCAAATTTAGGGAGAAAGATTACAGCTTAGAAGGCTGCTTTCCGGCCCATAACCCGCCCCCCACCCCCGCTGCCCCCACCCCCTCCGCTGCCCCCACCATGAGGCAATAAGCAGGAGCAGAGAAGCATCACCTCTCTTCCCAGCTGTGGCGACTGT
The DNA here is from genome assembly GCF_018350215.1 of Panthera leo. NCBI lineage: Eukaryota > Metazoa > Chordata > Mammalia > Carnivora > Felidae > Panthera > Panthera leo. Next base: position 11,505,796 of record NC_056692.1, on the reverse strand, counting down.
GGCCCAGAGAGGGTGCACAGCTGCCCAGAGACACACAGCCACGGTGTGGCAGGACCGGACTTGCACCGGGGAGGACAGAGGCAGCCCTTTTCCTGGTTTAAGGTGTGTGGGGAGGATGGGAGCCACGATTGCATCAGCCGGTAACTCTCCTGGAGGTCAGAACCCAGGCAGGCGTGCGAAGCCGGGGGTTCGACTCCTTTCTTCCACACTCGTGCCCGGGCTGGACTGCTCTGAGTCGGGCCCCGGATGGAACAGGTGAATGAGAACGGCTCCCGAGACAGGACAGTGGTTCAGGCTCCACCCAAAGCCACTCAGACCTCGTGCTCTCCCGTCTGCACATCTCCGTTTCCACATCTCCAAAATGGGCTAAGGACGCCTCCCTCAGAGGATTTCTGGGAGGATTCCACACGGGTGCTTGGCAGAGTCAACACCCCTCCCCGCCCGCCACCCCTGCCCTGTGGCACAGTCACCTGGGTTCCACCGGGGAATTTGGGGATGAAGCCAAACTGGGAGGAAAAGCATTAGAACAATAATCCCCTCCTCCTCCCACCCCTCCCTCCTCCCTCCTTGCCCTCCCCACGGGCGCCCCTCCTCTTCCTCCTCATACACTCATGTGGTAAAAAATTCACACCGCACAATTAGCATCCCTCCCACCCCTACCCTCCTTTTTGATCAGCAGTTTCTTCTCCATCCTTCCAGAGGCAATCTGTGCAGATTCAGGCACCCCCTGAAAAGGGCTTTCCATTTGAATGTTCCTGGGGACTCACCCACCCTGGGAGAAGCTGAGCAGGGCCTGGGTCTCTTGTCACATTCCCACAGCTGACAGGTGGAGGTGACAGGGCTCGGTCGTCCCCCAGGAGCGAGGGAGTTGGCCTCCTTGTGCCAAAGACAGAGGGCATGCCGTAGCCAGCCCAGGTCCAGGCGGGACGAGGTCAGGAGGACTTCGGGGGTCCTCACCTGGCTGGGGTCAGGAACTGGAGGCCGGGAGAAGCCCCGGGGCAGCATCCCCAGTGCCACCAGGCAGAGGGAGGGCGCAGGCCCACAGAGCTCTCGGTTGAGACAGGAAGGGGCTGGAGGGGCACCTGAGGAGTGGTTGAGCCACCTAGAGTGACCCCTGGTCTCTGGGGTCCCCATCCCTGGAGACTGCGGGGTCAGGGAACAAATGACGTGTGGAGGCAGGTGTGCCTACGCACTCTTACACAGAGGAGTCTCTGGGTGTCCTTACGTGTGCACTGTGTCACTTTCACACGGGTACATTTGTGTAGGTCCCTGCAGTACACGTCGTCGCGTGCAAACGAGCACATGCGTGTCTCTGATTTTGTGAGTGTGCGTACACATGGACGTGTGTGCCTGTGTCTTTCCACCTAGGAGACCCTGTGTGTGTGTGCACATCCTGGTCCCCCTCCCCGTCTGCCGTGTGACATGGGGCAGGCCCTCTGTGTAGAAAATGGCATCCACGACCCCCCTGAATTCGGAGGAGGGAGTAATCCTTGGGCTCTTGCTGGGGTCTCTTCCCCGGGGGGGCAGAGGAAGCTGCTGGGGCTCAGGGTAGGTTCCACATGCTCTTGGAAGGAGAGGAAGAGGAGGGAGCTGTTGTCATTCCCATTCTTGGGTACCTGGGGACCCGCTGGGCCCGGGCCAGAGAAGCCGTGCGGCTCAGCGAAAAGGGGCAGGGACAGTCCGTGTGTGCGTGTATCTGGTTCCATGGCTTTGCTTTACATCCGTGTGCTGGTACCTGTGCATCTCGGGCTCCGTGTGTCTTTGCAGGTGAGTTTTGGTGTGGGAGCGTCTCCGGGGCTGGGCTGCTGGGTCTGACTGTGTGTGTCGGTCTGGCAGTTCCTGGGTATGTCTGTGTGTTTGTCTGGCCTGCTCGCTCTGGCCCAGGCAGGCTTCCCGCTCCGCGCCAGTGAATTCTGCTTGGGGAAAGTGTCAGTGGCCTCGGCCCCCCCCCCCCCCCCGCCCTTGGTCACCGCCTGACCCTGAGGTCTCGGCGTGGGCCATGTACGGGGTTGATGGTGCTTCTTACCACGGCTCTGCGCTGGGCCCCTTCCGTCTTCCCACATGGTCCCCAGTGGCCTGGGGGAATGTGTGCACAGGATGGTCCCCAGAATGGCAGAGTGCCTCTGCCAGCATCAGAGTTCAGGCTCAGGCTGGGACTGGGGCCCCAGGTCGATCCCCAGCAAGAGCCAGATGTTGGTCTGCGGCTAGGGACTATGGCTGAGGTCAGAAGCCCATTCGTGGCAGAGGGCAGGGGTCAGTCTGTGGCTGGAGTTGGGGCAGGAGGCTCACACTGACTGGGGTCAAGGGTCCAATGTGGCTGTGGCTAAGGGTCGGTCGGTGGCTGGGTCAGGGGGCCATCTGTGTTGACGTCGAGGACCGGATAGGACTCCCAGCCCCTTGGCGGCTCCCTCACCGTGAAGACAGGTTTGAGCCCTGGGCTGCAGCTGCTTGAGAGGTGGGGGCTCAGAGGCAAGAAGGTTCACATGGCTCCCAGCCGGGCCACATGTGTGAGGAATTGGTGGCATTGGTCACAGCCGGGAACGAAGGGCTGTCCTCCAGACGCAGGACTGCTCAGGAGAACATGTGGCAGGGGCAGGCCGTCCCCAGGCTGAGGGGATGCTGCCTGGTGGACCTGGTGCCCTCCCCTCCCTTCATCCCTGTTGCCCTGTCATCCCTTCTCCCCTCTCCCCTTCATTTGCTCTGGCACCCTCCACACACTTCCTGCTCCTCAGCCGTCTGCCTTCCCCTGTCCCTCCTCTGTCTGTCTATCCGGCTGTCCTGTCCGGCCCGCCTCTTTTTCCCACTGACTCCCCACACAGCCCTGCCTGCGGCCTCCGCCCTCTGACTGCAGGGCCTCGCCGCCTCCTCCGAGCTCAGGGATACAAGCCCAGCACCTTCTAGCGCAGTCAGATGCTGAGAAAGGGAGGTGACTGCCCCCGGGGGTCAGGCGCCAGCCTGGATCGCGCGGGACATGGAGGCTGTAGGGGCTATGGGGTGAGAGAGAGTGTGCGCCCCCCTGCACAGTGTTCCTCCTCTGGGGCCCACACCCAGTGAAGGGTAGCCCATAGCGGGCCGGTCTGCCCCGTCTGAGCCTGAAGCTGTGTGACCTCATCTGGTGGCCTCCCACAGCCTAGTGAAGAAGGATGGACAGACAGACAGATGGCAGAGAAAGCCACAGACAGCAGAGATCAAAGGTCGTGCTGATCAAAGGCAGGAAATGGTTTGGTGTCTGCAGAGCCCGATGGGCAGACCAGCCCAAGGCAGATTGTGAAGGACTTGCCCCTTGCCCCCAGGGCTTTCTCCTGCCCCGACTCGGGCCGGAACCCGAATAAGGAGACCCCAGACCCTCCTCTGCCCTCCACTGCCCTCCCTGAGATTTGGGGCAGGGGGCGTACCAAGTGTTTGGAATGTTCTGAGAGTTTAAGAGGACTTGGATGTTTATGATCCTGGCCCCCCACCCCCAGAAGCTGAACCGCCCAAGTGCTTTGCTTTCAAAGAAAAACATCTTCTCGAGTGTTTTTGCTCTCGGTCTCACATGGTGGCCCAGCTCTTAGGAAGTGCCAGGTGGGTAGAGGGTTTTGGCGGGGGACCGAAAGTAACAGGGCTGGAATTGCTTAGTGACCACGAGGGCAGGGGGTCTGTCTGTTTTGTGCATTGTCGTCTCCCCTGTTCCCCCCAACAATGGCACTTGGCGGGCACTCCAGAAATGCACCCTGGAGCAGAGATTTGCGGAGCGGGTCTCACTCGGTTGGCCTGCGAGAACAGCAGTGGCCACAAGGGAGGGAAGGCCAGCCGGGCCCTCGGGCTGCTGCCCTGGACTGACGTGTTCCCGAAAAGGGGAAACTGAGGCTTGGAGTGGGAAAATGACTCGGCAGGGCGCTACTCCCAGTACATCTGATAGAAACGGGGCCTCTTCAGCTATCTGCTCTGACACATTGGCATGAAGTTCATTAACCTGTCAGATGGGGCAGGTTTGTGCCCTTCCTAAGGAAGTGCCCTCCCCCTAGCCTGGGGCACCTGCCCCAGACCACTCTGCCAGCAGGCCTGGCTGCTCCGTCTGTCTGTCTGGTTCCTCAGGCCAGATGCACCAGCTAGTCCTGTTAGCCCCGCCTCCAAAATAAAGGCAGCATTCTGCGCCTTCTTGGCTCTCCACGATCCGCACCCTGGCCAGGCCCTGTCCTCGTCCACCTGGACCTCTGGCCTCCCTGCTCCTGCCCTGCCCGCATGTCTGTTGTCTTCGCGGCTGCTGGGGATACTAGGAGGAAGGCCCTCAAAGAGATCGTGTCCCACTTCTGCTCAGAACATTGCAGACACCTCATCTCACTCCCTGTAAAAGCCAAAGTTCTTACTAAGGTGTATAGGGTCCTGTGGTGTGGCTTCTGTCCCCTCTCTGTCCCCATCTGTTCCCACTTGCCCCATGGCTCACTCAGCTCCAGCCACACCAGCCTGTGCTGTTCCATGAAAATTCTCACCCTGCTTCTGCCTCAGGACCTTTGCACTAGCTGTTCCCTCTGCCTGCACAGCTTTTCCCCCGACATAGCTGCACGCCCTACTATCTCAGTCTTTCAAGTCTGTTCTCGAATGTTTTTAAGTGCAAGTTCCCTGACCACCCAACGTGAAAACACAGCCCTTCCCCAGATGCTCCCAGTCCCCTTCCCTGGCTTTATTTATTTTTCCGCCTAAGTGTAACATACTATATAATTTACCCATTCATTCTGTTTCTTGTCTGACTCATGACCACAAAGAACAGAAGCTTTGTCTTGTTCCTTGCTCTGAATACTCAATACATAGAACAGTGCCTAGAACATAGTAGGTGCTCAGTAAATATCGGCCAGGCAAATGGATGAGTACTTCTGCTACACTCAAGTTCTGTGACCTTGGACAAGTCAATTGTTTGGACTTCAGAGACCCCGTCTTTGAAACGGTGACTGATGTGAGGGAAAGGTAGAGATTTGAAACCTGACTCTCTATAAATATGTATAAGATAGATGTTGCAACCTGCCTGGCCCACCTCTGAACCGGGACCTGCAGACTTGCGTGTCTTCTCCTCGGAGAGCCATGGCGTCTCAAAGCCAGGAGGGCCTGGGGGTTACCAGATCAGGGCTGAGCTTGAATGAGACTTCGGTGTCTCAGTGGCACCCGCCTAGCCTGGTAGGTGGAGTCTAGGCCCCTCTTCCCTGCCTGTTGTGCCCACCTGGGTGGCCCTTGGCTAACCCCTGTCCCTGGTGGCCCGTCAGTGAGCCTAACATCTGGCAGCTCCACTCACCCCATTGCCTGTTCTCCCCAGGCCCCTGCCTGGCGTCTCCTCCCTGGCTCCTGTTTATTATTTAACACTGGAATGGTATTTGGACACACACTTTGCAGGAAAGCAGCTCTATCCAGATTGCACTGGGCAAACAAAGGGCTGACCTGTCCAGGCCCAGGCTCTCCTGAGCACAGCCGCACCTCCCCAGGAAGCATCTGGCCCTTTGACACCCGTGAGCACTCCCAGCACTCCCACCGTGGCCCATAAAACTCTCCTGCCAGCCAAGCATGAGGGGGTCCCCCTCCCTACTGAGCCTGGGGAAGTACTCATGTGGTGAGCAGTGGAGTCAGACCCCTGGCCGGAGCAGGGAACCTGCCAGATAGACAGCCTCCCTGGCCAGTCATTCCCTCAGTATTTATGAAGTACCTGCTATGTGCTGGGTACTACCACCATGATCCCATGGTCACGATCCCATGATCCCCCCCCCCCCAACCAGTGGGGTCTGATGGAACAGGCGAGGGTTCGGGGGCCATGTAGACCTAAGTTTGAACCTTGACACTGTCTCTCCTTCATTCATTCATTTGCTAAATGCATACTGAGCACCTGCTCTGTGCCAGGCAGAGGTGAGCAAGGTTTCTCTAGAAACTAATAGTCCAGTAGGGATCAGATTGTCTTCCTGTGTGTTCTTGATGCATCCTGAGATGGCTCTCAGCCTGGGTGTCTCCTCTCAGAGATGAGTAGGTCCCCACTTGAGGGGTTGTCTTGGTGACCCTCTGTGACAACACTTGTAGAAGGGCTCTGGTCAGATTGGGGGTTTCCAACCCCCCCCCCCGGCAGATGTGAATCTGGACCCCTCTTCTACACTGCCCCCAGAATGACAGAGAGACCCCTGGGACAGATGAAGGGCTCTGCTCTCCTTTGGGACAAGCCATCCCCCCACCGTGTTATTCCTCCAAACCCTTAGGACGTGTGCCCAGATTCCAGAATGGGTGAAGAATACTCACTGAGTGACCTCGGATGAGTCATGTGATGTATCTTGCCCTGATGTTCTCCATCCCCTTCCCCCATTCTTCTCCAAGGGGGCTATTGGTTCAAAGAAGAGAAAGCCCTGGGCTGGGATAGGCTCCCAAGAAGAAGGCTTGGGTCAACCTCATTCATTCATTCACTCGTTCACTCATTTATTCATTCAACACCTACTGAATGTGTGCCAGCCTCCATTCTAGGTACAGAGGGTACACAGTGAGCGCACAGACAAAAATAACTGCAAAACACTTAAATAAACAAAGTATATGGTACATTAGAAGGTGGGGAAGAGCATTGCAGCCAGAGGGATAAGCAAGTGCAAAGGCCCTGAGGTAAGAGTGTGTCTGGTGAATTCAAGGACCATCTAGAAGACAAAGTAGTGGGTAAGGGGGAGGGGCATGAGGCCAGAGAGGTGGGGGGGGGCTGACTGTGTGGGATTTCATCAGAGACTGTGAGGACTTTTACTTCACTCTGAAACCAGAGAGGGGAGGGGAGCCTGTCCCTCCCCTCCTGATAAAGGGGGCACACGCTACCACCCTCACACCCTACCTGCCAATCTTGACCTTGTGGGTGGCTGTATGGAGGAGGTGGCTGAGTCAGATGTGACAGGGACAGTCTGAGGCTGAGGGGTCAGGGAGCACTATGATAGGGGTTGCAGGCCAGTCTGCGGCTGGGTTGGTGATCCCCAGCAGGGATTTGGGGTGGTTTTTTTTTTTTTTTTTTTTTTTGTCTAATGTTGCCTTTCCGCAGCCTCAGGACTGAGAACCCTGGTTCCCAAGGCCAGATCATTGAAGATAGGGGCTAAGTAGCCTGGGTCCTACAGATGGGAAGACCAGAGGGCACATTAGGGTCCATTTATGGGAGTGAGGCTGGCTCTTTGCCCCTGGGCAGATGCACCCAGCAGTCTGGGGAGCCTGTAAGACGTTCCAGGCCAGTGACCACTGTAGAGCCTGGCTATAAGCTGTTGATTCCTAGGCAGGGGAAAGAGCATGTACAAAGGCCCTGGGCACTTGGATTGGTTAGGTCTGGGCTAGGGCCCAGGAATCTGTGCTTTTGGTTTCCCACTTGACGCTGTACCAATGGTAGGTTTGGGAGTGACTATTCAAGCCACTGGGGTACTGGCGGCCTCTGTGCCATCAGGCCCTAAGCCTGCACAGCCCTTAGCCAAAGACCTGGACACACAGCAATCCATGAAACCCCTTCTAGTCCCCATTCCTCCCTCCCCTCTACGCAGCCTACAGGAGGCTGGGCCTTAAGAAGAGCTCAGGCAGTGGCAGTTGCCTGCCACTGCCCTCTCTAAGGAGCCACCAGACCTCAGGGAGGGCCGGCAGGGTGGGGAGAAGGCTCCCCACACCCAGTTGGCTCATAATTGCTGCGGGAGTAGAGTGTAGGATGTATGGAGAGGTTAGTAGGGGCAGGGTGGGGGTTAATAGAGGAAGTCGGGCAATCACTGAACAGCAAAACCTAAGTGTGATAGAGGTCGTGGGTGCACTCCTCCCCGCTTGGCAGAACAGAGAGGGGCCCCGAGCGGGGAGCATCGGTGGGGGGGCCCGAGGAAAGCAAGACAAGCAAGACTGGCAAGCAGGAGAGAGAGTGGAGAGAGCCGGGTCTGACACGTCGGTGTGATCCCTGGCGCGATAATTGGGTGAACGGACGATAGGTCGGACACGTGTCTGGATGGAAGGGTGGGTAGAAGGAGAGACGGATAGATGAATGAATGAATGGCTGCGTGGGCGGTGAGCAGCCTGGCGAGGGGCGGGCCAGGCGAGCGCTCAATCACAGCCCCGGGGCGCTGGCGTCCGCCTGCTAAGCTCAGAACCCGCCCCCCCCCCCAACCCCGCTACGGTGGCCCCTCCCGGGGCGTGTAATTCCGTGCCCCCCGGGGCCCTGGAGCTGCTCCCCGAGGCGGCTCCCGGACTGGGGCTTAGAGGGGCTGCGCCACCGCACCACCGCCCCGGGGCTCCACGCGACAGCCTGAAGCGCGCGGGCTGGGCTGCCCCTCCGCCGCGGGGGGGGCGGGGGGGGGGGACCTGGAGGTGCGGTCCCGCCTCGAGGCCCCGGCCCCGCTCTCCTTTGTCTTGGCCCAGTCCTCTGCCGTCTCCAGGCTGCCGCCCGCCTCTCCAGGCAGCCCTCGCCGCGCACTTGTGAGCTGCTCCGGATCTCCAGAGTCTCAGTTCCCACTGCCCCCACCAGCCCATAGGCGTCTCCCCCGCCCAGCAGGGTCCCCCAAACCCAGTGCCTCTAGGACCGCGGAGCCGGCAAGTACCAGGATCTCCAAGCTGCGTTTCTGGTGCGGAGGTGGGGGGGGGGCGGGCGCGAGATGAAGGCCCCCTCGTCTCCGCCTTCTCTACCCGCCCCTCCTCCGCCACTACTCGTCGCGCTGCGCCCCGACCCCAGCGCAGCCTGTTCGCGCCTTAAACGGCTCTTCTGCGGCGGTGCCATCGTCGACACCACGCGGAGCCCCCCTCCTGACCCCCGCGCCCGCCAGGCCTCAGACCCGCACGCAGAACACAGCCCTACGCAGCCACACACAAGACCGCCTGCAGACGCACACCACAGCCTCACGTCGACCCACAGCCCTGCACAGGCGTACTGCCCCCTCCACGCGCAGACCCACAGCCCCAACAACCGCAATCCCACTCGCAAACAAACCCACACAGACACACAACACCCCTGAGGCACACTCGGGCCCACGCAGACACGATCCTGTACACACAGCCCCTCGGATACATGCAGCCCCACATGGGCGCAGTCCCACCCACGCAGTCACAGAACCCTCCATAAACGATCGCACACAAACACAACTCCACGCAGGCACCGCATCACTCAGTTCCTCCGAGGCCCAGCAAGACACTCGCAAGCTCGTAGCCAGACCCCCAAACCCCGTGACATTCACACGTCGGGCAGACCAGAAATACACGGCCACACCGACACACACACGGACCTAACCGCGCAGCCAAGAGCTCACCCACGGGCTCGTAAGTCACTGGAAAAATATTAAAGCGTTTCCCTCCCTCCCCTTCCATCTCTGACACACGCGCGCGTGCGCGCGCGCACAAACACACACACACACAGACACTCGCCCCCACCCCCGGTCCCTAAGCGCCTTGGAGCCTCCTAGCCGGTGACCCCGAGCCCCCGCGGTGAGAGCCGCGGGAGCGTCTCCCCGGCGCCCCCTCCTCCCGCTCCCTACCCGAGCTCACCACTCCTCCCCTCGCCTCCTCCCTCCCTGCCCCCTCCTCCTCCTCCTCCCCCTCCCCCGCGTCTGGGGCGCGGGCTGCGCGCAGCCAAGCCCCCTCGTCGCGCGCCCCTCCCCGCGCGCACCCCGAGCCCGCATCGCGCTTGCAGAGTGGATGCGGCCACGGGGCGGTCTCTAATTACCTCCTGTCCTCCGGTGGCCCGTGAATAATGGCTACTGAGGGCGCTCGCAGGGGCTGCTGAGAAGGAAACGCGGGGCGCGAGAGGCGCGGCGCGCGCGGGAGCGCGAGGGAGAAAGGAGCGAGCCCGGTGCCGCCGCGAGCGGCGGGCGGAGAGAAAGGAATCGTGCGAGCGCTCACATTTTTTTCTCCCAAGGATCTCATCTGGCCGCCGCGTTCTGGAAGAGGCGAGGGGGAGAGCGCGCGCGAGAGGAGGAGGAGGAGGAGGAGAGAGACGGCGCGGGGAAGGGGAGACGGCGAGACGCGCAGCGCCGGCGTCCGGGAGATCCAGGAGGAACCCGCAGGTATTGTTGGCGGCAGAGCTTTGTGTCTTCGGGGGGCCGTTCGGGGGCGCGAGGGCTCCCGGAGCCCCCGGGACGCCGCCGCGCTCAGACCTGCCCCAAGCCCGGGGCTGCCGGCGCTGGTGGCCGCCGGCCGCGGGCACCCCTCCCGCCGCGCCGCGATCTTGGCTGGAGTTGCAGATTTGCCTGTTTGGGGGTTTTCCACGCTGGTTGAGGGAATCGGTCTCAGGAGAAGGAATTTCTTTCTTTCCTTTTTTGTTTCTTTTTCTTTTTCTTTTCTTTCTTTTTTTTTGTGTGTGTGTGTGTGGCCGCAGTTCGGTTGTGTTGGGGACTTTCCCCTCCCCTTTCTTCCACAATACGTTGGTGAGAGGTCTTGGCGACTGTGGCACTGGTGGACGACAGGGGGCTGAGATGGCGGGGCTGGTGGCCGCGGATGGGAAGGTGAGGGACGCCAGAGACGAAGGAGTTTTGCTCAAGTTCGCAGTTTGCGCGCTGGAGCCGGTCAGCCCGGGGAGGGCCGTCTGCGCACCCTGTCCTGCTCCAGGCAACCGGTGGGAAACTTCCCGAGAGCGCTGCCTCCCCGGGGACTCGGCGCCCCCGACGCCTCCGGGCGCTTCCTCCGGCCGCCGCGGCCCCTCCTTGCCGCCTGCGAGCGCTTAAGGTCGCGCTCTCCCCACCCCCGCCTTCCTCCCTCCCCCGGCAGCTTCCGGATCTGGACAGAGCTGGAGGAGCAGCTTCAAACACTTCCCCTGGAGACCCCTCCCCACTCCCCGCGCCGGAGCCTGCCACACAGGCCCCCCTGCCCTGCACCCCCGCCTCACGCGCGCCTGAGTGGCCAGGCTGACAATGAAATCTCGCGCCTTGCCGTCGGGGGTGGGGGTCGTAGCTGGGTCTCTCTGGGGGCTGGTGACCCGGAGCAGGGGGAGGGGGAGGGAGGGGCTTGTTTGGGTTGGAGACGTTGACGTCGATGGTGCTGTGCTGGGGGAGGGGGCGGGGGTAAGGTGGGGTTCTCGGCCCGGCCGGGGGTCGTGGATTCTAGCCCCTCTTGGATTTGTTGATTGGCTGGTGACTTCAGGCACGTCGGACCCCCCCCCCCCCCCCCCCGCCCCCAACCTCAACCTCCTCCCTGCAACTCGGCCTCCTCCCCTCCCCGTACAATGCGGGCTTCAGAGGTGATCCCGAGGGTGATTGTGTGTGTGTGTGTGTGTGTGTGTGTGTGTGTGAGAGAGAGAGAGTGACGGAGTGTTTGTCTCCTGCGATCCACAGCAGACGCCGCTCCGGTGACCCGGAGATCCGGACGCCTCTCTCTCTCCCTGGGGGGGGGGGGGGGGGGGGGGGGGGGGGGGGAAGAAAGGGGGAGGGGAGTGGTGGGAACTTCTCCTTTTCCCACTGGGGCCATGGGAGGGGAGTTCTAGACCAGAGACTTTCTGGGGACCGCAGGCCTGTGAGGGTGTGCTCAACGCAAAGTAGGGGTCTTGGGGTCAGAAGCTTCTCGTCACTCCAAGCGCCCAGATCCTTTTGCTCGGGGGGGTAAGGTGTGGATCGGGTGAAAGGCTAGTTGGAACAGGACTAGGGGCCGAGAAGAGTCCATGGAAATCTGCCTCAATTGATTCCCAGGCGAGCTTCCTGGGCTCCTCCTTCTCTTCCCGGAGTAGGGAGGCCGGGGGACCCCAGGCTGGCAACCCAGGCGGGAGAAAGAAACCCTTCTGCCTAGTTAAAGAGAGGACTCCTGGGCAGGGGGGCGGGGCGGGGGAGCAAGGCACCTTGGATGGGGGTGTGGGGGGGGGGGGTGGCAGACTGTTTTCAGGCTGTTCTGTGGCTTGGTTCAGGAATGTCAAGAGTTAACCCTTCCCAGAAATCTGTCAGCCCCCACACAGCAGGGACACACTGTGGGACCCTTTGACGTGCTAACAGCGTGACACTGGCTGACAGGAGCTAGCAGATTCCATACTCTGCTTCCCTTCTCAGCAGCCTCAGGCAGCGGGACAGGGCCTGGCTGGGTGGTGCCTTGTTCAAGGGAAGCAGAAATCAGAGCCCAGGGAGGGTACAGCAGCCAGGTAGCCACCATGCGCCAGGGTTATGGGAACTTGAAGTAGAATCACCATGTGGGCTAAGGGGTGGGTCTTTGCCCACTTTGCCCTGCTCCCCACCTTGACCCTTAAACCACCCACAGCTGGATGGCTGGCGGTGAAGGGTGAGTTTCTGACCCGTGGGCTGGGCTACGAGACCCTAGGAGCTGAGGGCAGGCCTGGTGGAGGCCAGGGGGAGGCAGGGCTGAAACCTGCAAGATTGATTTCTGTTCCCTACCCCCCAGGGCCCCATTATGGGGGAGTGCCTTGGTGTAGCTGTCTCCCTACCCACCCCCTCCCCCCCCCCCCCACCCCCGCCCACGCATTTGTTTCCTGCAGGTGAGAAGTATTCCCTGCAGGTCTTAGAGCCCTGGGCCTGGCACACCATGGGCACTCCGCTTTGGCTGGACAAACACAGGAGTGAATGAATCAATGATGAATGAATGAATACATGAATGAAAGGGGAAAGTTTCTCAATAGCAGACATGTAGTCATTAAAAAAAAAAAAAAAACCTTTTCAATATATACACATTTTACAATATGGTTCAGAGAACCATCTGAAATCTAGAGAAAGAAACAAGGATACTGACAGTGGGCTACGACAATGTTAATATTTTGATGTTCTTTACAGACTTGGTGGTTGGTTTGTTTTTTTTAAAAGACTTTGTAGCCATTCTCTGTATTCAGATGTATATCCTGCTTTCTTGGTTGGCCCTAACAGGAGCCTTTTCCTGTTTTGTAACCAACTGTTCCTAAACACCATGGTTAATATCTTCGGGCTTTTCCAATCGGGGGGATGTACCATCATTTACTTACTATTCCCCTTTTGTTCAACATCCCGGATGCTCCTGATGCACGAGGTAGTGAATATATTTTGCACAGAGCACTTTTTTGTGATGTTTAAGATGATTTCCTCAAAATGACGTTGCTGTTGCTGAAGATTCCGACATTTCTGCAGTGGAAGAAATGGGCTTCTCGTTTTCCCAGAAGTGGGGCACTATTCCCCTTCCTTCCTCACAACCTAGAACCTTCTGTCAGAACTGAAAAGAGCCTGGGCAGTGAATCACCTGTCTGAGCCCCCTCCTTTGACAGAAGAGGAAACCGGGGGCCCAGAGAGGGGAAGTGAGTCCCAAGGTCACACAGCAGTCGCTGGGCCTTGCAGCAGCCAGGAACCAACTAGTGATCTGTCATTTTGGTTTCTACGTGTGGGAAGAGTTCCCAGGGATCTTTTAGGCTGACCTTGTCCCATTTCAAAGATTGCAGGGGTGGGGGCACTGAGAATCCAAGAGAGAAGCCCCCAGCTTTCCCCTGGCATCAATGGCCAGCTGGTGCAACAGATAGGCTCCTAAGCCTGTCACATACTTTCTGTGTCACATACACTGGCCCTGCCCACAGGATCTGGGGTCACCAAAGTTGCTAGCCTGTGGTTGGCCAGCGGGGGGCTCCCGTGTTGCCCCTCCTCAAAACTCCTCCTTGCTCTCTGCCATCCCATTTTCCAGAAGGAGAAGTCGAGGATCCAAAGCAGGTGCAGTGAGAGGAGTGGGGCTCCTGTCAGAGGATCCCAGTGGTTGTGCCCTTACCCCTGTGCCTCGGCTTACTTGTCCAAAGACCAAGCTCTGGGTCTGTTCAGGAGCTGGGGTGGGGGTGGGGGGGCAGGTGTTGGCACAGATATCCACTGTGGGGGAGTGGGGAACGACCAGCCACATCTTCAACTTGTTTGGATCTTAGATTGACCTCAGGAGAGCCCCTGGGGAGGAAGGGGGAGGAGGGGGAAAGGGGGGGAGAGAAAGGAACTGAAGGGGAGATCAGTGAGGGAGGGATTAGAAAAGAGGGAAGGGAGCTCAGGAAGGAGGAGAATGAAAATGAAGAAGAGAAGAGGGCACCCAGAGGACAGACTGGGGGACATCACTCCCAGGGCAGGTGTCAGGGCTAGCCAGCGCTGGACCGCCAGGAAAGGCTGGATGTTCTGGGGTGGGCTCTGTGAGGGCTGAGTGAAACAGCTGTTAGCCGGGCTCTGGGATCAGAAGGATCCAGACCAGGTGCGTGGCAGGGAGGCAAGACCTGGGAGGCTTCTGTTCCCGGGTTTCCCTGCAGGGCAGGTGGCGGGGCACCAGGGAGGGGGCTGGGGCAATGGGCACTCCTAGGGGACAAGGTGATTGTGGCTCTGACTTCCCATCGAAGGATAGGAACCTTCTGTTTCCCCACTGCCAGCACACCAGCTGGCCACCGAGGTTCAGAACAACCCTCCCATGAGCGTCGGTTATTTGGGCATTTCTGTGGTGCATCTCTGTGCTTGGACATGTCCCCGTGCATGTGTACACATCCACGCATGCCTGTGTGTGCATGTCTGTGTGTCTGATCCTATTTGTATGGGGGTGGGTTTGCCTGCCAGCCTGTGTGTGTGTGTGTGTGTGTGTGTGTGTGTGTGTGTGTGCGTGCCATGTCTGTCTGCCTTGGACCCTATTTGTATGTTTTTTAAGGGGTCTGTGTGTCTTCCAGCTTGGGCACGTGTGCATGCACGCACGTCTGTGTGTGTGTGCGAATCTGTGTGTAGCCCTGTGTGTGCCATGTCCGTGGGTGTGTGCATATGTCTCTGAGTCTCTGATCCCATTTGTGCATTTCCGGCGGGGGGAGAGCGTGCCCCTGAGCTTGGGCACGTGCATGTTTGTCTGTGTGTGAGCACACACTTTCCTCCTAATGGCCCCAAGAGGGATCCAGGCAGCAGGCTTTTGTGCTGCTTTCAAGGTTGCGGCTGGGTGGGTGAAGGGGGGGGGGCGGCCTTCAACTGGGAACGGGGGGAGGCAAAAGAAAATCTTAAAAGACCGTCTTCCCTCTGGTCTCCAAGGAGATCAGCCTGTGAAATGATCCGCACGTTAATTAAAAACGATTATATCCTGATTGAGCCATTCCTGCTCACATCCCCCGGCCGGGAAAAGCTGAGACTGAGGCCAGAGGATGCAGAATGGGGCAGGTCTGGCTGCAGGGCGCAGCCCAAGGGAGGGGAGCCCGCCTGGGGAGGGGGCACTGAGTGGCCGGGTGTTGGAGTTATATGCCCAAGACAGATTTGAGCTTCTCCTTTGAATTTTAAAGACCACCACCCCACCCCGCTCCTCCCCTCCCCCCCCCCCCCCACCTCCCAAGGTGGTGCTCTCCGAGGTCCTGGGAGCTGGTTGGCAGGATCCCAGACTTCATGGATGCCCCACTCATGTGCACGACACCGGCCTTGTCGTTAACACAGATCCTGAAAGTCAGTATTCATGGTTCAGGTTTCACAGAGAAGTGACATGGTTGAGGTCAAGGAGTCAGAAGTTAGGGACCCCAGGCTGGACCCAGTTCTCTGACCCTAAGCTCCAGACCCCACTTCCGAGCTCCCAGCTGCCCCTGACTCTCATGATTAGGGATCCTCCCTCTGTAGGACCCTGGGACGCTGAGGTGTCGATGACAGGCCTTCTTATCCTTCGTGGCATCCTGAGATTGTTCCTTTCTCATCCAAGCTGCACAGGGCATAGGGCTGTGGTGTCCATTCATGTGGGGAGCCAGATGACTCCCTGGCCCTGGGCAGCTCTGGTCTGACTCTTGTGACTTTCGCCATCCTGGGCAGGGCCTCTTCCTCCTCCCTCCCACTGTCCCCCGTGAGGTGGCTGACAGTGTGACACCAGACCAGCCACAGGTGCTCCTCAGGGCCTGCTGGATACCGTGCACCCATAGTCCTGGGTATCTGCCACCAAGACCTTTCTGGAAAAAACCTGGGCCTGGTCACGCTCTGCCTTACCTGGTTATCTCCCCCCAGTCAGCCTTGGAAAGACTACTGTCGTAGAAAGTAGTCATAATAATAATAAAGCAGGTGACCCTCAGCTTACACCCCAGAATTAAGTGTTGCCCTGGTTCTTAAGTGCTAGGTGCTTCGGTAAACCCTTTTAGCTCAGCATTTGTGGGGACCCAACTGTCCACAAGCATGGCCCACTGCCCTATCCCTTCTTGTTCCACACACTTGTGCATCTAGGCCCGGCTTCTCTGAGAGGAGGAGACCCTTCTTTAGGTCAGCCACACCCAAAAGCACATGAGAACATTGGCCTCGAGCAGGGACCTTTCTCTTCACTGAGCCTTGGTTTTGCCTTTGGGCAGTGGGGATCATGGCTTTTTCCGGACCGGACTGTCAGAAAAGTAAAGAAAACCAGGTCAGGTTTGTTCAAACGTCTAGCAGCATCGGGACGCACAGAGGGCCTCATTAAGCATTCGTCTGTCCATTCAGGGCATCTGTGTGTTAGCACGACAGGGGCCTTGGGTTTGCCGGCTTGTAGGGTGGGAGACATGTTGTATTCCATGCTTCCTAGGAGACAGTCTGGGGTTGAGGTGACTGTCATTTCAGTAGAAACCTTCAGGGAGCCAAGAATCTCACTGGACACCCCCTGCAGGTGCATTATCAAAGATAGTGTCTGTGAAAAGGGAGGGGATGTTCCTCCTGAGCCAAGTTCCACATTCTAAGGGGGACCTTGACCAAGGGGAGGGTTCTGAGATCAGAAATGATGTCATGGGGAGTTAGAGGGGCAGATGGGGCCCAAAAAAGTCAGCATCCCCCTGTTCCCAAGGTCAGACTTGGAAGAGAGGCACGCAGATGTCACTCATCGCACAAAAAGCATTTTGAGCTGAAGCAGGCGGAGACACTATGCCTACCCCAGGTCATCCCTTGCAAGGTGCCGCCTCCCAGGAGCACTTTGACCCATAGGGTGCCTGCTTTCCCAAAAAATACCCGCTTCTTCCCTTTCTCAGGGCCTGAGATGCCTCCTTTTGTCACTGCCAAAGGGTCAAAACATTGAAAGTTCTGCTTAAAATGCAAACCTATTACCTTGCAGGAGTGATCAGAAGCTGAACTCATGTTTGCATAATGTGGGGGCCAGCAACCTCGAAGTCCCACAGGGCCAGTGGGCAAAGCTAATGAGGATGTGAGGGCTGTCTGGCCTTCGTGGGGCTCAGCAGCTCAGCTCTGCCAGGGTGGCCTGTGGGGATGCAGCCCAGGGTGCCTGTCACCTACCTTCTTAGGAAGCAGGATTGCGATGTTTACATGACATCACCTGGTTTGTGTCTGTTGTCACCTGATCCAGCAACCCACCTGTGGCCAAATTCAGACACCCCCCCCCCCTCCCCCAACCAGGCTGCCAGTCTGGAGCCTCTTGGCTTAATAGCTATTATCCAGGAGGCACTATATCCGCCCTCTGTGCCTGGCCTTGAACCTCAGTCTGCAGGGCCCTGAAAACCGTGCACAGGGCCAGCCTCGTGCACATCCCACACTCGCCCTGGCCCTCGTTAGTGGTCTTAGAAGTGAGGGTGTGGGAGCGTGGAGATCACACACAGGGGTGCTGGGACCCGACTGGAACAGGTCGGCCTGACCCTGTCCGTGTGGCTCACCGTGGCCTGACCCAGTCTTGTACATGCACGACTGAGTTCCCACAGCTGCTGCCATTGACGGGGCTCAGTGGGGGGGGGGGGGGGGGGGGGGGGAGGGGGTTGGGGAGGGACAGCAGGCGTCTGGTGGGAGCCTGGTTTATAGGTCGAGTTTCATTTCCTACAATCCTTCATTCGGTGGATGTTTACTGACAGCCCAGAGAGGCACATTCAGGCCATGTCCAGGGAGAGTCAGGGTGGACCTCCCAGTGGAGGAAACATGGGCCCTGGGTCTGAAAGGGGGAGCATTTGACCACAGGAGGGACTGTCACTATACAGCCTGCCGGGAAGCCCAGAGGCACAAAAGGGCCAGGAGAGCTCTAGAAAGACAGGGGGGCGGCGGGGGGGGGAGGCAAGGAGGCAGAGAGACAGGAGTGGAGGCTGAAAAGGAGTCTGGGGCCTTGACCGTGGTGAAGGGTTTTACCCTGAAGGCAGTGGGAAAAGAAGGCTGTTCCAGGCAGGGAACACAGCTGGAGTCAGGGCTCGAATGAGCCAAGGAGGAGAAAAGCCAGGGATGATCAGAAAAGGACCCGGTGGGGCTGTGAGTCCTTTGGCTGGCCGGCCGGTTCTCCTTTCAGAGCCTCTGTCCTCCCTCGGCACTGAGGCCTCCAGTTCTAAGTGCTGGGGCCTGAACTGGACGAGAGCATCCTCCCTCCTTGGACGGAGCCTTCGCCGACCCGCTGCCGAATTCCTGCCTCAGTTTGGAGCAGCTCCGCCCAGCCCTGCGGCGTCTGAGTCTTGGGAGGGATGATTACCTCTCGCTGGGGAAAGAGGTGGATGTCCTCGGGGACCAGTAATTAAAGCCCAGCAGATTGTAATTCCCTAAAAAGAAGGCTCAGCACGGAGAGAGAGGAGTGGTACCCAGGGCCCCAGGGAGGACAGGAGGAGGAGCAGCATGGGGGATGCGGGGCCGCACAGGGTCGGGGGTGATAAAATAATACCTGAAATCCTATTATTCAGAATGTTCTCTCTGCGAGGCCTCCCCAGTGCTGGGTCCTGAGCTCTTGGTTATTTCCCGTCTTCACTCCCGTTTCACGGGGTGAGGGAGGGAAAGGTCCCACCATCCCCATTCCACAGATGAAGAAACTGAGGCTTGGAGAAGTCAGGCAACTCTGGCTCAAGGCCCCTCTGGCCTAGTAAGAAGCCGGGGACGAACCCAGGGCTGTGTCCGAGCATGGCCCTCCTTGCTGGGTATTTGTGGTGCGGAGGGCACTGCCCAACCCCAGGGGAGGCCCAGCGGGGCACCCCTCCTGACACTCCCCATGTTTGGAGTCTCCTGTCTAGGGGAGGAGCAAGGGGATCATGCGTCCCACTGTGGTGACTGAAAGGAGTCTGTCATCCAGGGCTGACACTGTCATTCACTTACTCACCTGCTCTGTGATGCGAGGCGAGAGCCGCTTCCCCCTGGTCATCTCCTCATCTGTAAAAGGCTCGGATTATCTTAAGGTTCCTTGTAGCCCAAACAGCTGGATTGGCCAGTAGGGCAAATCCTGACAGCGGAGGTAAGTAACCTTTGAGAATTTTGCACCCTCGGAGCCCTTTGTGATGTTAAGGGGCTTCAGCTTTTGCATGCTGGAGGGAGGCCGGCTCTGTTATCATCCCCGTGTGTCACAAAAGCGCACAGAGGCTCAAAGAGGTCCCTGCTGCTCTGGGGAGAGCCCTCTCCTAGAAAATGAAGACCTAGTTTCCACAGTCCTGCTGCCCAGCCCTAACTCCCCTTCTACCCTCTTCCAGGGAGAGGTAGAGAGACCAGGGCCTGAGAACCCAGACCAGAAACTGTTGGCTGTGTGATGCCCTCAGATGGGTGCTGTTTGAGCAGCGCATAGTTTAAAAAAATTTTTTTCAACGTTTGTTTATTTTTTGAAAGAGAGAGAGAGAGAGAGAGACAGAGCATGAGCGGGGTAGGGGCACAGAGAGACAGACACAGAATTCGAACAGGCTCCGGGCTCCAAGCTGTCAGCACAGAGCCCGACGCGGGGCCCGAACCCATGAACCACGAGATCACGACCTGAGCTGAAGCTGGACGCTTACCGACTGAGCCACCCAGGTGCCCCGTCCAGCACACCAGTTGAAAATATAACATGAGATTTCACATGAAAATCCTACTTTTTGCTTCTCTGAAACTAGAAACCCACCTGTGCCCACGGGGTGCTAAAGGCAGAGCTGAGATGGGCTGCCACCTTCTGCCCGGTCCTGTGCGGTCCTCACCCTGTCCAGTTGCACCCCCACCCCACCCCACCCCCACTTCCATCCTGCCTGGCCCTCTGTTCCCATCCTGGCCCCTGGCTCTCACTTGTCTTGGGTAGATTACATCTTTGAACCTCACCTGTAAAATGTCAGAACCAAGGAACTGATTTCAAACTGTGTCTTGAAGTGTTTTCCAGAAATTCTCCAGGCAGGAAAAAAAAAGAAAAAGGAAAGGGTGCCCCACGTGGGGGGGGGACCTCCTGGAGAAAAACAAGGAGGTGCAAAAGGGCTCAGAGTAGTACTTGAGGAGAAGCATCGAACTCTCCTTGCCTGTTACCGCCGCGCTTGGGGGGGCCTGGACACAGACACCCATTGGACTCTTCTGGTTCCATAGCACGGTTCATTCATTGCAGTCACTCATATGGCCCTCACAGCACCCCTGATAGAGCACCATTGTGGGGGCTTTTATTCTCATGTTTACTGGACAGAGAGAAGTGGGGGGCAGAGAGGTGAAGTGACATGCCCTGGGTCCCAGCGAGGGCGGGATTCTGACAAGGGCCCTGTTCTTGACTGCTGGCCCAGCGCTCGTTCTGATCTAAGATACTGTAAAAATTGGCTCTTAGGTGAGCTGCTTTTTCCTGTGCATTTTAAAAAATGCTCTTTTAGTTAATATGCGGGAGGGATTTCGATGTTCTCGTACATAACCTTTTGCTGAAGCGACAACGTGCGATAAAAGGGTCCCAGGAGAGCTGGTGTAATTTGGGCTGTGAGGGACAGAGAATACCAATGCAGAAGCCTCTCCAGAAAGCCCGCTGCTCCTGGGAACTAGGATACGGGGGTGGGGGCAGCCCTCTCACCTCACCATGCCGAGGCCAGGCCCTGAGCTGTCTCCCAACTTGAACCCTGGGACCATGTGTTCATTCAGATCATGCTTGACTATTTGGCTTTTTTTATTCCCTCACAGTTTTGAGTGAAGGTCTCAGTTCCTACAGGAGGAGGTCTAGGTAGAGAGGGACAGAGTATTCAGAACACAAAGAGCCTAAGAGTGGGGTGGTGGCTGTGGGACCGACCCAAAAGCCCCATTTGTAGGCAAGAGCTGGCCAGTTGGCGGGGAGGTAGACAAAAAGGGGCCCATGCTGAGGGCAAATTGAAGGGCACCTTCAAGGTCTTTTCAGCATTTGCCCTTGGTCCCAAAGGATCCAAAAAGGGGGCTTGGGAGGTTCCAGTTAATTGAGGCTGATTCTAAATCGGGAGGCTTAATAAATGGTAATTATCATCCTGTGGGAGCAGACCAGAGCTCCCAATGCTGCCAGGAACAGAGATCATGGATCCGGGGCCCCTTTCCCCTCCCACACCTAGAGGCTCAGAGCTTCCACCCGCAGAGGGGTCCGGGACCTGGTGCAGACCAGGGGCCACCCCCTCATTCCTGTGTGTGGGTCCCGGGCATGAAGGTGTATTGCATCCCTGCCTGTGTGCCTGCACGTGAGATCTTTAGACACTGAGGCACATCGCGTGTCTGCATGTGTACGAGTGTGCATGCACGCATGTGAGTGTGCATACGCGTGTGCTGGTACCGGGCCACCCTCCGCTCAGCCACCTCCAGGCCCCCTTCCTTCCCCACCCATCAAGGGACAGAGACAAGAGACTCTCCCATGTAGAATCTCAGCAGGGCATGGACTTTGCGACTCTGGAAAGCAGCGCCCTGTGGACAGAGGTGACCGTGCAAGGTTTTGGTTCCACCCAAAGAGGGACTTCTGTCATGTAGAGTGTCATTTAGCAGAGGTGGCCGGGGGGGGGGGGGGGGGGGGGGGTGGCTGCTCCAAGGGGAAGGGAGTGTCCCCTCTCAGCAGGTTTGCAAGCAGATGCCGAACATGTCCTTTCCTGTCTTTTGCAGTCCCTTCTAAGCCCAAGTCCTGGCGCCGTGAATCCCCTCCCCCCACACCCCTCCACCCCCACCCCCACCCACCCCCCTCCCCTTGCTGGCACGCATCGGTCACTGAGGCTGCTGCTCCGTCTTGCCAACCCAGACTGGTCTGAGGGACTGGCAGAGGGCTTCTGCCCCTTGGTGTCCGCAGAACTTGGCTCAGAGAGCCCCAGGGAATGTGGATGAGGAGGATAGCTGTCAGTGTGTGTGTGTGTATCTGTGTTGTGTGTGTGCCTTTGCGTGTGTTCTGTACACTTGAATGAGCAGGGCTGCAAGTGTTGAGTGTGGATCTCCATGTAGAGAGTGTATAATGTGTGTGGCTCTGAGGGGTGGGAGGTGGGCTGAGGGTGTTTCTGTGCGCTGTAGGTATTGACCATCAAGTGTGCATGTGGGCCAGTGGATATGCTTGTGACCAGGGTGTGGGGGGGGGGGGGGGGGGGCTGTGTCCCGCCACCTCCTTCCTGGTCCGTTTCTTCCCACCCCAGGTCCCTGTCACCACCCTTGCCCCCAGATCAGATCCTCAGGGGCTCCCAGCCACCCCAAACCCTAACCATCCTCACCCCCACTGATGGGGACCTTGACACCTGCCAGCCCAGGTCTTAGCACAATAGCAGGCCCAGCATGGGGCTGAGAGACCCCAGGGGGCATCCCATAGGGACAAGGGAGGAGGAGGAAGAGGAGGCCTCCGGTTCACTGCTCAGCCCCTCCCCAGAAGGTCCTGAAGGACGAGGGTTTCTGTGTTTCTGCAGCCTCTGGGCCACACAGGGAGGGAGGCCTTTCTGGGGCTACCACCGACATTTCTAGATGTGAGCCGGGACATTTCCAGAGATGGAATGTTTTTAGAACGTGAGACCTGGCACTTCTGGAGACAGGATGAGGACGTTTCTAGAAATAAGATGGAAAGCATTTCTGGAGGAGGGACAGGTGTGAGGATGAAATGGGGGCATTTTGAGAAACGAAGTCTGAACATTTCTGGAGATAGGGGAGGGCGTTTTCTGGAGTAAAGATAAAGCCTTTCTGGATTCCAAACATTGCTAGAGATGAAACATTTCTGGAAATGGACTATTTCTAGAGATCAACTGTAGTACCTCTGGAAATGGAGTGTTTTTGAAGATGATGCAGGAGTATTTCTGGGAATAAAATAGGGCATTTCTGGATTTGAGGTATTTTTGGAGCTGAAATGGAACATCTCTAGAGATGGGATGTGATATTTCTGGAAGTGGAACATTCTTGGAGCTAAGATGGAGCCTTTATAGAGAGCACTGGCATTTATGGAGACGGATTATATTTGAAGATGAGAGAGGATTTCTGGAGATCAGATGGAACGTTTCTGGAGATGGAACATTCTGGAGATGGAATGTTCTGGAGCTGAGAATTTCTGGATTCAAACCAAGCGTTTCTGGAGAGGAAATGTGTCATTCTCAGAAAAGGATCAAAGATGGGATATTTCTGGAGATGGTGTTTTCTGGAGACGAGAGGGCCGTTGCTAAAGCTGGCTGTTTGCCTCTTGGAGTAGTAAATGGGAGAGGGTCTCCTGGGGGTGGGGGGGGGTGGGCAGGAACGCCCCCCTACCTGTGCAGGAGGATGGGCCTGAGGTCCAGAGGGGAGGCCCTTGCCCAAGCCCACTCCTCCTGTGAGTGGCAGAGCAGCCCTTCTGGGGACCTTTCCAGAGCCACCCCCTCCCTCAGGCTTGTGCTGGAATCCTCCCCCAAGGGAGGCTAGAACCCTCTCAGTTCTGTTCTTGGGGTCCCCACCCCGATCCTGGTGGGGCCCTGGCAGTCTCCAGGCTCACTGCAGGAACAGGCAGTGACTGAATGGTTAAATTTAATTTAATTCCATTTCTTTGGAGCCATCTGAGGCTTACTCCCCAGCCCCCTCTGCCAGAAGCCTCCACCCTCTCTGGAGCCAATATCCCCACCACCCCCCTACCTTGGAGCAGCCCTGAGGTTGGCCTTGCTTCAGCAGAAGGGAAAGAGGGGTACAAGGCTGAACACTGGTGAAGGTCCAGGTCCCTCCCTGCTCAGGCCCAGGCTGACCGTTGGGGTGCCAGGCTACCTCCCCCACCCCCCGCCCCAGCCCCGACTCCCAGGAAGCGGCTATTGAGGCCTGTCAGCACTTGAGCCGGCCTGGAGCCCCGGAGTAATTATTTCTCTTCCTTAATTGAAATTTCAGCCTCAGTGATCCTGCCTCAGAAGTGTGAGGTGGGGGAGGGTGGGGAGCCCCCTTCCCTGCCCCCAGTGCCAGCCTCCATGCCCCAAACGCTGGTGTAGGGGATGGGGTGGAGGGCCGCAGCTCAGGGAGATGAGGGTTAGGGTTAGTTACGGCCACACTGCAGTTAAAAAGCTGACCCTTTCACCTGACGGTTTGGGCGAAGGTCGAGGGGCGGAGGGCGGCTGGCCTGAGGCAGGTGTACAATTGGGGGCAGCCACGCTGGGGGGTTCTGAGCCAGGGTAGCAGGAGGGAGTGGGCTTCCAGGGGTGCCCCTGCCTCCTCCCGGATCTGGCAGGGATCTGAGGGGGTGGCCTGGGGGGCTGTGACTCCGGCTGAGCAGGCCATGATGGCGGCAGAGGCCCAGTTCCTGGTTCAGGGCTGGGTGAGGCAGCTGGCCTGGTGGGGTGGGGTGGGCTGTGGCTGGTGGGGGCAGCTGAGGAGGCTGTTTTCCCAGCTGCGGTCAGGCTGGGCGGAGCATCCGGGCTGGGCGCTGGGTCACCACACACACACACACACACACACACACACACACACCCTCTTTCCCTCTCTCTCTTTTCCTCTCTCTCTCTCTCTCTCCCCCTACCCTCCTCCCTTTCTCCCTCTCCCTCTCTGTCTACCTGGGTGGTCCCTGCCACCCCACAGGGCCTGAGGCTTGTCTGCTGGTGGAAACGGAGGACTCTAGGGGCCAGCCAGGAAAAGCCATGGGCTCCAGACAGGCCAAGAGCCCACCCCTCCTGAGCTTCTGAGAGGCGGCTGTGAGGGGCTCAGGCTAAATGCAGAGGCTCCCAGCAGCTTCTACCCACAACTGCCCAGACTCAGGCCAGTGTTCCCATCACAAGGGAGCAACTGTGGTCACCCTCCCCACCCCACCCCCAGCCCCTGGTGCTTGCCCTCAGGGTCTCAGTCTTCCCCAACTGGGAAATGGGGTTTGTGGTCAGCTTCGTGGGAGTTTTCAGGGCTGAAATGCCTGCCAGGTGCTCAACGAACACTGGAAGCACAGGCTGTTCTTCGCGCTGTTGTTATTAATAAATGTGCCTAAGCCTGAGCAGGCCCAGGCCAGCCCCCCGCAGGTAGTAGGAGCTCAGGGAATGGCAGCAGCTGTCATCATGGTTGTTACCGGGAGGGTGTTTTCCCGGCACCCAGAAATGTCCGTCGGGGAGCTCCCGGCCTGGGGCCTTCTCTGCCCCTGGGTGGGCAGGTTTTGTGACTAGGGAGACTAAGGCCTTTGGGAGTCAGGACAGGGTGGGGACAGAGAGCAGGAGATGGCTGCCTCCTCCGTGCACACGGCGCTCGCTCTCTCTCTCTCTCTCTCTCTCTCACACACACACACACACACACACACACACACACACACAGGGCATCACACATCATCCATTAAGAGCTCCTGGAAAACCCACTGAGGGAAGAGCTCTGCTCAGCAAGGCCATGTCACTGCAGCTTGCCTGACCCCTGGGTCGCAGAAGCTCACAGCCCATCTTCAGTGGGGAGCGGGCTACCACTGGCCTCCGAGGACAAGAGGGACAGAGGGAGCTGGATGGAAGGGACAGGTCAGCTCCAGCAGCTGAGAAAGGGGGCTGAAGAAGGCAGTGCCCACGAGTGGCCCATTTGCTTAGAGGGCGGGGGGGGCGGGTGGGCAGGACAGACACAGGGGGAGATGGGGAGGGATGAGGGTGCAGGGAGACGACCTGGCAGCAGGCGTTGGGGGCCTGTGGCATTGGAACCTGAGCTTGGCCCAGCTGCGGGATGCCTGCTGCTCATCTGGGCTGTGGCCCCCTCCGCCCGCAGAGCTTGGGGACCTCTGTTCTGGCTCTGCTCCAGACATATTCCAATACCTGCCTTTTCCCCTGACCTCCTACTGCCACACTGGCTTCCCTTGCCCCTCTGCGTGCGAATTTTGAGGCCTTGAGCCGCCACCTGCCAGGAGCTGGGCTTGGTCCTCCTGGCAGTGGGGGCCTGGGGGGACCGGAGCAGTGGGGGCGCCCCAGAGGCCGCCCGGGGTGGGTCCCAGGCGCCAGTCCAGCTCGTCAGTCGGCTGCTGGGCTGACCTTGTCACCTCGGGTCCAGAGAGAGGGCAGCCCCTCCCCCACACGCACAGAGCCAGCAGAGCTGACATGACTCACCTCACCGGTGCAAACAACTCCCTCTTCCCACTGGGGGGAAGCAGGAAGCTTCCTGAAGCTGCAGCCCTCCACAGCTGGCTTCCCAGAGGATATGGGGATCGCTCACCTCCATGGGTCAGACCCTGTGCCGCTCCAGGACCCACCCAGAACCTTGGGAGATCCTTCGGGACCGCCACGTTTAGGAGGGAAGGAGGTACGCAGACACGCAGATGCGGACCTTTGCAGTCCCGTGCTCAGGGCCTCCCAGCTCCTTCTCCGCCCACAGAAACCCTGGGCCCCGGCGGCCAGCGCTGTGCCTTCTCCCTAACACGGCTGTCCCTGGAGGATTGGGATCACTGTCCCCCCCGATGCGTCACATCTACCGAATTGGAAGAGTGGCGCGTCCGCTCTCAGCCTGGAGATGGCCAGTGTGGGGAGAGACCTGACACTGGATCAGGGGCTTCCTATGGGTTGAGAGTAAAAGAACTTAACACCAGGCCACACGGCTAGGATTTGAACTGGCTTCCGCCAACCACAGCTCCCGGGCGGAGAGGTCCAAGCAGCACAGGCCTGTGGGACAGTGCTATTTTTTGTATTTACTTCTGCCCCCCACCCCTTCGCCCACCCTGTCAGGCCTCCAGGGCAGACCCTGTCTTGATTTTGCCCAGAACAAAGCGGCCTCTACTAGACATGCCAAAGCGGAGGCTTCAATCAGAGCAGGTGAAAGGGAACTCCGTCTGGCCTTTTGTTACTCAAGGAGGGAGTGAAGGAAATGGATTTGCCCTTGAACAGGGAGAGAGGGAGACCAGGGAGGGGGTGGGGGGCATGTGCTCAAGGATGGGGCACACCTGAGATGAGACTTCTCCCCACCCGCTAGAGCATCGAGAGCGGGGTCGTCATTTTAGTATTCCGCATGCACACGCACGCACACACACTCACCCGGGCGCGCGCACACACTCAGATGCACTCACACGTGTCAATCCCATCTTCCCCCCCCCACCTCCCCCCCCCCCCACCGTCTGAGGTTCCCTCCAAACCAGGAAGCAGAGAAAAAAAGGAGAAAGGGAAAGAGAAAAAGAGATTAGTGGGAAGAAAATCCGATTCTGGAGTTACCTTAGTTACCAGCTCTAATGACTCGTGGGGCGGGCTCGGCCACCTTCCTGCGCAGGAGGACCCTCCCTCCCAGGCCCCTCCATCACCCCATTAATAAGACGGGGCCCTTGTTCATGAGTTCTGCAGCAGAAAGGGAAGAATCAAGGACTTTTCAATAAGAGAGAACTCCCTGGGTGGTTTTGAATAGTTGCTTTTTGTGTGGCAGCGGAGGGACTGTCCTCTCCTCGGCGCCCTGCCCTGCCCGCCTCCCTCCGCTGCTCCGTCTGGAGCCGCCTGCTCCTGGGTCTCCAGATGGATGAGCTTGTTTCTCGGGAGCCCAATCTTTTATTGTTCCTGCCTTTCCCTCATGCTACCCTCAGCTTACCAGAAGCCAAGGGCAGCCTTTGCATCTCAGGAAAGCTAGAGAATCCCCAAGGTAATTCTAAAAAGGCTGAAACCCAGGGAGTGGGGCTCAGCGGGAGCACCTGGTTCCTGTCCTGTGCCAGGAAACAAAGGCACGCTCCCCACATCCCTTCCCAGGTGATAGGCCTGCTGGCCGAGGCCAAGCTCACGGCCATTGCTTCGGTGCCAGTAGAAGGGGCGTGAATGGAGGAGAGACGGGCCAAGGGGAGATGTTGGTGGAAAAGGAGAGAGACGAGCAAATCCGTTTTATCAGACGCTGCATATCTTAGGAAAGCACATTTCAGCTCTTTTGGCTTTTGGCAAGCTGGTCCTACCCTTTAATTTTCTAATAAAAAGGAATTACGTTTGCTGAAAAGGCAGTAACCAGTTTCATGTCAGTATCTCTTGTAGAGACCATAATTCCCGTCTTGGGTGCCTGCCGGCTCAGGGATAGGGGGTGGGCTCCTGTGACCACCGGTGACGCTGTACAGGGCCCAGGGGGCAGGGACATTGGGGCAGACGGCAGGGAGTGCCCCGTGGCTTTGCCCTGCCCGGCCTGCCCTGGGCTGTCCACCCCCAGCCAGGCCTCAAGCTATGGTTCCAGGCTCACCACCAAGGCCCCAAGACTCATAGCAGACGCTTAATAAATATTTGTGGCGTGAATGAAAGCACGAATTCCTATAGCTGGGGCCTGGGGTAGCCGGCAGGATGCTCAGTGTTGGATCTTTGTCGAATGAATGGATGCATGAGCGCGTGCACGAAGCCATGCTCCCCAGTCTGAAATAACCTATCTGGCAGGAGGTACCAACCCTGCACCACTCCCTGCCCCCACCCCCAAACCCTGGCCCTGAATTTACTGCAAACTTCGCCAAAAATCCTCTAATCTTTTTTTTTTTTTTTTTTTTAAGACAAAACAGAAGTGTGTAAAGTTGGAAGTTTCTATCCCCACAGCTCTGTGCCTGAGTCCCCAGAGTCAAGGGCAGGGGCCTCATCCTTTACCCCTTCCTCCTGTCACTGGGAATTCTGTGCCTTAGGTCCAGTTTGGGGGTTTCCTCCAGGGGACCCTTTCACACACACTGTTCTGGGGCGCCGTGGGGCTCCTTAGTCGTCCCCTGCCCACTCTTCAACCTGGGCCAAAGGAAACACGCAGGAGGTACTTTTGGAAGTGCCTTGTCTCTGCAGGGTGGACACAGGGACGGCTTCCTTTTGCTGTTACAAGTACCTTCATTCCAGTCCCAGTTTTAAACAAGCTCATGTAGGCAGAATACTTACCACAGGCGGGCATTTGATAAGCGGTAGCCTTTGTGATTTGGAAGGAATCTGTTCCATGCCCCCAAACGTTTCTTGTACCCCTTCTGTGTGCCAGGGACCCCACGGTTCCGGAGGGGTGAGGAGGCCCCTGAGCCCAGCTGCCCCTGCCCCCCACTCCCCCAGCAGCTCATCACTGCTGACACCTGGGCACTGTCAGACTGATTTATGCCACTGGAAATGCCAGGGCATGCAGGACAGCAGATCTCACACACAGCATTCTTTCTGGGGCTGACCTCAGCGTGAAGGCACAGAGGCAGCCCCCTGCCCCTGCCCCACATCCAGCTCCCAGGCACCAGGCCCCTGTGCTTCCGCCCACAGACATGGGAGCAGCGTGGGGCTCATCTGCTTGGTCACTTGGGAAGAGACACTCAGAAATGCCCAGCATAGCATCCTTGGGCCTGCCTGAATTACAGTCCCTGGGGGCGGCCAGGAATTGGAACTATAATAAACCCCTCAGGTACTGCTGTATGCCAGCCGGGACTGGGAACCAATATAAGTGTGCAGCAATATCAAGGACATCTTTTAGGCTGGCCAGGGCCTGGTTCTTTTGGCAGTGGGAGAGCTGATGGGCCCAGGGTAGAGAGGGGAAGGGAGACCGAATTGAGTACTGGTGAGGGCACCAGCAGGAGGTGTTGCTTCCTAAGATTCTGGTTTGGGCAGTGAGATAGGTCACCTTTGTGTCTCCTGCACTGTCCTTTGCACGTGGTGAATGCTTAACAGACTTTGCTTACAGACACAAGTGACTTTGTGAATCGTGGCACTTGTGTATATGCTGATTTCGGGGTCCCTGTGGGACTGCCAGGATCGGCCCCACTTTCTCACTGACAGCCGACTTGTCTGGGGGAGACCCAGCTGCAGCCTGGGGTATCGTGGGTTTCAGGTTCCCCATGGTTCAAATACCAGCTCATCTGCCCTGGATGACCTTCCCTGCCCTGAGCCTCTGTTGGCTGGTCCGTAAAGTGGACCACATCATCTTGGCACACCCAGGGTGGCCATGAGTGTTAGCAGCCAAGGAGGCAAGCCCCTGCACAGAACAGGGTCCGTACCAGGAGGTTTCCCCTAAGTCTCCTTGCTGTGGTTTTCCTTCAAAATCACTTTTTAATTACAAAAGGAGAGAGATGATCGTTGTAAATAGAGAAGAAACGTTGGAGGTACGTAACATAATAGGTCAGAGCTTCTCTGCACAGAGGCTTCCTTGGAAGTCATTACTTTCCTAGTCTAATGTGGACCTTTGGATTCGAGGGAGGGGGAGCACGCATTTGTGCGCGCACACACACACACACACACACACACACACACACGCTTAATTCTTCATTGAGCACCTACTGTGTGTGGAACTCTGAGCGTTTAGAGACGACTCAGACCCGGGCTCTGCCTTTAGGGGGCGCTCTGGGTCCTGCCGGGGAGGCTGACAGGAAACTGATCAATTACCCTGTGACGGGGAGCCTGCTGTAAGATGAGGCAAGAGGGGGTGCACAAAGGAAGGGGTTAACCGTGGGTGGCAGGGTCGGGAGGGGGAGTCGGGAAGGGCTTGACAGGACCCGTGGGGTTTAAACTGGGCCTGCACAAACGCTGGTAAGTGTTTAGGTGGAGAGGAGAGGGGAGCAGGAAAGGCATTCGGGTCGGGGAGAGGGAGGTGGTTTGGGACGCGCGGGCTTTGGGATCCCGGCAGGACCGCCAGGGTCAGCCCCTCCGTGCGAAGCCACCCGTGAGAGCCTGGCCGCGGCGCGCAGCGTGTGTGTGCTGGAGGGCGGGTGGCGCGGGGCCCCGAACCCCTGGGCCGGAGTTTCTGCTGTGCTCTGTAAGTAATAGGAGCCACTGAAGGCTTTTAAGCCGGGAAGTGACCTGGCCCGGTGTGTGTGTTTGAAAACGGTCTCCCTCGAGCACGGCTTGCAGGAGGGTGAGAGGGTCAGGGAGCCCCCCGGGAGGCTTGTGCGGTGGTCCGGGGCGCTGCGGAGCAGCGCTGGTGGCCGGGACGTGGCCAGAGGGGGGAGACGGGCTCGGCGGTGGGGGTGGGAGCGGCTGTGCCGGCGGCGATTGGACGCGGGCGGAGGGGGCGGGGTCTGGGGCGAGGACCGGGAATGGACGGTGTGCGGCTCCTGACGTGGGCGGGCGCGACGTGGGGTGGCTGGGCCTGCGTGGCCTTCCTCTCCGGCCGGGGTCCGCTCTCAGCTCCGGGCGCGCCTGCCCATCAGGCCTCCATTCCCCCTTTCCGGGCAGAATGCCCTCCACCAGCACCTGGCCGACCCGCGTTGCAAACAGCAGCGGGCGGAGGCCTTTGTGCCTTCCAAGTCCTCCTCCAGGGACGCGGGTGATGACCGAGCCGGCAGATGCCCCGCTGGTGTGCCACCACCGCCACCCACCACTCTCTGACGCTCAGCTGCTCCCCAGAAAGAAAGACCTTGTCACAAAGGGAGGGAGGGAGAGGACGCGCTTCCGAGACGCAGCCCATCTGGGAGCCAACGTTATTTTCCTGATTCAAGGAAACATCTGTTCATGCGTCTCCTTTCAGAGAGAGGCGGGCAGCCGACCCAGGACGAGGGAAGCCGCGAGGCTGTCCCTGGCGCTGGGCAGGAGGGTGGAGATCGTGGGCTAAGCCCAGGACCCCTGTCCTAAGGGGTTTCGGACAAACCACCACCGTTCTCTGCCGGATTTCCACCCACCTGCTGCCACCTGGCCTGCCTCTGGCCGTCTGTGGACTTCTGGTCAAGAGCTCCCACCACCCCCTGGGTGCCCGTGGCTGTCACTGCCTCAAGTACAGGGGCTCCTGGGGCAAAAACTGTAGCCTCCCCCAGAGTGCCATATGTGTTTATCGAGGGACCCCTTCATTATTTCTCACACACAAGCCATGTTTTTGAAAGATACGGCTGCCAAACAAACTGCATTTATTACATAATGATTAATTCATTGCCCCCATTTCTTATTAATCAAAGACATCCATAACTGCCTATCCAAGCTTTGGGTGGGGGAGATAGCCAGCAGGGCCTCGAGCTGACAGCCTTCTGGCCCAGAGCAGGGGTACTGCTAGATTTGTGTCACTGTGGCCTCGTTTGGGTAAACGCACAGTACCCCTGAGGTTTCTAGAAGAAATACAGACAGCTCGTGGACCCCCCCATACATCGCCTCGCCAAACCCCTGGGGCCACCTGGGATGTTTTATCACCCCCCTCTCCAGCCAGCTCTGAGCTCAGGCTGACTGCTTGGCACTTGGCCACTGGCTGACCGGCGGCTTGGCAGAGAATGAGGGAGATGGAGTAGGCTTGTCCCCATCCCTGGACGCTGCCATTAGTGGCAGCCCGGGAAGGAGCTGGGGGCCTGGGCTGAGGTCAGGACCGTTCTGGGCAGAGCCAGAGGGCAGCTGACAGAGCACTGTCCTGGCAAGCTGGTCCCAGGCACAGAGGCTGAGAATCTTGGGGTTCCAGGGCATTTGAGATGTTTATCCTCTCCCCTCCCAGGGGCAAGGCAAGCTTGTGTTTTTAGCTCTTGGGATACATGAGGTTGGGCCAATGCCATCCATCCCTTCTTCACTTACCCATCCAACACTGAACGCGTGGCCTGGCACCCACCAGGGATGTCCCTGCCCTCAAGGTGTTCACAGTCTAGTGGGGACAGGGGCAGATGCCCAAATAAGTCATTGCTGTCCTGTGTGCTGTCCAGCCACAGGTTGCCCAGGAAGGTAGGGACCAAACAAGAAGGCACCCAACCCAAACGGGGACGTGTGGTCCAGGAAGCCTTCCAGGAAGAGGTGCTGTTGCTAAGTGCTGTTAGTTAATTTCGTTTTGTTTTGTTTTGGTCTACTTTTTAAATAACTTCTTTGTGCCACGTGCCATTAGGTGCTTTTCACATACGTTGTCGTGTTTAATTTGCACCAACAACCCTGTGAGGTAGGAAATAGCTTCCGCATGTTCTCGATGAGTAAGCTAAGTATCAGAGGGGAGGTTGCTTGGCCAGCTCACTCAGCCAGGATTAGAACTCCAAGTGGTTCTCAAAAGATGACAGAAAAGATGTAAGGGGATGGGCAGTGAGTCTGGCATGCCTGGCAGAAGAAACCGCAAATGCAAAAGTATGGCTGTGGGAGTAGCTGGGGCATGAAGGTCTGTAATGCTAGAGCAAGCAGAGGTGGGCTTGGGTCATGGAGAGCTGGCAGCAGAAGAGCTAGGGAGCCACAGCAGGTATGTGAGTTGGGGGTGATGTCCCACTGCACGGGGCTCCATTGGTCTCACTCAGGGCTCCAGCTCCTAGGCAGACCTCCCTTGCCAGCACTCCCCACTGCCTGCCTGTGTCTCTTCAGGCACCTGGCTACAGGCACCCCTCCCAGATCTGGTACATGTCTTCCTGCTTCTGACCTCAGGAGACAGGAGTCGGGCTGGCATCGAGCATCAGGGAAATGCCCAACACATCAGTCCCCGAGGGCCTCCTGGACCTCTCCACGAATCCTGCAGTGCCCATCTCAACTGTCCCTGTCCACAAAGAGGCTGAATGGCGGCCAGCATCTGCCCGTCAGCAGAGAGTTCCCGCTCTTAGCACCAGCTCGCTGAGCTGCCTCCAGGGACAGTCCTGCCCGCCTCCCCAGAGAGCCAGCACTTCCGCTGCTGCCTAATGGCTCTCCCAGCTGGAGACAATCCTTGATATTTAGCCCGCGTGGCAGGAGCCTTAATAGCAGCAACTCTCCCTCCCTGCTCCTGCCTCCTGTGCCCCAGAGACAGCCCTGCTCACCTTCTGAGCTGACCACGCTACCCCCATCAGGCAGAGGCCTTTCTGCCCACTCTTGGTAATAATCTGGAATGAACAGGCACCCAGCGGCACCGTGCATGTGGTGTTTTTTCTTCTGAGATCCAGAGATGCCCTGTGAGAGAGTGTTATTAGTGTGGCCTCCTTTTTTTTTTTTTTTTTTAAGACAGAGAGTGAGTAGGAAAGGGGAAGAGAGGGAGAGAGAGGGGAGGAGAGGGAGAGAGAGAGAGGATCCTAAGCAGGCTCCACACTGAGTGGGGAGCCCTATGCATGGCTAGATCCCACGACCCTGGGATCATGACCTGAGTGAAATCAAAAGTTGGATGCTCAACCAACTGAGCCACCTGGCACCCCAGCCTCCATTTCAAAGATGAGAAAACTGAGCCTCAGAAAGGAGCCGTGATGAAGACTGATCATTTTGGCCTCACCTCTCTCCTCTTGGTGCCAGGAAGTGGACTGCGTTCCCTCACACCCATAGGACCTTTACGGCCGCTGGTCTCTCTACCCAGAACTCTATTCTCCCTTCTCTCCCCCTCCCTGTCCCAGTATGTCTGCCCTTTGTATTTACTAATGATGGCCTTCCTCTATACACTAGGTAAGCTCCACAAGGGCAGGACTCCCCTCCCCCCCCCCCCATCCCTAGCACCCAATATGGGGCATGCAGGCCCTCAGAAATATTTACTGAATGAGTAAATGAGTAAGTGAACAAACCCTAACGTTTCTAGAAGTTTGTCCTCCGTGTGTGAGGGCAGCAAGAGTTCCTGGTTGGTGGACGGTTTCCCCCATGGGGTGACGATATATTTTAGCCTTCCGACCTCAGGGTGGTCCTCATACCTGGAATGGGCGCATAGATCCTACTCAAATTCCATTGGCTAGAACTCAAGTCGTGTGACCATGTCCATTTGCAAGGGAGGCTGGGAAATGTAGTCCAGCTGTGGCTCTGAGGCCAGACACTGGTTTTGTTGACTCCAAAGCTTCCTGTTCAGGTCTCTCTAACCACCACAGCCAACCTTTACTGGGTTCTTACCATGGTTCTAAGCTTTTCTCACGTTGGCCCATTTAGTTTTCATAACAGCCTGCAAGGTGGGTATTATTATTGTCCCCATCCACAAATGAGGAAGGAGGCCAAGGCTCAAATGACCTGTTAAGGGGCAGAGCTGACTCAGGGACCCTGCCCTGCTTCCTTAAAGTACCTGCCTCCACACAGGTATTTAAGTAAACAGGCCAGTGTCCAGAAGAAATGAACTATATGCAGGCTGAGCGGCAGTTGCTGGCTTCCCTTTTTCCTGGTCTGTGAAGGTTCTGCCCTTGCCTGAGATGGGGGCTACATCTCCCTGAGGGCTCAGCACTCTTCCGTCGTTTCAGCTGCCCGTTTTTGGAGGGCTTCTTCTGTTCCTTGCCACCTCCCCAGCTCCAGGCCTGCGCCTGGCACCACCTGTGACTGGTGGGGTAAGACAGGACCCACCCTCCCACACAGGAGGGGAAGGCACACACGTGGCTACCAACTATTGGCCGTCCACTTTGGGTTTTCTCTTCCAGCCCCTTATGACTGGCAGGTGCTCTCCTGCGGGCCTTTCTGCCACTTAGCAGCAGCCCCCCTGCCTCTCACCCCATGCAGAGAAACGACAAAAGTCCCTGGTAGGAAAGCTGCAGGAGAATGTGCTGTGATTGGGTCTCTATGGAGGACAGCTCTGGGGAGTGGCATCTTACCAAGTCAGGTAGCCCAGGCTTCCTGGAGGAGGTGACATTTGATTGTCCCTTGAAGGCTAAGGCAGTAGTTTGTTAGATTGAGAGATGGGAAGGGCATTCCAGGCAGAGGTGACAGTTTGCACACAGCCTAAAGGAGTCTGGCTTCTTGGCTCCTATCTCTGCCTTCACCCCCAGAGCCAGGTTTGTTGCCCAGACCAGTGACCCAGGTCCTTCTGACCTATGCTGATAAGGGAATGTCTCCTAGTCCATGGAGGAGGAGAGGGGGCATGGGAAGAGAAGAGGAAGGAGGAGGAAAGGACACCCTAAAAGGAAGAAGGTGAGGAGGGAAAAGGAGATGTTGACCGGGCTGAGCACCTGCTGAGGCCTTGAGGGGCCTGGATCTTTTTGCTGTAACCTCAGGCTTCATCTCCTCTTCTCCCCTTGTTCACTCAGCTATGGATGCAGTGGCCTCCTTGTTCTCCATGAGGCACACTGATGCCTCAGGGCCTTTGCACTGGCTGTTTGTTCTGGCTCTGGCTCTGATTCCAGTGCTCTCGCCACAGATGGCCATGCAGCTGATTCCCCCTCCCCTTTAGCCTTCCCTCAAAGGTCACCTCTTGAGGAGACTTACCAGATCAACCCTATTTAAAACTACAAACCATCCCCCTCATATTCCCACTCTCCTTACTCCAAACCTGTTTTCTCCAAAGCACTTAGTCACCTTCTAATGTCCTGTATGCTTTACTTATTTGTGTTTTTGCTTATTGGCTGTCTCCCTTCCCCCCACCCCCAACTTCCCCACGCCCCAAAGTATAATCCCACCCCAGGGCCGGATTTCTTTTAAGTAAAGTCTACCCCCAAGTGGGGCGTTGCACTCACCACCCCAAGATCAAGAGTCGCATGCCCTCACCGACTGAGCCCAGCCAGGTGCCCCCGAATTTTTGGTATTTAATCTGTCTGCATCTCTAGCCCCTGAACACAGTTGGCACTCAAGAAGTGGTGAAATCAACGAGGGAATTCAGCCCTGTGACCCCATTTCACAGACGAAGGAGTAGAGGCCCAGGGTCTCGCGGCCACGTGGTGGGGGGCGGCCCAGCATCCCATGGGAGAGATATTTACCAGTCTCTAGCATCCCTAGCATCCTGCTGTCATAGCCGAGGGCTGGTCCCCCCACAGGGCTCGGGGCGGTGCGAGGGCGCAGGTAGTCATGGTTACAGCGCCAGAGACGCCTTGTATTTCCTGCCTTTTGTGTTCGCACAGGCCCCCGCCCCCAGCCCAGGCCGCCGTCCCTGATTAGCCGGCACGCCGCGGAGGGGCGGGGCGGCCCCATGAGCCCCGCCCGGCCCCGGAAACGGGCGGGGCTAAAACGTGTGGGCGGGGCACCGGGGTGAGGCGTGTCAGTCCTCAGGCGCGCGCGGCCCGTGATTAACAAGCCGATGTGGGCGCGCGCGGCTGGAAAAGGGCGGGGCTTCCGGAACAGCAGCCCTGGGAGCTTGGTTTGGGGGGTGAGTGCGCCATGTTGGCGGCCCCCAACAAAGGGCGCCTCGTGCCAGCGGCTCTGTCTCTTGCAGTTTTTTCTGGTCCCCCGGGGTCTGAGAGTGAGAGGCCCGACTGTGCCGGCGCTTGGTGGTCCACCCCCGCTGACCTGTCCCTAGTGGCCGACCCATCACGGGGGCTGACCACCATACTTACACGCCGGCCTGTGCCGCCCCTTCCCACCGAAGGGCCTTTGCACACCATTCTCTGTTCCTGGACATTCTACTTCCCTTTCCCTGGCTAGTTTCTCACTCTTCCTCAGGAAGCTTTCCACATGGGCTGCTTGCCTGCTTCTGCTTAACAGCTTGTCTCCCTTGCAGTTGTGCCTTTATCTGTGCGTCCTCCTCCCACACCAGACTTGAGTGCCATCAGGGCGGGGGTCCTGCCTACGGCCTGGCACACAGTAGGTGCTCAATTTGTATTGTTGAATGAACCCATTCATCAGGCTGCCCCCAAGGCCTCCTTGGCAGGCCCAGTGCTGGATGCCGGGACTTGGGAGAAAGGGAGACAGATGCTCCTTCACTCCCAGACACAGAAGAGCTTGTGTCCAAGGCCGGGCCATGGGGTGAGTGTCTGGCCTGAACCCCAGGCCAGAGGAGCCTGGTTTGGTGTGTGCCCTTGGTGAATAGCCCACTGTGTTGGCCAGATGGGCAGCCCTGGGGCTGGCCCTAGGAGGCAGGCGTGAAACAGAAGTGGGCTGGTGAGGGCTGCTGAGCACACGCTGGGGCCAGAGACTCCTGGGAGGCCCAGCCGTCTGACTTCTTTGTGGAGCACTCACGGTGCCCTTCCCTGGCTTGATGGGGTGTGCATGACCAAATCTCCAGAGGCCTTACCCCCACCGCACTCTGATGATGAAAAGGGAACTAAAGTCATGAAATCAGTTAAATAGTTATATGCATAGATATGCTTTTGGGGGTTTCGATGGACTTTGGGGTGTATACGTTGCTCTGCACCAATACCAAAAGAAAAACTACAACCCACAGCAGAGCCAGTAACAATGTAGTATTACATCAGACCTTCAGGAGTTTTGGAATTTGTATCAGGGCAATTCCTGGGCCCAGGGCACCCCAAATCACAGATCTTCAGGGGTGGGACCCAGAAATTATCCCTTTTTCAAGCCTGTGTGGTTTTTTTTTTTTTAATTTTTTTTTTTCAACGTTTTTTATTTATTTTTGGGACAGAGAGAGACAGAGCATGAACGGGGGAGGGGCAGAGAGAGAGGGAGACACAGAATC
Source organism: Panthera leo (assembly GCF_018350215.1). NCBI lineage: Eukaryota > Metazoa > Chordata > Mammalia > Carnivora > Felidae > Panthera > Panthera leo. The sequence goes on along the minus strand of NC_056692.1, from coordinate 11,467,883 downwards.
GGAAACAGGCTCCAGGCTCCGAGCCATCAGCCCAGAGCCTGACGCGGGGCTCGAACTCACGGACCGCGAGATCGTGACCTGGCTGAAGTCGGACGCTCAACCGACTGCGCCACCCAGGCGCCCCAAGCCTGTGTGGTTTTGATGGTCAGAATCTTAAATCCAATATTTGAGAAACAGAATGGCAAATGTTTGTGCTCCCGAACACGTTCAGATCCCTTCCCGGGCTCTAGCAAGACCCCCCCTCTACCATTCTTTAGCCCAGACTTAGGCCCAGACTTGAGGGACTCTGAACCCTTTGGGAATTGGGAAAAAAAGCTCTGCGTCCTCTTCAGAAAAATGTGCTGTGCACCCACATACACACAAACTTTGCAGGTGATTTCAGGAAGTTCTCACACCTGGCTTGAGTGGTCTGAAAAGCAGGAGAGACCTGTTTGGTAAAAGGCCTCCATGCTGACGCTCACCTGAACCAGGGCCAGAGGGCACAGTTGTATGGGTTGTATATGGCACAAGGGCTCCTGGCAGAAATCCAGCCTGCCCTCCACTAGCTGAGCTGTGCAGCCTGGCACGTGGGGTGTCTTTTCCTATTTTGTACAAAGGCATCATATAGCATGCCCTAGCCCTCCTGCCTCCCATGACAACTCAGGTTATGGCACTGAAGAAGTTGGAGAAATGGTGCCCCCTATTGCTGACTAGATGACCTTCCGGAAACCCCATTATTAAAGCCATAACGAATGACCCAGCAGCCCTCACCCACCAATGCTTACTTAGTTCCTGGTGCTTCTAGAATCCTGGGCTTTCACTGGGCAGTAGTTGGGGGCTGTCCACAGGCTTCACTTGGGATAGGAAGCTGGTCACGACAGCTGGGCCTGTCTCTCAGCAGAGAGTGGGGAGAAGAATAGTGGGTAGAGAGCACCTACTATGTAAATGTTTATCCACTCGACATGGGTGATTTCATCGCGTCCATTCTATACATCAGGAAAACTGAGGCCCTGAGATAGCTGGAGGTTTGGAGTGGAGATCTACCTGTTTGGGGAGACTTGATGAACAAAACCTCTGGAGTAGGGCAGAAAGGAGGCCAAGGAGGGGAGAGGAAGTCGCTAAAGCCATACCTGACTACACCTCACAGCATGCAGCCGGCCTCCTGGAAGCCTCCCCTGACCTTTGGACTGGTTAGAGGCCTCCTCTGGGCTCACACAGCCTGGACTTTGTTGTCATGGTGCTGCCCCCCTCGTTTGGCAGGCCCATTTCTGCACTGTCTCCCCCAACAACCTGGCAGCAGCCCAGCACTAAACTGACAGCCCTAGACACCGGGCCTGGCGCATAGTGTAAAATGCAACTTTGTTGAGTGAGTGAGTGAGTGAGTGAGTGAGTAAGTGGCTGATTAAGGGGCCTCTAGGCTCCCGGCACCTTTGTTTCTAGACCCCCGTGGGAGAAGACCTGGCCAGTGGGGTTGGTCAGAACAGCAAGACTGGGAGGCCTGGGGTGGGAGGGGCTGGGGCAGGAAGGAGAGGCACAGGCCTGGGGTTAGAGAGGCCAAGGGGAGCATCGGGCACTGGAGCCGTCTCCCAAGGGTGAGTTGGCATTTCCTGTTTGCCAAGGCCCCGGCAGCCACCCTCAGTGACCTCCCGTCCCAGCTCAGCCTGCCGAAGGGCAGCGGAGCCCAGACGGTGAGGCTCTGGGAGGCTGGAGGCTGCCAGACATTGAAGCAGAGCTCTCCACACCGGGGTCTGTCTCCACTGGGGCGTCTCTCTACTGGACACCCACAGACCCTCCCCACCTGCAGGCTGCGCACAGCCTTCTGGGGGATCCCTGCCCTCTGGGGACTAAGGGCCCTGAAGATATCAGGGGTCCGTGACCGTTTAAAGCCCCCTCCCCAGGAAGCACTCCCACTCACCATCAGCGTCCCCACCAACAGGGGTGCTTTCCTGAGCCAGAAAAGGGGGCACCCCTCACCCCCTGTCTCTTCCCTGCTTATCCCTCCAAGCCTGGGCCCCCCTCACCCTCAGATATGACTGGGTCACTTCGTGGCTCCTAACCGGGCACCTGGGACACCGCAGACCTGCTCCACACTCTCCCATGAAGACAATAATCGGTGTGTCCCTTGGGGTGCCCTCCAGCTGGGGACCTGGTCCAATTCCTTCAGTGTCCCCAGCATGTGCCCCACAGGGCCTGGCTCCGAGGAGGGCCTTGGAATATTCGGTGAGTGGGTGATACCCATAATTCCTGCAGGGGCTGGCTTCCTGGAGGAATGTGACATGGGGGTGGGGCGGGGTCTCGCCCAGGCAGGCAGGCAGGAGGCCTTACCTCCCAGGAGAAGCCTCTGCCTTGAGGCACAGTGCCTACGGCGGCCCTGTCAGCACCGGGGAGCAGGGGGCTGGTACAGCCTTCCATGGCCCCAATCCTTGCATGAGTCCCAGCCACTCTGGGAGGGTCAGGAGGGCCAGAGCAGCTTCCATTTGGGGCGTGGGTGATTATTTAAGAGCCTGTAGGTGGGTCTGTGTGCCCTGGCTCCCCTTCGGATGGGAGCTCCAGGGTCACCACTTGAGAGCATTCTGGAACCTGGGACACTTAAATGCCTCGCACAGGGACGGGTATAGGGGGTGCCTGGGGACGCGCGAGTGCAGCACGAGTGAATGAGTGAATGGATGAAGAAGGGATGAGGGAGAGCGGGATGGGGCAAGCCCGTGATTATACCCATGCCCTTGCACCCCCCTGCAGACCCCTGTGCCCCCAGGCCAGCCCTGATTTATGTGAGGGCTCAGGAAGGGCTTGTTGTTCGTTCATGCGTTCGTGCATTAATTCATTCCTTCTTTCCTTTATCCATTCAGCTTAACCCCTGTCATACACCTGCTATGTGCCAGGCTGTCCCAGGTGCTGAGGGCACAGCGGTGGTCAAGACAGACAAAAACCCTTGTTTGTGAAGCTGATGTGTGAATGGGAGGCACTGAAAAAAGGAGATGAGCCAGTCAGTGATGGAGCAGGGAGGTGGGATGGGGGGCCAGGGGAGGGGGTTTCTGTAGAGGTGGTCCGAGTAGGCCTCTCTCTATGGGGAGATGGGCTCACCCGCCAGAATGGGGTTCTGGTCATAGTTATTGTCAGTTATTAACAGCATTGCCACAGCCCTTCAGAGTTTGTGGGCCTTCACGTGCTGCCCCAAGAGGGTGTCTGTGGGGGAAGGGGTGTCACTCTCCTCCTTCTGGCCCCATGGTTGCTTGTGGGTCCACACTAGGCCCGTGCTGAACGCTGGGGACCGGCTCCCTGCACGGGGAAACAGAGGCCGGAGAGGGGCAGGGTCCTCCCATCTGCTTGGTAAGTGAAGGCTCCTAGACACGTTCAGGGTCTGAGGAATGACGCAGAACACTGAGCCCAGACATACCCACATTTGTAAGTGGGAGATGATGTGATTTGGGGGGACAGAGCTGTGGAGGTGAGGGGATGTCATCTGGGTGTTGGGATATCCTGGCCCGGTTTCTCTTGCCCGGAGACCCGGGTCTCGGGGATTCAGGGAGGAGAGAGCCCATCTGGGCTGCCGTGTCAGGAAAGATTTCCTAGGCTGGAGTGAGAGGCCAAGCAGGGTTAGACGAAGGAGGCAGGAAAGAATTCCAGATGAAAAGACCAGCATGGGCAGAGGCTTGGTGGGGAAAGTCCAAAGGGAAGGCACCCTCTAAAAAAACCAGCTCAATTTCGGGGGTTGCCTCAGCAGGGGAGCGGCCCCACGGCAGGGTGGGGCGGCCTGAGCCCACGTTCAGGTGTGTGTCCATCCGGGCATGCGTGCGGGGGACTGAATGGCAGACCCAGTGGCCACATTGCCTCCAGGACAGCCCCCTATGCCCTTGCCCCCACTCCCCCCCCTCCCAGCCCCTCGGGCTCTGAGCAACCCAGCAAACGGCTCTGCTTCCTGCCCAGCCTCACCGCCTGCTCTCCGAGGGAGGCTATTTTTCCCCCGACTCAACAACAGCCGCCACTTGCAGCTAAGCAGAAGGGAAGTTGGGACTTGCATTTTGCCTTCCTAGCGCCTCTAATCAGCCCCACACAGCCCCCGCCACAGGCTCCCATCAGCGCTGCTTCCGGAGACTACTTGAGATACACCTGCTCGCGCTAAAAGGAGAAGCTGCAATCCATCAAAACAACCCCAGGCGCGGGGCGGGAGGGGCCGGGACTTAGTTTCTCCTCCCAGGGACCGGGGCAGCACGGGGCATCTGGATCCCACGGCTCCTTGGCTTCACCCCTCGGGCCTCGGTTTCCCGGCCTGTCAAAGGGGGCAGGGGGATGAGCTCCCGGCTCCTGCCTCTGGGCCTCCTCCCTCGCCCCCACCCTCATCTCTCCCTTTCCAGAGACATTATAAATCAAACGGCTTAGAACGTAAGGCATCAAAAATTCTGAAACCTTCATCTATTATTAACGCTGACAGTAAATTCCCCCTCCGAGCGTTTTACATAGCAACTGTTACCAAGACTCGCTGGTGGAGCTGCCGCATCCCACAGCTCCGGGCGGGATGGCAGCCTCACCCGAGCCTGTACCCGACCGGCCGCCACCCGGGCACCTGCCGGTGCTTCCCCGGGGGTGGGTGGGAGGGCCCTCGGCAGGGGCAACGGTTGGCTTCCTGCTGCAAGGGGGCCCAGGCTGCTCTCGGTGAGCCCGGCCGGAGGTGCCCGGCGAACCTCAGCTCCTGCCTGGGGAGAGAGAAGGGGCCCCCCCAAAGCTCTTCGAAGGCAGCGGGAGCCTTCCCTCCTCGCTGCCCTGGTGAGATAGAGGACGGGAAAAGGCTTCGTAAACTGTAAAGGGCTGTGCAGATGTTGTTTACCAACTCACCCACCTGTCAGCTAGACGCTCCCGCGTGCCTGTTTGTCTGCAGGCGGTCTCTGGGCACCAGGGATTTAAAACAAAGACAAAAAGGCCCAGTCCCCGTCGCGTCCGGTTTGGTAGGAGACAGACTTGTCAACCCCTAATTGCATTGAGTGTGATAATCAATGTGTGTTTGAAGAGCAGGAACGGGAGGGGTGAGTCACCAGATCTGGGGGAGGGTAAGGGATCAGGAAGGGTTCTTCGTAGGAGCCTGAAACCTGGGCAGGGTTTTGAAGGATGAATAGGGGTGGGTCTGCCTGTTCTGGATAGAGGGACTAGCATGTGCAAAGGCCCAGGGGCGTGAGGCAGACCCACTAGCAGGTGCCTTATAGGCTGGCCTGTTTGGGTGGAGGAGAGGACGTAGGGGAGGGAGCAGGTTTCAGAGGGTGCAAGACCTTAGATAACAAAGCTCAGAGGGGCGTGGTTATTTCAGGACGCTGGGGAGCTATGAAAGATTTTAGACTGGGGAGGAACAAAGTCGGATTTGGGCTTGCAGGAGAACCATAGATGTCGTCTGTCCGGTTCCAGTGTGGGGATGCTGCGGTGGGTGATTAGCTAACATGTGCAGGGGCTGCTGTTAGCGGCCTCCTTGTCCTGGAGAGGTGAGACCCCTTGCCAGGTGTGAAGCAGAGGCCACTCTGTGCAAGCTGTTATTTTGCACTTACTGTATGCCCAGCCCCGTGTTGGGCCTGTGGTCTCTGCCTTGGGGAACTTGTCATCACAGTGAGGGGCCAGATGACTACAGACCCCCTGAGGGAACCGAAGCATACGCAGGCCGTATGAGGCCTCTGCTGTTGGGGCTGGCAAGGGCCCAGGTGAAGGTCTGGGTGACTGCCTAGAGAAACACTGGCTCCCAGGCCGGGAGCCTGCGAACCCCTTCCCATGAGGAGTTCTGTCACTTGCTCTGTGCTGCTCCAGAAAGCAGGACACAAACCGGGACACAGACTTCGGCCCAGCCAAGTGGAGGCGTTGATTGGCAGAGTTCCCCCCTAGTGACGAATAATATACGTTCATTGTGGAAAATTCAGCAAATAGACAAGAGTCTCATGAAAATAAGGCTCCCCTGGGATCTTTCCACCTACCAATGGCCGGGTCACATTTTGGGCCCAGTTGCTCCCGAACCAGGGACGGTTATACATTTTTTTAAGACAGCAGTGGCATCATATTCTTTCTGCGTCCCTTTGGTGACCTGCTTTTCTCACCTAACGCATTGGGAATAGTTCCCCACGTCCTCACAGATCCAGGGGTGAAGCTTGCCAAGGGCTGAGCCACCCGGAGGGAACCCCGCTGACCTAGAATGTCCAGTGCTTGTTTCGGGGCAGAGGCCATGGCTGTCCTACTGTTACACACGGCACTCAGCACAGAGGCTAGCACCCAGTGGGTGCTGAGTGAAGAATTATAGGAAGAAGTAAGCGCTCCAGCCCCAGAGGTGAGTGAGCAGAAGTGGGGTGGAGCCCACAGGCATCTGCGAGTTAGACCTGGGGTTAAGTGGAGTTTGGGGTGAGGTCTGTGCTTACCGAGGATTCCCACTGATTAGGGTTAGGGGGGTAGGGTGTTCAGAGAGGGCTTCCTGGAGGAAGCGGGCCGTGGAACATTACAGAAGGGAAGTAAACGCGTAACGGTCCATTCAGTCATCTAACAGTTGCTAAGGGCTCCCTCCCGGTCAGAACCCTACCCTGTGTGGGCAGGTCTGGGGACCTTGACAGGGTTCTGCCCCCACGGTGCCGCCAGGCTTGAGGGAGAGACAGACAAGTGCCCCAGGACGTGTGGGTGTCCAGTACCCCTTGGCCTTTTGGGAGCTTCTGGACGTCGGGGGTTGTTGGCAGCTCAGTTGGTTCCCCGGTCCCAGGTTTCCCTGCCTTGGAGAAGGGCCCCCGCAGCCCAGTGCCCACTCCCAGAAGCCAGAATTGGAAATGCAGCTGTGTGGCCGGGGGCAGATCCCTTAACCTCTCTGAGCCTCGGTTTCATCAGCCGTCAGATGGTGGCGCTGCCCACCCTGCAAGGCCCCAGCTGCCCAGGGCCACGCTGAAAAAGGCTCCAGGGAGAAGCCCTCACCTCCCAGAAGTGGGGGATGGCTGAACGGAAAGAGCAGTTTGGCAACAAGTTATGGCTGTAGTCAGAGGGCAACAGGCGTTCGGGAAGGAACGCTGACACTCGGCCCTTCCTTCCCCAGAGCCCCTGGAGCCTCCTAGAACTGCATGCTTGGATGGCAGTGGCCCCTCTCAGTTCAAGACCCTGTGTTTTGGAGTCCCAACAGACCTGGGTTCAAGTCCTAGCTCCCTCACTTCCCGGCTCTGTAACCTTGGGCTAGTTCCTTGTCCTCTCTGTACTCCGTGTACCTATCTCTACGTTGAGGATGGTGACGACACCCGTGTTGACTTGAGGGTTGAAAGAGGAGACCCTTGTGAGTGGCCTCAGCACAGTGCCTGGTGCCCAGCAAGCACGTGGAAGGTGTTGTTTTTACTGTTGCCTGGGGCAGTGGGGGTGGCAGGCTCCTCGCTGGTGTCTTAGGTCCCTGGCACACGTCCAGCTACCGGCTTCGGCCTCTGGAGTCACACGGCACCGGTCTACTCACCAGCCCGCGTCCTTGGCTCTCTCTGAGCACCTACTGTGCGCCAGGCACCGGGGCCGCCGTGAGGGGACCAGAAGCTGCAGCTCGCCGGGAGGCAGACAGCTGCCGGTCCTGACAGGCAAGTGACCGATGCGACAGTGGATGGTAGCCGGGGGGCTGGGAGGGAAGCCAGGAAGGTGTCTATGGAAGGTCACAGTGAGAGTTGAGAGGAGATGATCTTGAGCTGAGGTAAGAAGGCCTACTCGCGTTTTGCCAGGCAGACAAGGAGGGGCAGGCTCGCCCCAGGATCGTGCCCGGTGTGTTCAAAGGCTGGGGGGGCATGAAAGAGCTGGTAGGTGCAAGTAGCTCCTGGGGGTACAGTGCTGCTGGGGCTTGAGGTTTGGGGGCCGGGAAGGTGGGTGGAGGTCACCCCTGAATGCCAGGCCAAGGAGGCAGGGACATTGTCCCATGGTGATGGGGGGCCAGGAGGGTTATGAGCAGAGGGCAGGGCCAGGAGAAAGACGGTGGAGTCTGAGGGGGAAGGGAGGGCAGGAGAGGTAGAGCGGGCTCAGGACGTGGGCCAGCAGGTGCAGGGTGAAGGGAGGGAGGACCTCCGGTGCTCCAGGGCCTGCAGGCTGAACCTGAACATGAGGATGTCCTGGGACCCAGAAGTAGCCCCAGGCTTCACTCCCAGCCCCGGGTCCTGCGCCTGGGTCAGGACTGGGAGTGCTGGCATCCACCACCGTCCCTTCAGCAAGCACGTGCCTGCTGTGTGCTCTGACAAGATAGACAGGACCCTGCCTCATGGAGCTCACCATCCTTGGGGCAGACAGACAAAAAGTGAGTCAACACATACACGAGGGAAGTGATCTCAGAGAGTGGGAAGAGCTGTAGGGGTGGAGGGCTGCCTAGGCCAGCAGTCAGGGAGGGCTTCCAGGAAGAGGTGGCTTTTGAGCAGAGAAGATTTAGGGGCCTAGGCAGAGGGAAGGATGTGCACAAAGGCCCCGGGGGGGGGGGGGGGTCAGAGCCTGATGTGCAGGAGGAGCCGGTGGGAGCCAGTGGCTAGAGAACATGTGGGGCAAAGGGTTTAGAGATGAAGCTGAAGAGGGGTGGCTTCAGAGCAGTGCCGGCTGAGCCAAGGGGTTCAGTCTGACCTGAAGGGAAGGTCTACACCCCTGGCAGCCAGGGAGCCCCCCCACCAAGGCAGGAAAGCTAACCCACTATATTAATTAGCTTTCCTGTGTGACTTTGAACAAGTCACCCGCCCTCTCTGAGTCTCCAGGCTCTCCTGTGGCAGCGCAGAGGAAGACAGGTGCTTGCTCAGAGCCCTCCCAGCTGTGACTGGGTGGGCGTTTGGGACTTGGGAGGAGCAGGTAGAGACAGCTTAGTGGAATCAAGGGAATCGGGACACAGCGGGTCCAGGAGGCCTTTGATTCCATGGCCGATCGGCTCCCTGGTGCACCCCCAGATTCTTGCCCACACAGCTCCCATTCAGCCCTCTCCTGTCACCAGGCTGGAGCAAGCTACAGCCGAGGTTCCCCCAGGACTATGCAGTGATTGGCCACTCTGAAACCCTGCTGCTCTGGGAGGTTCCCTGGCAGCCTTTGTAGCTGGGAACCGGGGCCAGTGCTGAGCTGGGATCATTTATCACGTGGCCTCAAAGGGAGGCCTTTCTGGAAAAAATGTTCTTCCCCTGGGGTTCCAATCTGTATCACCTAAAATAGGTTAATCGGCAGCACCGTTTCCCCCAAGGGGCCCCAGATCCTTCCTTGTCCCCCACAACTGTCCCCAGCCGGCAGGAGGCCCTCGGGTGGGGGTGGCGTCCCGTAGAAACGTGAGAAGGGAGGGGAGGTGTAAGACAAGCCGTGTGGAGCTGCAGGAGTTGGCAGAGAGCTTGGACACTGTGGGGAGGGGGGCCTCGAGATCCACCAGGCACCTGGCTTTGTGATGACTCACGCAGGAGCTTCACTGGAGGTCCCTCCTGAGGAGCGGGGGGCCAGGCCTGTGTGTCTTTACTTCCCTCCTTGCTCGTTCTCGTGGGAAATAATGACTGCCCACCGACCGCAGCAAAAGAAGGTGATTCGGCTGGGGTCGTGGGATCCAGAAGGGGAGCAGCCACAAATGGCAGTCTGCCTGGGAGGCAGGGCAGGGGTGGGATGCTGGGGAGTGCCAGGAGCACAGGATGTGAAAAAACAGGGTGCATTCGTACAGCCGATGTCCCCGCGTGCTCAAAGCCAGAACGTTTCCATTTCACAAAGCTGGGGAGGCTGTCAGGGCACAGGCCACAGAGACCCTGAATGCCTGGTGTACTAGTCAGGATGGGCTAGTTACGCCACATAACAAACATCCCCAAAAGATGAGCACCCTAAGACACGGTTTATTCCTCGTCGGTGCTGTGTCTGTGGCCAGACAGGAGGGACTGCTCACTGCTGTCACTCGGGGATCCGAGCGGACAGAGCAGCAGCCTTCTGGAATGCTTGCGTGTCACAGAGGGAAAGAGACAGAGGCAGGTGGGCTTGTGGAGCTCTCCCCTAAAGTAGCACTGCCACTGTCGCTTGAATTCCATTGACCAAAGCGGGCTATGCCCACCCTGACTTCTTGAGGGGAGGGGACGCACACGCTACCTGTGGCCGAGAAGACAGGGACATATCTGGTGGTGGGTTGACGTTGACCACCTAGGCCAGGGTGGGTTCTGTACTCCGTCCCAAGCCAAGTGAGGAGCCCCAGGAGGCACTGAGTCAAGGAAGCTGAAGTCTCCTTTGTTTTCATTTTGCACTTTTCCTTGACTTGCATACAGAGAAGGGCACAAATGAACAGCTGATGAACTGCTACCAATTGAACATACTTGTATGTAACCAGCACTCACATCGACAGAAAGAGCAGCACCACCCCCGAAGCAGGCATTGCCTGCCCAGGACCCATTTTTCAGCTTGCGAATTTCATCCGTATGCAACCTCATTGGTCCGATTTCTTTTTTTTTTTCTTTTTTAACGTTTATTTGCTTTTGAGAGAGAGAGAGACAGAGACAGAGCGAGAGCGCGCACGTTTGCATGAGCCGGGGAGGGGCAGAGAGAGAGGGAGACAGGATCCGAAGCAGGCTCTGTGCCATCAGCACAGAGCCCAGTGCTGGGCTTGAACTCATGAACCGTGAGATCATGACCTGAGCCGAAGTCTGACGCTTAACTGACTGAGCCACCCAGGCGCCCCTCGTTGGCTCGATTTCTTTTACCCAACAAGCCATTCTGCCCGTGTTGAGTACGGTACCTGCTTTCTTCCACTGCTGTGTAGTATTCCATTGTGTGCATATACCAGTTTGTTTATCCCTTCTTTGATGAGCATTTGGGTAGTTTACAGTTTGAGGATCTTATGAGTAAACCTGCCATGAACATTCTAGAGCATGTGGTTTGGTGCCCCAGCATAGCATTCCCACTGGCTATGTGCCTGGGAGTGGAATTATCGTGGCCTCGTGGTATGTAAGAAGTCTCCTGGGCACTGTGGAGACACCGAGGCAGTGACCCAGGCCAGGAGCAGGGAGAGGGACAAAGGAATGGGCCAGGCCCTCAGCTCCCTCAACCCCAGAATCCGGAAACATCGCCGGCAGTCCCTCTTCCACAGAACTGGGGCATCTGTGTTGTGAACAGAAGATGAAAATCACATATAGTCAGCGCCCCCTAAAATCACATTAAAAAAGGCCCGTACCCGGGGCTGTGCGCTCAGCCCCAAACCATAGCCTGTAGGCCTTACTGTGAGTCATGCGGTGACATAGCACGTTCTGGTACGCAGGCAAGAATAATCGTGTCATATTTGAATGCATGGAACTCACATCTGCCAGGCGCATGTGCGAGGAACACCCTCGTTCACAAGTCGTCCGGTTGTGCCTCCTCGCCCACCTGACATGCAGGAAGACTGAGGCCATCCAGTGAGTCAGCAGAGGGGACTTGCGGGGCAGCCCAACTGGTCGAGCCCTCCCCCCCACCCCCCGCTCCTCCCTGCTCCTGGCTGCACGGGATCAAGGGTCCGGGGTCATTTGCTCAGAGGGTGGTGAGACTTGCTCTGTTACCTCTTGGGGTGGCATTTCTTAATAGAGGAGCCCAGAGAGGGTAGTTCTTCGCCCAACGTGAAGCCAAGAGAACAGTGGGGTTTTAGGCTTTGGCCATTGGGAGACAGGACTGTTGGGGAGCCTTACCTGCAGCTCGCCCCGGCCTCTCTGCCTGGCCGGCCCTCATTCACAAGGGCTGAGCACAGGAGGCCATGGGCCCTGCAGCCGGAGTCCCCAAGCCGGGGCCTCAGTGCTGGGCAGACTTGGCCTGTAGGCCTGGTCTGCGATGCTGGACAGGTGACCTGCTCGGTGGGGCCGTCTCACACGTGAACTTACACGGCTGCACGTGAGGCCACTGTGTGCGGCCAGCCCGCATCCTGCCAACACCCTTTTATTTGTCTGAGGCCAGAGCAAGGCTCTGCTGAGATCCTTAGACCCATGTGGTTGGATGCGTGGCCCCTCCCCCAGGCCCTTCCGGGTTGGTGGGCTTTTGTTTTGTTTTTGTTTTAGTAAAGACATGGCGTGGTTATTCTTTTGGCTGACCTCCCCTGGCCCCATGTCTGGGTGACCCAGGCATGAGGTGGTCCCTGAGACCCCCCCCCGCAACTCCTGGAGAAGTGGGCCAGGCGCTGAAGGTGGGGGCCAGGGGGCACCCGGGGAAGCAGAGGGGGGTCCCTGGCCAGTCGTGAGAAGAAATGCATCTTTGTCACAGACACATGTGGGGCTCTTAATGTAAATTGTTTCAGTGCCCAACAGGAAGAAGAAAAATGAGGCTTTGCTGTAAGCCGCCGCCTCTCGGCCTGGCGCGATGTCACTCAGGCGCGTCTGTGGCCCGCTTTTATTAAGGAGCTGTCTCAGCTCTTCTCAGGCCAGAGACCCAGGGGGCTCTCCGGGCAGGAGGTGGCTCGGAGCTGTCGGCGGAAGGCCCAGCGTCAGCGTGGGGGGCGCTGGGGGCCCCAGCTCCAAAGGGCACAGGAGACTGTTGATGGATTCTCTGAGCACTGCACTAGGCCTGGGAGCTGGGGACATAGAAGGACATGGCCACCCGCTCTGGGCGGAGTGGGTGCGAGGGCAGGTGTTCCAGGAAAGGGACTGCAAAGGTGCGGAGACAGGAGTGTCCGAGGAGTGAGCCGTGGTCTCTGAACACTGGCCGTGGCCAGAGAACGCTGGGGGCACTGGGATGAGGCCAGAAAGAGGTAGCAAGGGCCAACTGTGGGGGAGGGGCAGGAGTCTGGTCTTGTGGATCTCGGGGATCTGATTGGCTGTGATGCAGGGGGCAGGGGGTGGGGGAGGCGGGAGGCTCTGGTCTGAGGGAGGCCTCTGGGATAGAAGTGGGGACCAGTGGAGGGCAGAGTGGCTGTCCAGGCAAGATGACAGAACACATTGGGACACACTTCATAACCAGCCAGGGTGACACCGAGACTCCCAGCTCCCGGAAGCCCACACCATCCAGAGCGTTCAGACTTCCCTGGAGAACCAGGCAGAAACAACCCAGGAATAATCCCAGGCCCCCAGATTCTGAGGAACCTTCTGAACCCTCCTCAATGAAGGGAAGAGGGACCCAGACCAGCACGGCCCGAAACTAGTCTGCTGTGCTCTAGTTCTTGGGGGGTATGTAAATCCCTGCCCGGTATCTATGGTAACTCTCTATTAACCACAACTTGCTTCCACAGACTCCTGTTCCCTGTTCATTCTAAAAAACTCAGAGCTGTTGGTCTTTTGAAAACAAATCTTATCTCACAGGAGAAAATACAGAAAATACCAAAGAGGGAAAAGAAGAAAATAGAAGTCATCTCTAGGCCCCTCTGATGAGGAGACACTGGCGTTAAGCATTGTTGTGCATTTCCAGCCAGTTTGTTAAACAAAATCAGGATCGTGAGCGCTTGCCCGAGGGGCAGAAAAGGGTCTTTGGAAACAGGGCTGCTGGGGACTAGGATTGGGGGTGCTGCTGCGCCCTGTGACCTTGTAAGAGCTGGTCGCCCTCCGCGGAGCCTGTTTCTGGGTCTCTGCGAGGAGAGGAGAGGTAGAGCCCACATCAGGAGTGTAGATGTTTTGACTGCCGCAGTGGTCTGTCTGCTCCAGGCTCGGCCCCCGGGAGAGCCTGGTGATGTTTGTTGCAGGGTGGGCACAGGGTGGCGCCCCTGCCTGGCCTGTGGTTGAGGTTGGGAGGCAGCCCCTGGAGTCCAGGCCGCCGGGGCTCACTCCTGCTTCCAGCACTTTCCTGCTGTGCGATCTTGGGCAATTACGTTGCCCTTCCAAATCTCCATCTCACAAGCTGTAGAAGTGGGTGGTTGTGATAGTTTGCTGACTCCATATGTGCAAAGCACTGAGCACATAGTAAGTGCTCAGCAAATGGGAACTATCATCAGTATTACGGTTCATGTTACCTGTGACTTCTCACATGTGACTTGGGGCTTAAGTCACAATCTTCCCGCAGTGTTCCGTAGAGCGCTTGGGGCCTAGGGAACGTGGCCAGGGTGTGGCAGCTGGTACAGTGACCTTCTCCCAGCCAGGGCCGGCTTCGTGACCCCGTGACCTGTGCAGCCACACAGGGCCTGCGCTCAGAAATGCCCTGTGCTTGGTCTGGTGCTTTGCCGTCGCTGTCTTAAGACTCATACTTTTTTTTTTTTTTTTTAAACGTTTATTTTATTTTTAGGAGAGAGAGAGGGAGAGGGAGAGTACAAGCGGGGAAGGGGCAGAGAGAGGAAGACAGAATCTGAAGCAGGCTCCAGGCTCCGAGCTGTCAGCACAGAGCCCGATGCGGGGCTCGAACCCACGTATTGAGAGATCATGATCTGAGCTGAAGTTGGCCGCGTAACCGACTGAGCCACCCAGGCACCCCGAGGTTCATACTTTTTGAGCAGGGAGGTTCCTGCATTTTTATTCCGGAAGGGGCCCTGCTCATCGCAGAGCTCGCCCCGGACTTCACAAGATTCCTCACAGCAGTCCATGGGCTTGCCTGGGTCCCCACGTGGAGTCTGTGCTCAGAGCTATTCTCAAGGTAGAAGCCTGGCCAGGCAGGCCCCCCCCCCCAACCCCCGATCAGAGAGAACACTCCCCTGTGAGGTCTGGTGCCGTGCCCCAGGGCACACGTGGAGGCAGGCGCCGAGGAGGGCTCCGACTGTCACGCCAGGGGCTGCTGGTGCCGTGCTTGAAACCTGCCAAGGGCAGGAAGCCGTCTGGGTGGAATGCCAGCCGGGGCGGGCAGGGCAGAGCAGAGCAAGGGGCCTGCCGAGCTGCGGCCAGACAGACTGGGGAGACGCAAAACGACTCAGGTTGGAATCGATTGAAAGCGAGCCAAGCGCTCGGGCCGCCGAGCCCACGTGAAGAGGAGAGGGCGGCACAGCCACCTAGCACTGAAATGTTCGGGTGATCTGTTCCCCTCCCTCCGATCTCGGGGAGGCGGGCCTGATGCGCGTCCCCCCCCCACCACCCTCCAGCACCCAAACATGCGGGGAGAGAGGAAAGGAGCGGGCAGCAGGCCACGTGGTGTCCGGGAGGCCAGGGCAGCATCACAGGACAGGTGGGACTTGGGTCACCTGCATGTGCAGGGAAGGGGCATCCAGGACCCCGGTGGCCGGGCTGGGGAGGGGGGGGCGGGGGGGCGGGGCCTCTGGCTGGTGAAGGCAGCTCAGCAGAAGGGAACAGAGGAAGCGGAGGAAAGACAGAGAAGGAATACCTCTTGTGTCTTCCCAAGGTGCACATGCCTCCCCACGAAGGAGCCAGGGTACCCGAGGGGGTGCCTGCTGTCTCCCTGCTGGGTCACCCCCCGAGGGGTGCTGGCCCCAGAGAGAGAGTGACAGGGGGTGTACCCAGAAAGGAGAGGGAGTCAAGGAGAGGCTCCGCCTTTAAGCATCTCATGTCGGCCTTTGTGGGGTGACTGACAAAGGAAGCCAGGTGCCCGGTCCAAGGAGACGAGGCACCCCATAAGACATAGGAGTCCTATGAGGGGATTATGTGGGAAGATTACGTGGGATGAAGAAAGGGAAGAACTTCATCTAGGGAGGAAGTCAGGGAAGGCCCTCAGGGGCCTCTGCTGCCTTGCATATGGACCTGCAGAGGTGCGGAAGGGTAGCCCAGGAGGCGTGAACCTGCCTGGTGATGGGACAGCTGAGGCCTGATCCCCACCGCAGAGCAGGGCAGCTGGAGCCGGCTCTCCCCAGGGTGCTGGGGCTGGAGAGGTCTGAGCACCATACTGAGAATAGGAACTCGAGTAGGTGAACGTACTGAGGAGTCACTGAAGGTGTTATCACAAGGGAGTGCCCTGAGCCAAGCCTGTGAGACTCCATACAGGGCTGAGGCTGGGAACCTGGAAACCCAGCATGGAGCTAGGTCATGGAATTTCCGGCAGGAGGCGATCAGGCCGGGTTCTAGGCTGTGGCGATGAGGGCGGGAAGGAGGGGTCTGACGAGGACTTTGAGGCCTCCTCAGAGACAGGCCACAGAAGGACATGGGGCAGAAGGCAAGGTCTTTGGACGGGAGGGGGCCTAGGATGTCTAGGATGTATTGGATCCAGGGGTCTGGAGCTGCAGGGGTGGTTGGGGTGCGAGGAGGTGGGGGAGCTTTGTCCTCAGGAGGCGGCCAGGGCTCTGGGAGGAGAAGAGGTCAGCCAGAAAGAGAGGCCAAACGATGGGACTGAGGACCAGCGCCATTGGGGAGGTGGGCGTGGCCCAGGGCCCTCCTGGACCCTGGTGTGGACCAGGGAGGAGGGACGAGCCGTAATGGGAGGGACGGGGGAGTGGTGTCAGGAGGGCCTGGCGACCGGAAGTCTGCATCCACAGGGCCGTCCTGAGTGAGTCCTCTGGCCGAGGTCCTTGTCCACCTGCTGGGGGAGGACGGCCTGTCTCCCAAAGGGCGGTGGGGCTGCCAGGCCTCAAGGACAAAGGCAGGCGGGGGCAGGGGAAGGAGCTTGTGGCTGGGAGCTTAATGGCCCCGAAAAAAAACCATAAAACTGGAGAATTATGGGAGACATAAACAGAGCTGTCAGGGATTAGCCTGGGGAAGAGATGCCAGCGGCTGAGCCGGGATCCTTGCGTGTGCATAAAAGAGACAGAAGTTATAAAAGGAGAGAGATTAAGAAGATGCTGCCTCCACGCTTGGGCTCCCTGGCCGATTCCTTTCTCACGCCCTGGCGGAGGCCCCAGCCGCATGTTGACCCCGGGGGCCCCGGCCTGCGTGGCCTGGCCGGGGCAGGGGCCGGGCCCGCCGGAGTCGGCATTGCAGGGACCGTGGTGGGGGGGGGGGGGGGGGGGACTCGGCCCAGGCGGGCGGAGGGGCCGGGGGGCCGGGGAGCCAGGCCCAAGGACGGAGGCGGCGCCAGCTCTGACAATTTATGGGCGCTCACACACCCTGCCGTCTTCATTTTCGCCGTTCTGCTGATGTCATTAGCCAAGCACTAATGGGCTTAAATTTCACCTTAAACCATCCCCACTGTCCTCAGCAGATGACAAACGCCCTGCTCTCTCCAGCTCTGCAAAGCTGCCGGGCGGGCTCTGGCAGCCACCTGCCCCTCCTTCCTCACACGCCCTTCTGGCCTCCCAAGGAGAGGCTCCCTGGGACCCCCGGCCTGGGGACACCTACAGGTCAGGGGAATTCCCAGGGGTCTCTGGGAGCCGCAAGGGGCGGGGGGCAGGGCGCAAAAAGGGGAACTTCGGAGGATGTGGGATGACACGACCTGGGGAGGCAGGAGCCCGGGGTCCAGCAGGGCTGCTCCCCTCTGAGTGAACCGGCCCGGGTATCATGAAAGGTGGCTGCAGAGGGGACTTCTAGGACCCCGGGAATTACCTGCCATGTTCTTGTAAGCCTTAGGGAAATCGCATTTTGTTCAAGCTAACAAAAATAGCCATGGCTTTACTTGGGGCTGGAATCCCATCCCATCAGCCCACGCGCCCACCCGCACCCATCCCCCATCCCCCACTCATCCATTCCACAAACATGCAGTCCACGAACCCCTGGCTTGCTCACGTCCATCAAAGGCCCCAGTTAGCTGTTGGATCCCCACGAGAGAGAACAGTGGGTGAACTCGAAACTCAGTTTGTTTGAGAGACAACATCTTCCCAGCCGCGGGTCTGAGGGTGGGAGGGGTAGGGACAAAGGAGCTCAGGGGACGGGGTGTGTGTGTCCTGTGGACCTGATGGCCCGTCTGGTCCTTGAGGGGCATGTGTGCCTGAAAAGGAGGGACAGGAATAAAGAGAGTGCCTAGGGGGCGTCTGGGGGGCTCAGTCCGTTGAGCGTCCAACTTCGGCTCAGGTCGTGATCTCACGGTCCATGAGTTCAAGCCCCGCGTCAGGCTCTGTGCTGACAGCTCAGAGCCTGGAGCCTGCTTCGGATTCTGTGTTTCCCTCTCTCTCTGCCCCTCCCCTGCTCATGCTCTGTCTCTCAAAAATAAATAAATGTGGAAAAAAATAATAAATAATAAATAAAAATAAAGAGAGTGCCTGGGCAGAAGCACAAGGTCAGGCGGCTTGGGGGTTTCCCTGCTGATGTTTGCACATGTCCATGCTTGTTTCGCAGTGAGGGGCAGATGCCCAAGGAGCTGGCTGGGACTTACCTGCCAGTAAAGCTGGCCTGTGGGGGGCCAGGCCCCTGGGTACCCCTTTCCCATGGGAATCATGCTCCCTCCCAAGTCCCCAGCACCAGCCTTTCATCACTGTGTCCCACCACGCCCAGACAGCCTGATGCCACACTGTCCCTGCAGTGCGATGGGGAGGGAAGAGGCTGGTGCCGGTCCATGGGTAGGACAGGAGGCTGGAGATGTGGACCTGGAGGGGTCCGCTCTGAGCCGCTGTGCCGCCTGGCCTCCTTGCCCTCGCTGGGATCCAGACTCGAGATCTGCCACCTAAGGGTGTTCGCCCTGACGGGCGCTGACACACTGGCAGCCATGAGCCAGACTCGGGTCAGCGATACGTCCAGGAGAGGCTTTGGTGGGGCGGGTCTGAAGGGAGCAGGAGGGTAAGGATCACCTCACAGTTGGGAGAATGGGCTCTGGACAAACCCGGAGGGTTGTCCCCTCTTCTCCACCACTGTTTGGAATTGGCCGTTGAGTCCCAAAGTGCTCTGTTCCTGACATTTCTAGAATCTCACCCTTCCTGTCTGGCCTGGCACCCCTCATTGCTCCCTGGGAAACTGTCCTAGCTTCCTGGCCCCCTCTCCCCACATTCACCAATCTGCTCTCCACCACTGCCACACCGGGAGCTCACAACACACGTGTCCCGTAGTGTCACTCACTCCCTTGCTTGCCCTCTATGGCTCCCCATTGTCGACGCACAATATCCAAGATCTTCATGTGGCTCACAAGGCCTATACCACGTGGGTCCTGCCTGCTTCTCACCTCCTGCCCCTCACTCACGTTCAACTTGCAAGCCATGGTCAGTCACATTTTTATTACCTTCGCCCTCCCTCTCTCATCTTCCAGAGGCCTTTCTTCATCCCCTCACTAACCTCAGGTCTCAGGCGAGGACTTTCCTTTGGGAAGTCTTTTCTGATCCGCTGTTCCCACTCAGGTATGATTTGGGGGCCTTCCCTGTGTTTCGGCATTACCGGCTTTCGAAATCTAAGAGGCTCTAAAGCCCACGCCTGTCTCAGTACCTAGCACGTCTGTGCTATACAGGAGGCACTCAGTAACTACTTCTTCGATGGATGGATGGATGGATGGATGGATGGATGGATGGACGGACGGATGGACGGATGGACGGATGGATGTGAGGGTGGGTGAGTGAGGGGGTGGATGGATAGGTGGATGAATACACGGAGGGGGTGTGAGGGTAAAGAAGGGACTGTGTGGTCTGTGACAGGAGCCCATAGGTACCCGGAAGTGGTTCTGAGCCATGGAGCAAATCCCTGCCTTTCAGCGGGCCTCAATTTCCCCATCTGTAAAATGGTCCACCCAGAACCTGTGGCTAGTAAGGAGGCTCACGGTGAGGTGAAGTGAAGGCATAAGCCCAGAAGCAGCAGATCGGATGTCCCAAGGACAGTGCATGGGACAGAGCAAAATTTCTGGGAATCCCTGCAGTGTCCAAAAGTCTCACTTCTTCAGGGGGGGTCTCTGATGCCCACTGTTTTTGCTTGTGCCCAGGATCCTTGTCCTGAGTAGTGGACTTGGAGCCAGACGAGCCGAGTTTAAGTCTTAAGTGTTGCTGCTCACCAAGAAGTTCCCTTTGCCTCCAGACCTTAATTGTGCTGTCTGCGAAATGGGCATGCTTATACATTGCTTACACAGTTACTCTTGGAATTAAAATGCTGTGGCAGGGAAGATTGCACCTCTGTCGATGCCCTGCATATGGAGGGCACCCGGGAAATAGGGGACTCAAAATCCCAGTGCCGAGAGAGCAACTTCTGCCCCAGGGCCTGCCATGAAAATCAGAGCCAACTACAACACAGTGCTCCCTCCGGGGGCTCCGGGAATGGAGTTTGAAGCTTTCAGATCCTAGGCCTGACTTCATAGCGTGAATTATAACGATAATGTCAGACTTCCCATTACTGACCTACTATACTGCTTCTGACTCCTCACGAGCTATGTGACTTCGACCAAGTGACCTAACCTCTCTGAGCTTCTGTTGCCTCACCTGTCAGAGGAGTTAAAATACGCACGCTGCTTCTTAAAACAGGGCCCTGCACACGTAAGCACTGCGTGAAAATTAGTTGCGAGGGTGATGATGACAGAACATGTCCATTTTCCTGTTGGGTCTTTGCTTAACGCTGTGGGGGGGGTACTTGTCCCAATCCACATTTGACAGGGGAAGAAACAGAGGCCCAGAGAGGTGGGGTGACTCACCTGGGGTCACACAGAAAGTCAGTGCAGGGCCTTGGGTACTGGATGTTCTTTCCAAAGACTCACGAGGCTCTGGTCTGGAAAAAGCCAGCCTTAGAGCCGGGTGGAACACAGGAGGCTTTCTGAGCCCTCTCTCCACGGGCCTGGGGCTGTAGAGGCCTCCGGCCAAGTCTGTTCCACCCGACGTGCCAGCTAGGGAACACAGACGGCCAGTCCCGCTCCGGCCACACTGCCTGCCTGTGCCAGGACAGTGTGCCTGCCCACCCGGGCAGAGACCAGCTGCTCCTGGGGCCGGGTGCGTGGGGGAGTGCTGAGCTAGGTTCTTGTCACTCCAAGGAGCTCCCCACCGCCCCCCCCCCCAGCCCCACCTCCAAAGCCAGCTAGGACCAGTCAGGGATTTTCCTGAACTTTCCCTCTGTTAGAAAAAATTATATAAATATTTACCCTTTAGAAATAACAGCTCACTTGTTGGGCCCTCCTCTGCGAGGCATGGCTTGGATGACTGTCCACTTTCTCATTTAATTCTCACCCACCCTCTGAGGTACTTACTCATACTGCTGTTTCACAGATGAGGAAACTGAGGCACGGGCGCTGGAGTTGCCTGCTGAGGCCCCACAGCTCAGCGGTGTGTCTAAGCCAGGATTTGGCCCCCGACCGTCCTGGACTGCCTCCCGATCAGGCCACACCCTTGGGGCCCATGAGCGCCCAGAATGGCCCCTACTTTTAAGTTTTATAATGTGTGTTGCCTTTGTTCTGATGACTGAAGGAAGCACACTGTGGTAGAAATGGAGTGGAACACACAATCTCACACAACACCAGGAGTGGTCCCGGGGAGTTCTGCGCCGGCCCGTGGTTTATCAGCGGCCCTGCTGCCCTCACAGCTTGGGCACGTTGTGTCCCCCAAGGCGGTGCCCCCAGAAGTGATGGTCCAGACTCTAGGGGGATTCAGGCTTGGTCCCCCACCCCTCGGAGCCTCAGTTTCCCACCTGTAAAATGGGGAATGATCCCCGTCTTGCCCATTGCAGGACGCAGGAGCGCTGACTCCTCTCGGCAGCCGGCCTCAGGCCATCCTACTGATGAGGAATCTGAGGTCACGTGACCTGCTGGCCTCTAGACCAACAGCATGGACCCGGCCATGTCAGATTGGAACCCAAACCCCAGGCTTCTTCAGCCACCCTGCATAGCCCAGAGGATGGACATTCATTCATATAATAAGTTTTAAAACCTTTTTGTAAGGGTTATATGCTCATGGCATAAAAAAAAAAAATTTTTTTTTTAAATACACCGTCCCCTTTGATGCGACAAAGCACCTCTGCACACTTTCTGCCCTGTGCCTTTCTCCCCAGCTTGGAGGCTGCACCCCCTGAATACATGGGGCCCTTCCTCACTCCCTAGACTCCACTCTGGAATTCCCCAAATGTATTTCTTTCATCCCCCTCACACGGACATTTTAGGGGATCTCCAGTCTTTTCACTGCTGCAAAGGACATCACAGTCCTAGCCCCGTGCGGAGGAATCTGGGCCTGGCTGGGAGCCGGACTGCAGGGCGGAGGGTGCATGCACTTTTTATTTGGGTCTGTCTTGCCCCCAAACTCTCCACAGAGATTGTACTGGCTTCTCCCCACATCCCCAGGTGGATGCAGTATGCCATGCTCACCCCTGCTCCGTGCCTAGAAAATCTAACTGGGTATTCCCCATAAGGAAATCCTCAAAGGCCCCCATGTACGGTTGGGGGTCAGGCTGGGGAGAATCTGAGTCCAGTCACTGCGGGCCCGGCACCCCTTCACAGCGGTGTGACCTCGGGCAGTGGGGTTTCAGCTCTCTGGGTTGCAGTGTCTTCAACCCATAAAACAAGGGTGATAACAGTACCCCCCCCCCCCATGGAGCTGTCCTGTGGGTGAGGTTTGTACATGCAAAGTGCTTATTAGGACAGTGCCCGGCGCAAAAGGCTTCCAGCAAGAAGTGGCTGCTGTTTGTGATTAGTCTGGGTGACCTTTGGTCCCCCAGGACTGCAGCCCCTCGGGTCCGCCCCTGGGGTCAGTGCTTGGGTTGAGATCTGTTGTACCTTTGGAAGGGGTCTGGGAAGGGAAGAGGGTGTGGGGAGCCATCAATGGCAGCCGTGGGATCAGTTTATCCCAGCTTCCCGCTCTGCCGACGGGGGGGCACTGAGGCCCGGGAAGCCGGGAATCGCGGTGTGAAGCTGCCTTTTAGCGGCGTGTTGTGGCCAGGAAGCGGTGCCAAATGCAGGGTCCCGGGGGCTCACACCACTGCAGGGACTCAGCTGTGAGGTGCAGAACTCAGAGACACAGAGCCAGAGCCTTGTACTGGGTCCTCAAGAGGACAGGACAGGACCCGTAGCCCTTGGCTGAGCCTCGCCTCCAGGACTCAGCGGGACCCGAAGTGTTGGAGAGCCGAGATCTCACTCTGCCTGGAGAGGCCCATGACTGTTTGATTGCCGAATCCTGGGCCCCACCCCCAGCCCGCCACAGCAGAATCTGCCTCTTCCTAAGATGTGCACAGTAGTGTATGAGAAACACCGAGATTCCATCCAGGAAGACAACCCTCCTGCCATGGGGGGACAGGGCACAGTCTGTGGACAGGACTTAACGCTCAGTCCCAGAAGCTTCCCTGGCTCTGGGGGTACATCATCCCCCATAAGGCCCTACCTACCAGAAGACCTGCTCTGTCGCAGACACACACCGTTCCCTGGAAGACGAGTACAACACTTGGCCCTTGCCCCCCAGGGACAATGCCAGAGGCTCTGGCAGTTACCACCCGACCCTGGGGTTCTGCCACGTATAAAACACAGCAGATCAACCTCTCACGTCAACCCTGTGAGTGCGGTGTAAGTAAGAATAGGTTTCAGGGGGCGCCCGGGTGGCTCAGTCGGTTAGGCAGCCAACTTCGGCTCAGGTCATGATCTCGCGGTCTGTGAGTTTGAGCCCCGCGTCGGGCTCTGTGCTGACAGCTCAGAGCCTGGAGCCTGTTTCAGATTCTGTGTCTCCTTTTCTCTGACCCTCCCCCATTCATGCTCTGTCTCTCTCTGTCTCAAAAATAAATAAACGTTAAGAAAAATTAAAAAAAAAAAAATAGGTTTCAGGTTTCATGAAGCCCAGAGAGGTTAAGTGAATTGCCCAGGGACACCCAGCAGGTCGAGTGCAGAACTGAGATCTGAACCCAGAGCTGCGTGGCATCAGGGCACAGGCATTTACAATCAGGGTGGGATTGGGGGAAGATGAGCCTCCCTGCACCCCAAAGCCACACAGCTAGCCGCCTGTGAGCCCTCACAGCTGGCTGGCCTGGCCCCTTGTGAATCTGACATGTCTCAGGAGCAGGAGAGACCTGCCATCACCAGCCCCACAGAACATGCCAGGAAGCATTCTCCTGCAGCCTTCCAGAACAAGACAGCGCTGGGGTCAGGCTGAGTTAGCTCTGTAGGGCTGGAAGAGGCTCTCTCCCCCAGATGCTGAGTGACTGGAAGCCAGCAGGGAGGGAGTTCTGGCAGGGCCTGCTGCCGCTGGAGGTGAGGCCCGAGGGGGCTGGGCCTGAGGCTGGGCAGAGGGAACACGGGGTGCAGAAAACCGGCGCACAGGACAGCGACAGAAAGTATTCTGTTCCACCTTGGGAGAAAAATAGTGCTGTTCAAAAGGGCCAGACACTGGACTCTGACGGTTGCCCTCCCTTCATTTTGACCCTTAAGCACCTCCACATTTCACGTCTGTGTGGAAGAGAGGGAAATCAGGCAGGATGAGGCGGCAGCTGAAAACCAAAGGCAAATATTTTCCGTCCTGAGGCAAGCGGTCGGTCCCAGGCCGCCTCCGGACCAGCCTCTGGGGCAGCGGCTGGTGGTTCACTTTCCCCAAAGGTCAATGCTTGTGGTCACCGGGCTACGTGTCCCGGGGGGCTGGCCAGGCTCCTCCCCCACCCAGAGATTTCTGGGGGCATCACGCTGTCCATCCAAGCTTTGTCCAGAAACGGAAGCTTCCTTCCTGGAAAGGGGCGGGGGCAGCCAGGGCACTGGTGGACAAGGTGGTCCCACGGTCCCAGATGTTCATCGGTAAGGGGTCCCCCGACTCGGCACCCAGTCCTGAGCCAGAGACGCCTTTCATGCCAAAATAGGAGCTGTTAGTCTGTTGTTGGGGGCAGGAGGGTATAACCACACAGAGCCACTAGGCCCTAAATGAATTTGTAATTTATTCATCACAACGGCCGTACGCATTTGAAGAGCGCAATGGTACATGGCTGTGTGAGATTTATATTCCGGCTACAGATGAATAAATGAGGCCTGTGTGGACTCCAGGCCTCACTACAATAACTCTGCAGCCCCAGGAGCCAACCCCCCACCTGGGAACCCTCAGTAGGGGGCCTGGCGCCTTGGGTAACTGGATCTGCCAGAGGAACTGGGTGGAGGGAGTTGGTGGTGGGCACTGTGACTTCTCTCTCCAGTTTCCCCCACACCAACCCCTTGCCCTTTTTTTTATCTCCCAAGGAAACCAGTTTTCTGAAATTGCCGAAGGAGCAAACCAGGACCTCATTATCTTGCGCCCTCAAGCCCCTGGGCACCTCCCTGATGCCCAGCTGCCGGGAAGCAGAACAAACAAGCTTGAGGCCCTACCCACGGGCCCAGGCAGGGGGACTGAGAAAGGTCCCCAGAATGGCCCCTTCCCCCCTCTGGAGCTCAGTTTCCACGGCTGTGAAATGAGAGGTGACGTCACCTCCTAGAAGGGCAATTTGAGGGTT
The DNA here is from genome assembly GCF_018350215.1 of Panthera leo. Taxonomy (NCBI): domain Eukaryota; kingdom Metazoa; phylum Chordata; class Mammalia; order Carnivora; family Felidae; genus Panthera; species Panthera leo. Next base: position 11,442,939 of record NC_056692.1, on the reverse strand, counting down.
AGAAGTAAAATGTATCAAGGCACCTTGGCCATAGGAGGGGGCCAGACAGCATGCCGTCTGATGCCGCTGCTGTTAACAGCCCAGCTGACAGTCTGAGGTTACTGAGAACTTTCTAGATGTGAGGGTGGCCCCGGGCTCAGTATCCAGGCTGGCTGGGGGGAGAAGCCCCTTAAGAAGCCCACTGTGCCCTGCCAGGTCCTGCTTGCGCTAAGGGACCCGCTCTCTCCTGCCGCCTCTCTCTCACCTCCAGGGCAGGCTGGGCCCCCCAGCTGCAGCTTCTGGCCCAAAGGTGTCATCGGATAAGCCCAGTGGCACCTGCTGTCCTCACATCTGTAGTCCACATGCATCTTCACACCCTCTGCCCGCCGCCGCGCCCCCCCCCAGGCCTGCCAGGCTTACCATAATCCTGGCCAGAGGCTGCTCCCATGGGGTGGGGGCCGGACCCTCCCCCACCTTCCAGCTAAGCTGGGGAGAGAAATCCGGCTCAGATTCCCAAATACGCTGTGTTCTTTCCTGCCACTAAGCCAGGCAGCTCCTTGCCGCTGGAACGCCCTTTTCCCTCCTTCTCAGCCCACCACTTCCTCCACAGTTTTCCCCTGTATTTTGCAGCGGCTGTCTTTTACCCCACCTCATTCAGGAGGGGGTCCTTAGGGGGCCCTGTGCCTGTGGGTCTCCAGGATTGGGCGTGAGCAGAGTCTGGAAAATGTCAAGTGCCTGATCCAGTCAAAGCCTGGAGGGGGGTTCTGAGCTCAGCCAGCTCTTCTACTGCCCCCTCCCTTGGGGGTAAGGACAGGCTGGGGTTTGGGTGGGTGGCCTTTTGGAGAGCAAGGTAATGGGAATGGACGTGAACTTCCTGCTGCCTCATTCCCCCAGAGGAAGGGGGGGGGGTGGGGGTAGGGGTCTGGGCTGCTGGGCGCGACGGGGAAGGGAGTGGAGGGAGGGACGAAAGGGGGCCTTACGGAGGCCAAAGCCCGAGAGGAGGGAGACAGGCTGGGGAAAGAGGCCCCCCCGGTGCGCCTTGGGCACGGGCACGGGCGGGGTCCGCCTTGAAGTTGGTGTGCAAACCCGCTGCTGTTTAAATGGTGTGTTTGTTTGGAGTGGCTCAGGGAGGAGGCTGAGATGGGGGGAGGCGGCACCCCACTTGGCGCCGCCGCTGCCGGAGGGTCGGTGTGTTAGAAGCTCCAGCTTTGTCGATGACTGAAGGGTGGGCGTTGAGGAGTGAAGGGCGAAAAGCGAAGGGGGGCTCGGCGCCCCGGCCCGGCCGCCCCCTGTTTTGCGGAGGGAGCGCCGGAGCCGCCTCTCGCAGTCACGGCAAGCAGGGAGGGAGGCGAGGGGACGAGAGCGCCGGGCTCCCCGCCCCCACCCCACCCGGTTCCAATATTTCGCAGAAAGGCACGCGGCTCCTAATCGGTCCTTTCCAGGCTGAGATTTAGCCGCGCGATGCCCGCGCAGGGGCGGGGGCCGCGGGCCGGGGGAGGCGCTCAGAGGCCGGAGCCGCCGAGCGAGGTGAGGAGCCCGCGTCCTCGGCTGGTGGAGCGGGCGGGCGGGCGCGCAAACCCGAGAGGCAGATATAGAAAGGGGGGCAGGTTAAAAATAACCCTCTCCGGCTGGGAAGCTCGCGCGCGCTCTCTCGCCTCGTTCGGTGCCAGAGGACTCCAGGGGAGGTGGCGTTGGGGAGGGCAGCGCGGGATTCCCCCTCCTCCGCGGGGCGGGGTGCCCGCCTGCGCGCCGCGGCTGCACGTGTGCGGGGCCGCGCGCCCGGGCCCCCTGCACCCGGCCGGGGGGCGCCCCCTCCCCAGGCCCGGGCGCAGCTGGCGGTGGCCCCCGCCCGCAGCCTGCGCGGCTGGAGGGAAGCGCTCCATTATTCATTATTTACGAGCGTTAATAGGTTTGAGGCACCGGGGTGGGGGGGGGGGGTGGGGGACGAGGGCGCCGTGGGGACCGCGGCCTTAGGGGAAGAGGTGGGGAGGGAGGGGGCAGGGCGGGGGCGGGGCTGCGGCGCGGGCCGCGAGGAAGAGGTCTCCGCCTCGGCCCCGGCGTTCCGGGCGCACCTCCGCCCGCCGCCTTCTGGCAGCCGGGTGCGGGGGCTGCGCGGGGCGCCGGGAGGGAAGCGCGGCCCTTTGATTGTGCCTCTCGGCCTCTGTCCTCCGCGTCCTCGCCCTTTCCGAGGCGCGGGGAGGGGGCGGTGGGCCGTACGCCCCGCCCTGCGCGCCCCTCGCGGCCGCCGCCGCGTCCCCGACGCAGCCCGGGCCTCATTTATCATCATCTTTGGTCAAGTGGAGTGTGCAAGGAACAGCTGCTTCACTCGGCTGACTTCCGAGGGCGGATACAGCGGGAATCAGGGAGATGAATGATGGGGGCTGGGGGGGGGGTGCAGAGCCCCCCGGGGTCCCAGCGCTGGCAGGAGGGAGGCGCGGAGCGTCCAGCGCCGCCTCCGCCTCGTGGCGAGTGCAGCGCCCCCTTCCTCTCGCGCCCGGTGCCTCCAATTACCGCGGATCGCGGACGGGGGGCGCCCCGGGAGGGGGGCCGGGCGCGGAGAGGCACCCCTCGCCGGCGGACGACTGGCGGGCGCGCTGCTGGCGGAGCCCGAGGTCGCCGTGACCTTGCTGGGGTCAGCGGGTTGGGCTGCGGAGGAGGCGGCGCGGCGTCTTTGGTGGCGCTTTCCGGATTGGCGCAGAGGCCGGGAAACCGGGCGGGGGCGAGCGGGGGTGCGAGGGGGGAACACAAATAGAAGGTGAAATTTTACCTGCCCCTGAGGGAGTCCTGCGGATTTTCTCCCGGCAGCAGCAGGCGCTCTGCCTTTGTCTTACACGGCTGAAACATCTGTTGCAGAGGGGCGGCGAGGCCGCAAACAACCCCCACACACCCAGCGCGGCTCCCCCATCCCCAGCTCGGCCGTAGCCGAGCTCCCGGACTCTCGGCACCGCGTTAACCCTGCTCGCGCTGGGGCGCCCGCCCAGCAGCCCCCCCCCCCCCCCCGCCGCGGTACGCGCCGCCTTGCGCGGCTCCCTGCCCCCCCCAGCCTCAGAATGGGTTCTCGCGGGGGGTGCCCGGTGACCCACCCCCACTTGGAGTGGGTGCGTGCTATCCATCGGGGGTGGGGGGCGGATGCAGAAAGGGTTAATGGCCTAGTCGCAGACCCTAATTGTCAGACCTGGGCCCCGCTTCGTTTCAATTACCCTAAGTAGAGACTGAATGCGCAATTAACGAAGTCAGCTTGCCAACTGGAAAGCCGTCCCCGCTTTCACATTGAGCAGAATACTCCACCAGCTGACTTGGACTAAGCAATTTCCTCCTCTCTCCCTTTCTCTCTCTCTCTCTCTCTCTCTCTCTCTCTCTCTCTCTCTCTCTCTCTCTCTTCTCTCTCTCTCTCTCTCTCTCTCTCCCTCCCCCCTCCCTCTCTGCCTCCCAACCCCCTCCCTTTTTTTCTCTCTCCTTAATAATAAAATTATACCAAGCAGTTTGCGGTGTGGCAGGCGGCCAGAAAAGCGTTTCTTTAAACGCCGCCGTCTCACAATTAGGCAGCAAGAGGATTTGACACGCCGTGGCGGCCTGACAGGCGGCTTCCTCCCCTGGGGGCTGGGGGGAGGGGGGGCGCCAATTCCCTGGCTCCCCCAGGTGGAACGGGGCTGGGAGGGGCTGGTTTGCTGAGCCTCCCCGACTGGGATGCTGACTGTGGGATGCTGCGGAGAGGGGGTGTCAAAGGCAGGGAAGGGAGAGGTGGTTCCCGCCCAGGCTGGGAAAGGCGGGGGAGGGGGGCGCATTCCCTGGCTCCTCTGGGGTGTCCAGCTGGAAGACCTTGACCCCTCCTCTTTTTGGCTTCCAGCTCTGAGTTCATTTTCTGGTTGACCAAGGGGCACAGAGCTGTAGAGGGATCTCAACCCTGCTGGACCTCTTGGACAAGTCACTGGCCCTCTCTGGGCTTCTGTTAATCCTTCTGCAAAATGAGGGGGGGAGTTTGACCTAGAACGTGCTCTGTGGAAAGTGGCTTCTGGTGGCTCACTGCTGCTAGCAGCTGGCCTCGTTGGCGGGAGGCAGAGGTAGGCAGCACCAGGTCAGAAACAAGCCAGAGACCCCTCTCCAGCTTGGACCCCAAAGGCACGTGGGAGAGTGTCCGCCACCGCCCCTCCCCCAGCAGCCATATCGGCAGCTAACAAATCGGGGTGACTTTGCAGGATTGCCAGGGATTGGAGCCATGAGAACAGAGGGCATTTGACCATTGGCTGTGGCAGCCAGGCCACCTGAGGGGGAGGAGGGGACATCATGGTAGTGGCCCCACTTGCTCAGTCCTGCCTCCGGCCTCATTCAGGCCGTTCCTTCCATCTGGTAGGCCCTCACCCTTTCTCACATAATGGCCCCTTCCTTCCAGCCTCCCCTGACAACCTCCACTCTCCACCGCGCAGCCTCCTGAGGGTCTGTTGGCCTCAGGAGGGCAGGGGCCCTGCTGCTTTTTCCTCTGGATCCTCAGCACCCAGCTCTCCCCCACCCCACTGTGAGCTGAGCCAAAAAGGACCTGACCCGAGAGGGGAGGGGCTGTGACCCAGGTCTGGAGTACAGAGCTTTTTGTCTTTCTTTCCTGGCTGGCTATTGCAGGTGTCCTGGCTGGCCTTCAGGCCTGTCGTCATCAGGCTTCTCTTTGGGCAGCATCCTTTAGAGCTGTGGTGAGGATGGCTAATGCCCTCAACCCAGAGCCGAGCCCCTCACCCATCCCGTCTGCCCGTCTGTCCAGGCAGTGTTTAACTGGCACCCACTCGGGACAGTCTCCGCCATTAGGGCTTAGGACCAAACAGATGAAGAAGCCCCTGCCCTCATCAGGCTGCATTCTGGTGGGGGAGGCACACGTAACACAGCTCATTACACCATTAATTATGTAATTGCCACTGTGATAAGTGCCACCAGGGAACCCCGCAGGGACCCAGCAAGGGGGGGGGGGGGCGGGGCGGGCGGCAAGGCCTCCTCATTTGGTGCCTGGGGTGGAATATGCCCTGAAGGTTGTTAGCACCCCTGGGGCCTCAGCTCCCCCACGGCTCCTCCTCAGCTCTACCCTGCGGCTCCACGACATGGCTGGTTCGTGCTGGTCTCAGGACTTCTCCCAGGGGCCAGGGAAGGTTCTGGGTGCTCCTCCTGTTCTCATTCCTTCACACTGAGCTCCTGCGCCTGCCATTGAGCACGTGCGAGGTGCCCAAATTCTCCCAACAAGGCCCTGGCTCTGCCCTAGCAAAGCTCTGTGTGCCTCAGTTACACAGCGTTTGACCCCTGGGAGCTTGTGATGGTGTCAGCCCACATGGCTTCTCCGGAACTCCGGGTGTTAAGACTTTTTAAAAAAAAAATTTTTTTTTAATGTTTATTTATTTTTGAGACAGAGAGAGACAGAGCGTGAACGGGGGAGGGTCAGAGAGAGGGAGACACAGAATCTGAAACAGGCTCCAGGCTCTGAGCTGTCAGCACAGAGCCCGACGCGGGGCTCGAACTCACGGACCGCGAGATCGTGACCTGAGCCGAAGTCGGCCGCTTAACCGACTGAGCCACCCAGGCGCCCCAAGACTTTTTACTTGGTTGATAGCATATATTAAAAGGCGAGACTTCCCTTTAAATGCATGTACATGTGAAATACAACTCAGAAGCTCTGGAGTTCAGTGGGGCTCCCCCTCGCTTTGGGACCGGGACCCTTAGTTTGCCTCCGTCCCCACCTGTTCACTTCACTCACGGGCATCGTCTGCCAGGCCCGAAGGAGATTGTTCTTTGTCGAATGAATGAGAGGTTGTGGCGATAAGCCTCCCGTGCCCCGCCCTCCCCACCCCCACCCCGGCATTCGTTTTGCCATCGACTGCTTGTTCTGGATGTTTTCTAGAGTTAATGTCACATTTACACATTATTCGTTCAACAAATATTTATTGTTCTGGGATACGGGGATGTAGCTGCGAACAAAACCGGCCAAAATGCCTGCTCTCACGGAACTGTAGTTCTAAGAGGAGAGACCAGTCATAAAGCCCGCCAGCCACATGGCGTACTAAAAGGAGGTGAGCACTTGGTAGGAGCAGGAGAGGAGGAGCGCAAGGGGTGTTCTTCCAAGCACAGTGGTCAGAGAGGGGTACTGGGGAGGGTGACCTGAGCAAAGGCTTAGAGTCGAGGAGCAAGCTATGTAGATATCAGAATGGTATTCCTAGCAGATGAAACAGCCAGTGCAAAGGCCCTGAGGTCTGGGGAGGCGAAAAGGTTTGCCCAAAGCCACAGAGTCCACAGCGGCACAGGCCACTGGCTTGGGGCCTTGGTGCTTCCACTTCCGCAGGGAAGTGACGGTCCCTTGGGGCACATGGGACAAGCTGGGGTGAGAGGTTGGGCTCTCTCTCGCCACCTTTGCCTCCCCTCAAAGCCAGCAGACACCCAGATCCAATGTCGTATCCACACTGTGCAGTTGCCTACAAGACCAGGGACTTCTGGGGGTTTGGTGGAGAGGCTAGCAGAGCAGACTGGGAGACCCCCTGTGGGTCCCTGAATGTGTGGGCCACCAGACCCCAGGCCTCTTAGCTGTTTGCATCTCAGCAGTCAATACCTCCCATTTTTCTGGTCCTCATTTTGACGATGGGGAGAGGTGGTGATTTTGTTTTTCTTGGATGGTGAATAAAATGATCTAAAAACAATTCCTGTCCACAAGAGACTGGTAAGTACGGAGCTGAGAATAGTTGAGCCCTCCCCACCCCAGGCGGGCTCTGGAGTACCAAGGGCACAGCTGCTGCTGAATCCCTTCTTGCTACCCCCACAGCTCCCAGTGGGGGAGGGCTGGCTGGCCATCTGCCCCTTCACCACACCTGGACCGTGCCCCCCCCCCACGGACGGCCCAGATCTGTGGGCCTGCTGGCCACCGCATCCCAGAAACCACACCATGGGGCAGTGGGGTGTGGGTGCGGAGCGGGGCTCAGCTTTAGAAGTCAGGCACCCAAGTTGAGATCTGGCTTCTGCTGCCCAGTCGCTGGGCTGTGGGACTTCCGCGGTGGCTCTTCCTGGAAATGGTGTTGTGGCTTCCTAGCTGGGCCTGGAGCTTCCAGGAGTTAGCACACTCCATACACCCTGCCTGTGCCCCAGGGCCGGGTGGGGCGACCTCCTGGTGGGTTAGACCCTGAGGACGAGATATTCGAGTGCCTTAGGAGGGTCTCTGGGGCCTCCGCAGCTGGGTCCTTGGAATAGACCGCGTTGGTGGGCTTTGAGGGAAGGCTTTTCAAACGTCAGGAGTGTCCAGAAGCCTCTGCTCCCTATTCAGACCTCCTCCAAAGAGCCCTGAGATCCCCGCCTCACCGGGGGGCCCCTAGTCTCAGCTACAGAGCCTGGCTGGGGACCCGCCTGATGTCTGGAGAGCATGGTGAGGCAGCCTTCCATGGCAGTTTCCAGGCAGTTTCTTGTCCTTCTTGCCTAATATTCAGGACCTCCAGCCCCCAGCTCCTCCCACCCAAGGGCTGTAGAGGGGTATGGTGGATTGGGTTCTTCTGAGAGCACCCATGGATGCCCACCATGAGAAGGGGTGCATGCCACGTGTGTTGGGGGGGAGCGCCCACACGAGGTGGTCTCCAGAGACCATCCTTTGAGGTGGGGCTGCCTTGTTCTCTGGGATTCTTTCTGCCCCAGGATCGTTCCCCTGTGCCCCAGGCAAGGCTCTCCCAGCTGGCTCCAGTCCCTCCCTCCCAACGAGCCCCTGGGCCCGAGGACCCTAACCTGTCCCAGGGGCCTGCAGGGACTGGGCTGTTTGTCTTGTGTGCTCCTTGGGAGCTCGTCCCTTCCCCTGTTCAAGCCAGGCCCTTAGTATTCAAGATAGACCCCACAGGACAGCAGGAAACCTGGCTAGTGATTTATCATTTTAATCAAGGCTTCATATTTAGTATTCATTACCCACCGCAGATGGGGAGGCTTGAGGTGGTCCTACATTCTTCACTCCTCCCTGGACACCCCCCGGCCCCATCCCCAGCCTCTTGACCCAGGTAACTTCCTCCTTCCTAGTTCCCAGGCCTTGAGTGGGTTGGGTTTTTACATTTTTCCCCTGCAGCTACAAATCAGGAAACCGGGTCATAAAACAACCTTGGATAAGTGGGTGGGATGGAACCAGTGGCCTCAGAGCCGCTGCTGGGAAACAGAAAGCTTCCTTCTCTCTCTCCTTTCCTTCCTCTCTCTTCCTCTCGGTCTCCCCACCCTTCCCTTCTCCCACCACCCCTCGCTCTCAGGAAAACCTCCAGCCACAGCCTCCCAGCTGGGTTCCATCAGGTCCCCTGTGGGGGCCGTGGCCGCTCTGGCCCACACTGTGCCCGTGTCCCTGACCAGGGGGACTGCCCCGGGGAACTGGAGGGGCTGTGGGCCCAGGGACAGCAGTTACCATGGTGATAGTGGGAGGCCAGTGAGCACCACTGCTCATGAGTGGACCTCCCTAAGGTGGGTCTGGCTCCCTGAATAAAAGGGGGGTCCTGGCCTAGTTTTCAGGGCCTCACATGCTGCACAGGGGACCGCTGCCCTTCCCTGGCAGCACCTTCTTGCTGTCACACTCCGAGATGTCTTCCTCTAGGTGGGAGTTCTTGGTGTGGGGTCCAGGGGAGGGGACGTGCACCCTTGGTCTGGTCGCAGCTGCCGCTGCAGGCATCCCACAAAGGGAACTTCGCTGTGGGTGGGCTCAAAGGTAGGTCTCTTGCCCTCTGAACCTCACCCTTTTCTCTAGAAGGGCAGAATAGTCAAAGCATGCACTGAGCAAACCTGCACAGACTAAGCACCCAGGGCCAAAGGATGCCCCTGCGCCCTTGGACCTATAGTGCCTTTGGCGGGGAGCGGAGAGGCCTGGGCTCATCTCCCCCCCACCCCTCCAGTTTCATGGCTGTGGAAACGGAGTGGGGAGGAGCAGTGAGGCCCATTGCTGTGCTAAAGGAAGTCCTGGGGCACTGGCTGCAAGGGCCGGGTCCTTGAACCAGCTTTGTGCTGTGTGTGGCCTCGAGAGCGTGCCTGTCCCTGACACGCTCAGTCCAGTGGCCGGGGAAACCAACTTCCAGGAGTTGTTATAAGGGACTTCTGTCATAAGCATTGCGGTCTGGTGCCTAGAGGACACTCAAGACTGACCTCCCCCTCGAGAACTTCAGAGATCAGGCCTTGACCAAGTGTCCACAAGAAGCAGGTGGGGGAGACGAGGATGGGGAGGCTGGGCTGGCCCAGAGGGAGCCCCATGAGGATGTGTTAGGGGGGTGCCCTCCCCTGACCCCCACCCCTTCTCCCTCCTGCTGAACCTACGGAGGCTGAACGCCCCAGGCTGCTCCCCCCATTGTCCCCTCTTGCCCTCCCCGGGTGGGTTCAGAGGTCACCATCTCTCTGCCAAAGGGGCCTCTCTCTGCCCCCCCTCCTGGTGCCGCCCACCCCTGCCTGCCGCCTGCCTCTCTCCCCCTCCTTGTCCTTTCCTAGTGCTCTTGAAAAGTAATCATAATCATAATAATTAATAACAACAGAGCCCGTGGCAGGCCTGAGGCAGCTCTTAAAGAGCCAGAGCCCCATTTTCTCCTGGCAGATCCAGCGGACCTTGTTGGCTCAGAGAGACCCGAGACCGGCATGGCATCAGCTTTGATGCCGTGCCTTTGTTCCCGCAGCCCTCCCTCTCCCCCTCCCGCCGCCTGGGGTTGGAGGGTGGTGTTGGGGTGAGCATTTTTGCCTGCGTTCTCCATCAGGCACTGGGCTTCTCGTATTTTAATTGAACTGTCTTTTCTTAGAGATAGATGCTTTCACCGCATCCAGCTGCTCGTGTATTGGGAAACCCGCCTTTAATACGGCTCGGCTAAATTAAAAGACGCAGCAGCTGGACTGATTAAAGGGGGGGGGGGGGGCGGGACACTGGTCCTAGTACTCTCTCTTTTTAAGTAATGTTTCTGGTAATGCATTTTGGAGAATGTGAAGAAAAATAAAAAATAAAAACATAAAAAAGCTGTAGAAATGTTAATGATATCCACAGGACACTCAGCAGGAAATGGGAGCGATCTGGGACTAATAAAAGCCGAAATGTAATTTGTGCAGATATACGAGGCACAGCCTCCAGAGTGGTCCTGGGTTTGCGCGTTTCGGGCTCATAAACACAGGCCGGGGAGGCAGAGCGCCGTAGGATGTCCTCGGGAGCGGGCCTTCCTCGCCACTGCCTGCCAGCCAGTGACACCCGAATGAATAAAAGTGACGGCTGCTGCCAGCCGGTTGCGTGCCTGCTCGTTTCCTGTGCCCGAGCATGGGAGGGGGCCGCCCGCCCGGCAGCCTTCTCTGGAAGGTCAGGTCAGGAGGCACGGGGCCAAGCGATGCCTCCCGCTCCTCTGGGTTGGCGTGTCACAGCAGGCACCCCCTGTAACGTTTGATCCCAGCCACCAGGGATGGGATTGAAGTGGGTCAGAAGGGCGGGCGCGCTTTTCCTTGTTGGGGTGCCTGTGATAAATCCAGGGAGAGGCGGGAGGGAAGGAGCAGGGCTGTGTTTGCCAGGGGCCTGCTGGCTTTGATGGGCCCGGTGGGAAGGGGCTTGCCTTGTGGGACACTGGTCCCCTCTGCAGCCAGGGCCTTCTGTCCCCGAGTCAGGGCCGGCTGACTGCCGAGGTCAGGGGAGGTGGGCCTGGGCCGTGCTAACAGGGCTCCCGGGGGCTTCTGGCCGCCCCAGACTGGCCCTGCTCGGCCGGATGGAGCCCCTCCCCGGGCCCCAGCACTGAGAAAGGAATCTGAGTGGGATCCAGGGGAAGAGCTGAGGAGTGAGCTGGACCTCCTGGGGGAGCCCCCATCCCCCACTCCTCATCACTCTCTCTCCTCGTTCTCACATCTGCGCACATCCATCCGTCCGTCCGTCTATCTCTCCTCTGTGTCTCTTTTTCATTTCTGGTCCCTCCTATAACTCTGGGAGCTTGTGGCCCCCGGCAGGCCACCCCTTCCTCTTTCGGTGTTGGGAATGAACGGCTGGGAACTGGAAAGTCCCTGGTGCCCCTGTGGGGGCCTGGGCCTTTCTGTCTGCCTCTTGGCTCACCCACCAGCGGCACAGTTGTGGGTTAAATCCTGACCCCCCTGGGCCTCTGGCTGAACGCCGGACTCCTTGATGTGATTTCTCTTGAGCCTGGAACGTTCCTCGCTCCTGTCTCCATCCCTCCCTCCTTTGAGGGTCTGCTGGGGTGACCCGGCCCCCGGTCAGTTAGGGGGACCGTTAGCCTGGATGCTTTGGGCCAGCCTGTGTTTGTGACTCCGGTTGCCCTGCCCTGAAGGGCCCACTCCTTCTCCGGGGTCATTTCCTGATCCAAGATCCTGCTTTGGGGCTGGTTAGACCTCACCAGGGGCGCGAGCCCCTAAAATAGTAACCAGATGGGCTCTTGGCCTGGTGTGCCCTGATCCTGACCCTGTAGAGTCGGAGACGGGAGGGGCCGACCAGGAGGGCTGGGGCTGCGTCACACCCAGCTGTGGGGCGCTCCTCCGTGGCCAAGGGACTGCGGCTGTGTCCCCCATTAGCATGCACTCCCTCACTCTGGGCCACGTAATCTGTTTACGCACCTATGATATCAAAAACAGGAGGCAGGTGCCGCTGTCCTGCGTTACTGGGAGTCAGGGAAGGGGACGTTTTATGCCTACAATGGCTCCACAGCCCCTAATCGACGTCTGCTAGAAGGAACAGACAGATTCCAGATGGCATGGCAGTGATAGAGGAGGTGTGTGTGTGCACGCGCGTGCGGGCTGTGCGCGCGCCTCTGTGCGTCTGTGTGTGTGCGCGTGTGTGTGTGTGTGTGTGTGTGTGCGCGCGCGCGCGCGCTCTCTCTCTCTCTCCACAGGCCTTGGTGAGTAGCTTCTCTGGGCAGGGGCAAACCTTCCTTGGTCCCTGCATGGCTGGGTCACGCTTGAACACTGCCGCGCTGGGACTGGATTGCAGGACCCAGGCGGCCCCGGGGCGGGGGGGGGGACAGGGGAGTGGGATTGCTCTGCTAAACGATTTTACTTACGCCAGCAGGGGAGGGCTGGGGGTGGGGGGCGTGGAGGGGAGGAGCTGGCTGGGAGCAGGGTGGGGTGGCGCCTCCCGCAGCGGTGGCCATCCTTGGCAAGGCTCAGCTGGCAGCGGGCGATGTCGGAGCGGGAATTACAGAGCACACCTCCCTGACACAGAAGTTGTCAATATGTGCACAGCTGGTGGGGAGGCTCAGGCAAAGGGGAGACCGTTAAGAGCTGCGGGGAGAGGGCAGGGCGGGAGAGGGGTGGGAGGCAGGCGTTCTGAGGGGAAGGGAAATGGCCCGTCTGAATCGCTCTCCCTTCCCCCCCCCTCCCCGCCCCCCCTCCCTCTCTCCCTTTCTCTTTTCACAGATAACCAGCCCGAGTCATGCAGTCTTTTCGAGAAAGGTGTGGTTTCCATGGCAAACAACAGAACTACCAGCAGACCTCACAGGAGACATCTCGCCTGGAGAATTACAGACAGCCGAGCCAGGCCGGGCTGAGCTGTGACCGGCAGCGGCTGCTGGCCAAGGACTATTATAACCCGCAGCCGTACCCGGGCTACGAGGGCGGCGCAGGCTCGGCCGCCGCCGCGGCCACCGCGCGGGGCAGCAAGGGGCTCCCCTCCCAGCAGTCCCTGCAGGGCAGGCCGGCCTTCTCGGGCTACAGCGTGCAGGACAGCAGCCCGTACCCCGGCCGCTACTCGGGTGAGGAGAGCCTGCAGGCTTGGGGGGCCCCCCAGCCGCCGCCCCCCCAGCCGCAGCCCCTGCCAGGGGGGGTGGGCAAATATGAGGACAACTTGATGAAAAAGGCCGCGGTGCCCCCCGGCAGGCAGTACCCAGAGCAGGGCGCCCAGCTGCCCTTTCGGACTCACTCCCTGCACGTCCAGCAGCAGCTGCCGCAGCCCCAGCAGCCCCTGGCGTACCCCAAACTCCAAAGGCAGAAGCTGCAGAACGACATGGCCTCACCTCTGCCCTTCCCCCAGGGCGGCCACTTCCCCCAGCACACGCAGTCCTTCCCCGCCTCCTCCACCTACTCCTCCCCGGGCCAGGGCGGCGGCGGCGGGCAGGGCGCCCACTCCTACAAGAGCTGCACCGCACCGTCCGCCCAGCCCCACGACAGGCCGCTGACCGCCACCGCCAGCCTGGCCCCGGGGCAGCGGGTCCAGAACCTTCACGCCTACCAGTCCGGCCGCCTCAGCTACGACCAACAGAAGCAGCAGCAGCAGCAGCAGCAGCAGCAGCAGCAGGCCCTTCAGAGCCGGCACCACGCCCAGGAAACCCTCCACTACCAAAACCTCGCCAAGTACCAACACTACGGGCAGCAAGGCCCTGGCTACTGCCAGCCGGACGCGGCCGTCAGGACTCCGGAGCAGTACTATCAGACCTTCAGCCCCAGCTCTGGCCACTCGCCCGCTCGCTCCGTGGGCCGCTCCCCCTCCTACAGCTCCACCCCGTCGCCCCTGATGCCCAACCTGGAGAACTTCCCCTACAACCAGCAGGCGCTCGGCACCGGGGCCTTCCCCGCCGGCATCGCCGACCACAGCCACTTCATGCCCCTGCTCAACCCCTCCCCGACCGACGCCGCCGGCTCGGTGGACACCCAGGCTGGCAACTGCAAGCCGCTGCAGAAGGACAAGCTGCCTGAGAACCTGCTGTCGGATCTCAGCCTGCAGAGCCTCACGGCCCTGACCTCGCAGGTGGAGAACATCTCCAACACGGTCCAGCAGCTGCTGCTCTCCAAGGCGGCCGTGCCGCAGAAGAAGGGCGTCAAGAACCTGGTGTCCAGGACCCCGGAACAGCACAAGAGCCAGCACTGCAGCCCCGAGGGCAGCGGCTACTCGGCCGAGCCGGCGGGCACGCCGCTGTCCGAGCCGCTGAGCAGCACGCCGCAGTCCACGCACGCCGAGCCGCCCGAGGCCGACTACCTGAGCGGCTCCGAGGATCCGCTGGAGCGCAGCTTCCTCTACTGCAGCCAGGCCCGGGGCAGCCCCGCCAGGGTCAACAGCAACTCGAAGGCCAAGCCCGAGTCCGTGTCCACCTGCTCCGTGACGTCGCCCGACGACATGTCCACCAAGTCCGACGACTCCTTCCAGAGTCTGCACAGCAGCCTGCCGCTCGACAGCTTCTCCAAGTTCGTGGCGGGCGAGCGGGACTGCCCGCGGCTGCTGCTCAGCGCCCTGGCGCAGGAGGACCTGGCGTCCGAGATCCTGGGGCTGCAGGAGGCCATCGGCGAGAAGGCCGACAAGGCCTGGGCCGAGCCGCCCGGCCTGGCCAAGGACGCCGGCAAGCCCCCCTTCTCGCTGGAGAACCACAGCGCCTGCCTGGACTCCGTGGCCAAGAACGCGTGGCCGCGGCCAGGGGAGCCGGAGGCCCTGCCCGAGTCCTTGCAGCTGGACAAGGGTGGCAGCGCCAAGGACTTCAGCCCGGGGCTGTTTGAAGACCCCTCTGTGGGCTTCGCCACCCCTGACCCCAAGAAGACGGCCGGTCCCCTCTCCTTCAGCAGCAAGCCCACCCTGGGGGCCGCGGTGTCGGACCCTGCCGCCGCGGCTTTTGACTGCTTCCCGGACACGACCGCCGCCGGCTCCGCGGACGGCGCCAACCCCTTTGCCTGGCCCGAGGAAAACCTGGGGGACGCCTGTCCCCGGTGGGGCCTCCACCCCAGTGAGCTCACCAAGGGCCTGGAGCAGGGCGGGAAGGCCTCGGATGGCGCGGGCAAGGAGAACGCCCACGAGGCTTCGGCCTGCCCGGTCTTCCAGGAGGAGGAGCCCCCCGGGGAGAAGGCCACGGTGCCTCGGGACTCCCAGCAGGAGGAGGCGGGTGGGGTGAAGGAGGAGGTGGGCGGGCTGCTGCAGTGCCCCGAGGTGGGCAAGGCCGACAGGTGGCTGGAGGAGGGCCGGCACTGCTGCTCAGCGGCCGACTTCGGGGACCTCCCCCTGCTGCCACCCACCGGGAGGAAAGACGACCTGGAGGCCGAGGAGGAGTACTCCTCCCTGTGTGAGCTCCTGGGCAGCCCCGAGCAGAGGCCCGGCATGCAGGACCCGCTGTCGCCGAAGGCCCCGCTGATGTGCACCAAGGAGGAGGTGGAGGGGGTGCTGGACACCAAGGCCGGCTGGGGCTCCCCGTGCCACCTCTCCGGGGAGTCTGTCATTTTGCTGGGCCCCACCGTGGGCGCGGAGTCGAAGGTCCAGAGTTGGTTCGAGTCCTCCCTGTCCCACATGAAGCCAGGCGAAGAAGGACCCGACGGGGCGCTGGCTCCAGGGGACTCCGCCACCCTGGCCCCGGACGCCTCCCTGGCCCAGAAGCCGAACAAGCCCGCTGTGCCCGAGGCTCCCATTGCCAAGAAAGAGCCTGTGCCGCGCGGCAAAAGTTTACGGAGCCGGCGGGTGCACCGGGGGCTGCCCGAGGCCGAGGACTCCCCGTGCAGGGCACCTGTGCTGCCCAAAGACCTCCTGCTCCCCGAATCCTGCACGGGGCCCCCCCAGGGACAGATGGAAGGAGCAGGAGCCCCGGGTCGGGGGGCCTCAGAAGGGCTCCCCAGGATGTGCACACGCTCCTTCACGGCCCTGAGTGAGCCCCGCACACCTGGACCCCCGGGCCTCACCACCACCCCCGCGCCCCCAGACAAACTGGGGGGCAAGCAGCGAGCCGCCTTCAAGTCTGGCAAGCGGGTGGGCAAGCCGTCACCCAAGGCGGCATCCAGCCCCAGTAACCCGGCCGCCCTGCCCGTGGCCTCCGACAGCAGCCCCATGGGCTCCAAGACCAAGGAAACAGACTCGCCCGGCACCCCGGGCAAGGACCAGCGCTCCATGATCCTGCGGTCCCGCACGAAAACCCAGGAAGTGTTCCACTCCAAGAGACGGCGGCCCTCAGAGAGCCGGCTCCCCAACTGCCGTGCCACCAAGAAGCTCCTCGCCAACAACCACCTGCCCGCCACGTTCAAGGTCGCCGGCAGCCCCCAGAAGGAGGGCAGGGCCAGCCAGCGGGCGAGGGTCCCCAAGCCCGGGGCAGGCAGCAAGCTCTCCGATCGGCCCCTCCACTCACTCAAAAGGAAGTCAGCCTTCATGGCGCCTGTCCCCACCAAGAAGCGGAACCTGGTTTTGCGTAGCGGCGGTGGGGGGGACGTGAAGGAGGAGGGAGCCGAGGACTCCTCCACCCTCTTCAAGAGGATGTCTTCCCCCAAGAAGGCCAAGCCCACCAAGGGCAACGGTGAGCCCGCCGTGAAGCCCCCGCCCCCGGAGACCCCGGATGCCTGCCTGAAGCTCGCCTCGCGGGCGGCCTTCCAGGGGGCCATGAAGACCAAGGTGCTGCCGCCCCGGAAGGGCCGGGGCCTGAAGTTGGAGGCCATCGTGCAGAAGATCACCTCGCCCAGCCTGAAAAAGTTTGCGTGCAAAACGCCGGGGGCCCCTCCTGGTAATCCTCTGAGCCCATCTCTCCCTGAGAAGGACCGAGGGCTCAAGAGCGCCGGGGGCAGCCCAGTTGGGGCAGGCGAAGGTCTCTTAAATGTGGGCACCGGGCAGAAGCTCCCAGCAGCTTCGGGGGCCGACCCGTTATGCAGAAATCCAACCAACAGATCCTTAAAAGGCAAACTCCTGAACAGTAAGAAACTGTCCTCGACTGACTGTTTCAAAACCGAGGCCTTCACGTCCCCGGAGGCCCTGTTGCCCGGGGGGACTGCCCTGGCGCCTAAGAAGAGAAGCCGGAAAGGCAGGGCCGGAGCCCTCGGACTCCCTAAAGGTCCCCTGGAGAAGCGGCCCCACCTAGGCCCGGCTCTGCTCCTGACTCCCCGAGACAGGGCCAATGGCACTCAGGGGGGCGGTGAGGACAGCTCTGGTGGAGGAGGCAAGAAGCCAAAGACGGAGGAGCTGGGCCTGGCCTCCCAGTCCCCTGAGGGCCGGCCCTGCCAGCCCCAGACAAGGGCGCAGAAGCAGCCGGGCCATGCCAACTACGCCAGCTATTCCAAGCGCAAGCGCCTCACTCGGGGCCGGGCCAAGAACACCACCTCCTCCCCCTGTAAGGGGCGCGCCAAGCGGCGGCGGCAGCAGCAGGTGCTGCCCCTGGATCCCGCAGAGCCTGAAATCCGCCTCAAGTACATTTCCTCCTGCAAGCGGCTTCGAGCAGACAGCCGCACCCCGGCCTTCTCGCCCTTTGTGCGGGTGGAGAAGAGAGACGCGTTCACCACCATATGCACTGTCGTCAACTCCCCGGGGGAGGAGCCCAAGCCCCACAGGAAGCCTTCCTCCTCTGCCTCCTCTTCCTCATCCTCGTGCTCCTTCTCCTTGGATGCGACCGGGGCCTCCCTGGCCACGCTCCCCGGAGGCTCCGTCCTGCAGCCACGCCCCTCCCTGCCCCTGTCCTCCACCATGCATCTGGGGCCCGTGGTTTCCAAGGCCCTGAGTACCTCTTGCCTTGTTTGCTGCCTCTGCCAAAACCCGGCCAACTTCAAGGACCTCGGGGACCTCTGTGGGCCCTACTACCCCGAACACTGCCTCCCCAAAAAGAAGCCAAAACTCAAGGAGAAGGTGCGGCCGGAGGGCACCTGTGGGGAGGCCTCGCCGCCCCTCGAGAGAACACTCAAAGACCTTGAATGTGCCGCCGCCGCCGCCGCCGCCCCTGGAAAAGCCCCGAGGCCCGACGGCCCGGCCGACGCCGCCAAGCAGGGCTCCCTGCGCACCAGCGCCCGGGGCCTGTCCCGGCGGCTGCAGAGCTGTTACTGCTGCGACGGTCGGGGGGATGGGGGCGAGGAGGTGGCCCCAGCTGACAAGAGCCGCAAGCATGACTGCAGCAAGGAGCCGCCGGCAGAGCCTGGCGGGGACACCCAGGAGCACTGGGTGCACGAGGCCTGCGCCGTGTGGACGGGCGGGGTCTACCTGGTAGCCGGGAAGCTCTTTGGGCTGCAGGAGGCCATGAAGGTGGCCGTGGACATGGTAAGAGGCCAGCCCAGGTGCGGTGGGGGAGCTCAGGGTCCGCAGCTCAGGCAGGCAGGCAGTTGGGAATCCCCCCTCATCTCTCCGGTGCCACGGTTTGGGCCAAACACACCCACGATCACAGACTCACGCGTCAGGCGCTCGGGGGTGGAGTCGAATGGAGGCAGCGCGGGCTCGCCCACCCCTGTCCAGGACTTGCAGCTTCAGCCCCTCAGCACCCGGCCCGTCCCCCATACACACACCTGACCCCCACCGTCGGGCTCCGGTCGCCCACCCCCAACCCCCAGTCCACCTGGCCCCGTCTGGTGCCATGAGCTGACACGCCAACACCCCCCCCAAAACAGGCAGCCTCCCAGAATTGAACATCCGGGCAGCCTAAAAAAAGCAGGTGCCCCCCCTTCCAGTACGTGTCTCCTTGGTCTCTGAGGTGGAGCACGGGCCGAGGGAAAGAGCCTCTCGGGAGGTGTTTGGGATGCGTCCCCCTCCCAGGGCCGGGTGGTCTGGGAACCTCTCGTGAAACAGTCACAAAATGCTCCTTGAGGAACCGTCACTGAGGTCCCTGAGCAAGAACGCAGGCTGGCTTTCGGTTCAGACCCCGGCACCGCCCGTCACGCACCGTGTGACTCTGGGCGTGGGGCTCAGCCCCTCTGTGCCTCCGTGTCCTCCTCTCTAACGCGGGCAGGGTGGGTCCCCGCCGCGGAGGGGCTGTGGGGCCCGAGCGGGTTCGTGCCCGTGAAACTGTCAGAGCCGTGCCTGGCCTCCGTGCCCGCCGACCGTCCTCTGCTCCCTGCTAGGCCCAGTGATAGCGGCTGGGCCACATCACACTAGGTGATGCCGCCAGTCCGGCTACCGGGGGATCTTGCTCCTCACGCTCCCTCCTGAGGGGTGCGGGCGGCCGGAGTGAGCAGGCAGCTGGGGGCGCATCTGGGAGCCCCCTCAGGTCTGCCTGGTGGCAGTCGGCGGAATGTGCCCGGGACGTGGTGGTGGGGCCAGCATTCTGTTCCTGAGGCCTGTGCTCTTGCCCTCCCCCTCCCCCACTCGGCCCACCCCCCTCCTACTGCCTGTGCTGGGGGTCCCCACCCCCAGCCACTGGGACCCGCCCCTGTGCCCGAGGGCCTCAGCCTCCCCTCCTTTCCTGCACCAGACCTTACACAGCCCCGGGGGCATGGTGAGAGACCTCTCCGCGCCCAGGCTTCCAGCCTGACTGAGGCAACCCCAGTTCCCAACAGGACATCTGCTACTTTGTCTTCCTCTCTCCCTGTCTCCTTCTCTCTCTCTCTCTCTCTCTCTCTCTCTCTCTCTCTCTCTCTGTCTCTCTCTCTGTCACTGGCTCCCGGCTCCTGCCCAACCTGTCTGACATAGGCTCAAGTCTCTCCCATCATTAAAAAGTAATACCCTCAGATCACCGCCTCCCCCCTCCAGCACGCACGGCCCGCCCACCCCCCCACGACTCTGGCCTGCCTGTGCTGCCTCTCTGAGCCGGGGCCTGGTCCAGCCTTTTCCCAGCCACCTGCACCCATCGTGGTGGGTAAGCTGCCCACGTGCCCCCAGCCTGTTCCGGGCGCCCTGGTCTCACCTCGCGGACCCGCACGCGAGTCCTGTTGGGCCGACGAGGAAGCCGGGGTCACAGCGGCGCCGTGCCTTCCTGGTGTCCCGCGGCTGTTGAGTACCGGAGCTGGAAGTCAGCCCGGTCGGCCCATCTCTGCCCGCTGTGCCCTACGCCAAAAACGGTGTGGTAGCCTGGCACCACCGGGGGCCTCCCCGGGAAGGTCGGGACGGGGCCGCGGCAAGGACACACAGCAGCAGGCACCTGCCGTTCGCCGGCCGCACCTCCCTCCCTCACCGGAGGCAGCTCAGATGGGATCTGAAGGGCCGCCGAGCCAGAGATGGTCCAGCCAGGCCAGGGCTTGTGAGCCTCAGAGGGGATCATTAAGGCAGCCCTCCCCCCCCCCCCCCCCCCCCACCCCAGCCGGAGGAGCAGACCGTGCCACAGAACGCTCTGGAGAGACGGGCGGGCTCTGGGACTTCTGAGGGGCACGGCTCCATGCCCCCTGCTCCCATAGCCCGGGCATCCTAGGCCTCCTGTCCCCGCCAAGACCTCTTGCTGCCTGGACAGCTCAGTGGCAGCACACTCCCTTAGAGAGACGCAGACCCGGGTTCGAATCGCAGCTCTGCTGAGGGCAGGCCCCTGCGAACCTCAGGAGGCCAAACCCCGCTGGCAGGGCCGCAGGGTTGCGGGGCTGTGGGGGTGGTCTTCCCTCCCCAGCACGCAGTAGGGGCCCTGTGCATCAGGGCTCCAGGCCCCGGCACACCTGTTGCTACCTTGGCCTCACTTTTGCTCCCTGGGGGACAGAACTTCCGTGTGGCCCCTCGGGGGCAGCCCCGTTTCTTCTCTGTCCCCTCCCGAGAGCCCCCACACGGCTTGCTGTCCCTGAGCCCTACCATGCCCACCCCCTGGGACCTCGGGTTCTCTCTCCACCAGCCTGGAGGCCTTTGTCAGGTTCACAAGCCCTGCCGGGGGAGCAGAGGATCAGAGCCTGGGTGTGACGGTCAGAAGGGCCCAAGGCCTCTGTCCCTCTGTCCCTTGATTTCTTCACGTCTGCAGTGCCACTCGGGATTGGGGGAGGGAGGCACACGGTGCAGGCATGGTAGCGTGAGGCTGCTCTTGCGCCTGTTGTCCTGTAAGCGACAAAAGCCCTGAGGGCGCAGCCCTGGCTTGGGCCCCAGTCCTGCCTTATTCCCTCCTTGTGGGCCAGAAATTGAGGGAATTTGGGGCCTCACGGTCCCAGGAGATCTCAGCCCTGACCGCAAGGAAACTGCGCGTCTAAAGGCATTGTATGAAAACCTGATGTTCCAGAATATACCCAGCCCCCATCCCTGCACCTCCCCGCTCCCAGCTTGATGCCAGAGGGAGCATTCCTGGGCATCTTCCCCAGGAAGGTGGGAGAAGACTCTCATTCCTAGTCTCCCCCAGATGCTGGGGATGGGATCTGTCTTAGTCCAGGGACCTGGCATGGAGCCCCTGCCTCGAACAGTATGGGGGGGTGATCGCCAGCCTGTGCTCCAGCCGGGCAGCTAGGCTCAAAGCCTGGCTCGGCGACTTAGGGGCTGTGTGCCCTCAGGCAGTTTAATCAGTCTCTCTGAGCTCTCGTTGGTAACCTGGGTAGAATTACGAGCATATCAACATAAGGTTATGGGGAGGCTGCTTCCAGGCACATGGGGCACATCGTAAGCTGCCGTCACCTGTCGGTAGCTTAGCAACCACAGCTTAGTCCTGCCACAGCTGCGCTGCCCTCCTGTGCACTGCCCTCCCCAACCCATACAGTGAGGCTTCTTGTTTTGCGTCGCCTCCTTGGCATCGCCCAGCCGTCCCGGCCACGTCCCTGCCCCACATGGGGCAGAGTGGGCTGGCCGCTGTGCTGCCTCGCGTGAGATTTACATCACCTCGGCATGTCAGGACTGGCTGTGTCCTCTTCTCCGGGGATCTGGCGAGGATGAGTGGCCCATCGAAGGGCGGGAGAGTGTCTTTCTGGGTAGAAAGCAATGCTTCTTGCCTTCACTCTTGCCTGGAGCGGAAGCCTCAGTTTCACCATCTAGAAAATGGGGTTTGTGAAAGTTACCTGCCTGAAGGGCCGGTGGGAGGAACCAGTGGGTAAGGACGCACACACAAACCTGCTCAGTGCTGGCCGGTAGCCACAGCCGTAGGGTGAGTGGCCTCACGAGTTCTTGTCATCTGCTGGGCACACGGCGTCTCTTATTTAATCTTCACGACTGTCCCGTAAGGGAGGCACTGTCCCCACTGCACAGACGGGGCATGGAGAGTTTGAGTTAGCGGCTGAGGTCACGTGGGGCAGAATGGCGGAGCTGAGATTTGAACCCAGGTCTGTGTGATGCCTAGACCCTGATACTTATCCACGAGATTAGACGTTTTCCTGCCCCAAGAGGGTCCCCTCGTCCAAGGCACAGCTCGGAATTCTGCCACAAAATCGCCCTTGGGGGCACTTGTGCCCCATACTGACCCTCCTTCCCACCGATGTCCAGGGAGCGTTTCGGGGGAAAGGACGTGGGGTCCGTGGGAGAGCCTGTCTATAAAGCCCTAGACTCACCCGTCTTCCCTCTCTCCTCACCAGACCTGTTCCAGCTGCCAAGAAGCCGGGGCCACCATCGGGTGCTGTCACAAGGGATGCACCCACACCTACCATTACCCGTGTGCCAGCGATGCGGGTAAGAGCCAGCCCAAGGGGACAGGAAGGCCCTGGAGGCCCACCTGAGCAGCCCAGGGGCACCCGGGCACCCCGCTCCTTGAACCCTGCCCCAGTTGACGCCTTGGCTGCCCTCCTCTCCTGCCCCAGCAATTTATTTTCTCAGCTGTCTCTCCCCTGGGACCCATGATGGACAATGCTAAGGCCACAGAGAGGAACCAGCCCCGAGCCACCTGCTCGAGGGATGCCCAGAGGCATGCGTTACAGGATGGAGGGCTAGCTCAGGAGCTATCAGTGCTTAGGAGTGGTAGGGGCTGGGGAGGATCTCAGGCCTCAGAGAGACAGGGGTACTGGGGCTGGGTCTTTGAAGGCTGAATAGGAGTTCACTGGGTAAAGAAAGATGGGAGGTACAGACCTCAGCAAACACCAAGTGAGGGAGGAGGAGATGGGGTTCAAAACACTCCTATTGGGGGCGCCTGGCTGGCCCAGTCAGTGGAGCATAGGTCCCTTGATCTCGGGGTTGTGCGTTCCAGCCCCACGTTGCACACGTGGAGCCTACTTATAAAAAAACAAACAAAAAACCCTCCTGTTGGCTACAGGCAACGGTTGTAGGTTTTCAGCAGGACACTGGGGTCTGGAGACAGGATCAGGCTTCCCCTGCACCCTCACCCACCTCATTCTCTCCTCTTACTCATTCATCTGTCGCATGAGCGTTTATGAGCACCCACCGTGACCCAGGCACACAGAAGGACAGACTGCATGGGCCCGAGAGATCCGGGAGTCCCAAACCTCATCGAGCAGGCAGGGAGACCCAGGCTCACAGTCTTTCGATTTCATCCAAAGAGAGAGGCTGCTTATGGCGGAGCCGTAGTCACTGAGAGGCAGCTCTGGCCTGGATTCAAACCCCCGTGGCATTCTTACCGCGTGGACTTGGGCAGGTTCGTGGATGCCTCTGCAGGTGGGCTCCCCATCTGTAAAACAGAGATTAGGATCATCCCTTTTTGCTGCGGCTGCTCGGAGCAGTGAGCCAAGTAATGAACGCCACCCAGGGAAGTGCAGCCCTCGTCCCGTTTGGGGCCAGTCCCCTGGACGGCGGCCTCCTCCCCCTGCTCCCCGCGCCCCACCCCACCCCACCCCCGCCTCTAGCCTGGAACCCGGGTGAAGTTATCAATGACTCTGCCTCATGGATGACGGAGCAGAGGTGTCTCCCAGTAGGTCCTCCCATTACCTGGAGCCCCCTCCTCCCCACCTGAATGCCTGCTGGCTCTGCCCTGGGCCGCGGGGACCACTCCCTGCGCCCCCACCTGCCCGCTTGGTCCCCGGCCAGCAGCAGCCCCAGCTAAGCCACCCCCGGGAGCACCCGCAGGACTGAGTGATGACAGTTCCTTGGCGAGGGCTGAGGTGCTCGCACCGTGCAGGGAGGGGGCCGGCTGGAGGGGGATGTGGGGCTTCTTCCCGGTTCCACAGCCCTACTCTGGGCAGCAGGAACCAGATTTTAGTGTGGACTCAGCCACTTAACCAGACCCGTGGCCTTACCCCAGTAATAGATAACTACCCCGAGTTGCACCCCTCCTTCTACAGTGATTAACTTAGCACCCACTGGGTGCCAGGCCCTGCCTCAGGCCCCTGTGCTTTCCCAGGCTGCATCTTTACAGACAGGCTGCCTTTCCCATGGCCACACAGCAGGACAGACCAGGATGCGACTGCTTTGCCTGTCTTGCTCCCCATCCTGTGTTCTCTCTCCCACCCCAGTACCGTCAGAACCTCCCGGGGGTTCCCGTTTGAGTGAGACAGACAGGAAAATCATGATCTTTGCCCAAAGTTATGGCAACCAGGAAGGGCGAAGAGTGTGTCCCTTGGGACAGAGTCCCCCTGTCTGAGCTGGGGGAGGGGGGTGTGTGTGGAATCCAGGAGGACTTCCAGGAGAAGGCGCCACTGGAGCCTGGACCCAGCAGGTCAGTGGAGGTGCCCCGCAGCTGGTTAGCAGTGGGATGTATATACCAGGCCGGACACAATACGCTTCTGCTCGAAAGGAAATCTTCGAAGGATTTCCCGTATGATAGGGGTCTCTGTAGAGCCCCAGAGCTTGCCACGGGAAGGGGCCCCGGAAGCCGGGCAGATGAGACACTGGCTCAGCCAGAGCCGAGGGGGCCAGAGGTTGTCCCGGCAGGAGACGAGACCTGCTGATGGGGACAGAGCCTTCGCTGGCACTGAATGTGCAGGCCTTAGGGTGAGGGGCGACGGGGTGTGGAGCCTGCCATCCAGCTTCCCCACATTGGAGGGGACAGGTCTGGGGCAGGACAGGGGTGTGCCGAAGGTGTGTCGGCTACCGGCTCTCCCAGGCCCGGCTTCCTGGCTTCAACGCCAGTCCCCGGTGGTCTGTGCCGAGGGCGTGGTCAGCCGGCGGGCTCCGCCGCTCCCGCCGGCTGGCGGACCTCCTCGCCACTGACTTGGGTGGCTGCGGTCGCGTGGCCTCTCGTGCCCCCGCAGGCCAGGCTCGGCACCACACGGTTGGCCAAACCGAGTCCCCCAGCCCGCCCAGATTCACAGGATGGATTCCTCTTCTGCTAGAGAAGAGCGACAGAGCCACAGCGCAGAGGATAGTGGCCCAGGGAGGGGGCCTGGAGCTCTTCCGGCGGTCTGTCCGTCCGCCACACGGGGCTGCTTCCCTCTGGACAGGCTGCATTTGAGGCGTCAGCAGACGTACAAGGGAAGTTGTCCCAGCTGGGCTCGGGACAGAGGCTCGCTGGCCATCAGCCCCAGGGCTCGTCAGGGCGCTGGGGGGGGGGGGGGGGGGTCGGGCACCGCCACTTAGCAGCTGGCAGAGGAGAGCGGGTGGAGCCCCGGGCACTGGAGGAGCAGCAGCCAGAGAAGCTGGGAGAACAAGTGAGCCTCCGGGCGGCAGGGAGGGCTGGTCACGGCCCTCCTGACCAAGCGGGAGGCTTGGGAGACAGAGGAACTAGGGGAGGAGGCTGGGGAGGCCATCCAGCGTTTGGCAGACAGGAGCCCCCGGCTTCTGTTGGCACCTTCCACCTACCCGACCCCTTGGGCCTGCCAAGCGGGGGCCCGTGGGGCTCTCCAGATGTCTGGGTCACGCTCTCAGACCGTAGGGCATCAGGGCCGTCCCGTTCTGCCCTGGCTCACTAGCCCTGTCCCTTCCACCCCATTAAGGACCACCTCGTTGGGGCTAAGTGACTCAGAATCGCTGGCAGAAGCCAGCAAGCCACGGGTCTGTCTGAGCCTTTCCACACTCAGGCCCCGGGGCCACTTTGTCAGCTGGGTCCCCAGGTCCCCAGGTGCAGACACCAGGAGAGGTGGCCTGGCCCTGTCCTGTGGTTCCCCTCCACACGTCCAGGGTGGATGCCGGGGGCGTAGCTGAGCAAGCTGGTTTTGGAAGTGGTGACCTCCTGCCCTCTGCTTCCAGAGACCCGGAACCTGTAGGGCCCGAAGTGGGATGTGGGGCGGGGATGACCTCACATGTGCAGGCCTGGCGTTTTAGCTCAATGCTCTTTGGAAGGTGTGAGTTCAGTCCCGGCACCGCGTCTGGCCTGTCGGAGCGTAGAGAAGAGGAAAAACTGACGATCTGCCTCCAGCCGCTGGCCCTGGAGTGCACAAACCTCGTGGGCAGTTTTCGGTCTCAGGCTCCCCAGCTCTGGCAGCGGTTGGTCGGAAAAAAAAAAGGGGAGACAGCCACAGGCCTGGAGGGTTCCCAGCCCTGTTCTCAGGCCTGCAGACCTGCCCTCCCCACCCTGCCTACCAGCCACCACGCTGCCGTGATGCCACGGCACAGAGCCACGGCGTGAGCAGGAGGAATGTGCTGGAAGGAGAGGCCTTGCTTGGCCAGCTCCGGCCTCCGGCTATTTATGGGTTTGGGGTTTGTTCAGAGCAGTGGCCGGCAGGGTAGGGGTGGGGGTGAGCCCAGAAGGGGACGAGGGGGTGGTGACTGGGGGCTCCTGGGGGAGAAGCCGGGGCCTCCCTAGGTGGCATCAGGCAGTGGAGTGGCAGCTTGCTATGAGTGCACCCCTGGGCCGAGGTGGGCATCAGGGACTGGCCATGCTCAGCGTCCTCTCTGTTCCCCCAGGGTGGGCAGTGCCCAGGGCACCCAGATGCCTGCTGGGATTCACTCGGACCCAAGACCTCAGTCCCGTCTTCCCCTTGCCCCCAGACTCAGGTCTGCCTCCCCCCTCGAGGCCCCCACAGGGACAAGCCCGTATCCTGAGTGTCTGCTCTGAGCGGCACAGGTGCCAGTGGCTGGTGAGCAAGTAACCGACACATAGACCAGTAGGAGGAAGTGACAAGCGTGGCCGAGTGAAGTGAGGCAGGGGCAGGGGAGAGACCCACGCATAGGGGATCTGCCATAGGGAGGGAGTCAGGAAGTCCTCCGGAGTGACAAGCGGGCTCCGGGAGAACAAAAAGCACACGGGGCCCCTCAGCTCAGTCGTGATGGGGTCTCGGAGACCGGGAGGGTTTCAAGCATGGGCTGCTTTGCTTTTCGCAAAAAGCCCCGTAGCCTAGGGTCTCGTGGGCGCTGGGCCCCCCTCCCCACCTGGCCCCCTGATGAGACTCCTGCCGCCGTCCTAACCACCCAAACTTCTCTTTGGTGGCAGGTTGCATATTCATCGAAGAGAACTTTTCTTTGAAGTGTCCCAAACATAAGGTAGGTGACCACAGGCCTTCCCTGGAAGGTGTCCAGGCTGGAGGGGAGCCCCTTCCCTCTCCCCACCCCTTGCCCTGCGGACCCTCAGCAGGGCCCAGCCCCCACCTGCCCGCCTCCAAAACTTCATTATTCCTGGTTTATCCGCAGCCTTTGGGGCAGGTTGGCACGCGCTAGTCAGACCGCCTTCTGACGAGGCAGGTCCTGAAGGAGGGGGCCGTCCGAGGTGGGGGCCAGTAAGGGCAGACAGGGGCACGGGACGTCGGGCACGGAGGTGACGGTGGCAGGGTGCGGGGAGAGAAAAGTTCGGGCCTAAGGTGAGGCTCCGCTGCCTCCAACGATACTCGAGCCCGGCGCTGGCGGCGCGGGCAGGGGCGGAGCCTCACGCGGGGGCGGGGTCGTGGGGAGGGGCGGGGCTGGGAGGAATTCGCTCCCGGCGCTGGTCCGCCACCGGCAGTAACGGGGGCTTTGGCGTCTCTTCCCCTGCAGAGGCTGCCGTTGTAATCCACCCCAACGGCGGGAGAAGCCGCCGAAGCCCGCCTGCCCGCCCGCCGCCGAAGGAGAGGAGCCGCCTGCGCAGCCCCCGGGCCTTTGAGCTGCTCCCAGCGCGGGTCCAGAGCCGATCCTTGATCCGGATTCCGGATCTTGGATCTGGCCCCTAGGGCTGAAACTTGCGGTCCCGGGTTGGGAAGAAAACACGTTCCGGAGCCGCCTGCTTCCGGAACAAGACAACACTGGGCGTTCCCGCCCGCACCCCTCCGGGCCAGGCTTGGAGAGAGGGAGCCCGTGGAGCGGCCAGACTCCTTGAGGCACCCAGGTTCCGGCGGGGATTGGAGACCCCTTTAGCCTGGGGACACGCTTCTCCCCTGGTAGTTCCAAGACGACGTGGCACACATTCCACGTGGGTGCTGCCGCCACCGCAGCCGGTCGCGGCTTGCAGCTGGGCGCCCTGGGGGTGGGAGTGGGGGTCCAAAGGGCCCAGGAAGTGGCCAAGGGCGGCTCCGGGCTCCGAGGCCGGGTGGGGTGGGGAGGGAGCCGAAACCTTTCCGGAGAGGACTAGGCCGGCGGGGGAGGAGGCCGGAGGCTTTGGAAGGAACCTTTCGAATTGCGTCCTAGAGCCCTTCCCACCCACCCAGCCTTGGCCAAAACTTTTCGTGCGGTTTGGGCAGAGCCAGAGGAGTCCGGGACCCATGCTCAGGGGATGCGGGCTCCCCGGGTGTGGGTGGGACTGGGGCACCCCTTTGGCTTCTGTTCGTCCCCTTTCCAGCCCTCTGCCCCACCCCTGGAGCGCGACCTGGGAACGCAGTGGAAAGGAGTGGTGACCAGAGCGCACCTCCTCCGGCGAATGCGTGATCGTCCCTCTGCACGACCACCCGTCTCCAGGGACAGCAGCGCCCACTCGGCACGGGAGCAGAGACAGCGCTAGATTCGTGTACAAACCTGTGTACCCCTCTATATATATGTTACATAGAATGTATATATGTTGGGAACATGCTCGCTTCTCCCGTGTGTCGCCGCCGCCCTGCGTCGTGCGTCCCTCAGCACGGGGCCCTTGCCAGGAAGGGGGCTACGGCGACGCCCCCCTTCTCCGCGCAGCCACCACCGGCCCAAGCCAGTCCCCGCCAGTCCGTCCGCCTGTCCGTCCGTGTCCTCAGCTCTGTCCACGCTTCGATAGGCCTGATGCAGCCCCCAGACTGGGGCCGCCCTAGCAACTTCCTGTACATATGACTGTAAAATGGTAAACGTGTGTATTATATCTGGCCTCGTTATATAGTGTATATATATGTATACATATACATATATATAATATATATGAAGACTGTAAATGTTAAGACGACTAGTGTTCTTATTAGTATATTGCTTCACACTGAAGATTGTGTGTATCGAGCTGTTTCTAAAAGATGTTTATTTTCCTTAAGAGTAAAAAACAGTCATTGCATTCAGAAAAAAAAAAAGTCAATAAAGATACAACGATTGTTTTGGAAGTCTGCAGCCCGTGGATTCTAACCAGATTCCGCTGGGAGAGGGGGCCAGGCTTTAGGTGGGGGGTGGGGACGGAGAGGAAGGCTCAGTGGGGCACAAATGGATGACAGTCAAGGATCTGACCCGTTCTGCCGGGAGGGCACCCGCCCACGCACCCACACTCCAGGCGGCCTCGGGCTCTTGGGTTGCGATAGGGGTGCAAAACTCCCCCAAGTGCAAGAGACAGAGAAATGGGGACGGGTGGGGGAGGGGAGACGCACACCCCAAACAGGGATACCAGTCTGTAGTTCCTATCACAGTAGGTCCTTAAGGACATGGCGTCCTCTCATGTCACCCGAGAGCTGATAGGGGTAGAAGTAAGGAGGTGGGAAGGGGCAGCTGAAACCAGAGCAGCTCTTAAGGATTAAGGGTTGATACAGTCCAAACGTGTGGCTCACAAATTGGAGGGATCCAGGTCGCCTAGAGGTCATACCCACAGGCCTCCCACATCGAAGGGGAAACTTTAGTCCCTAATGGCGGATAAGGGTGGGAAACCTTTGCCTGGGTCTAGGGCAGGAAGCGGGTGGGGAGGGGAGACCCAAAGGACCCCCTCTGGCTCTTCTATCAGCAAAAGCGCACACCTTCCGCCCCCAAAGAACAAAACCCCGGTTATAAATAATTTCATTTTTTATTCTCTGTACAAAACTTCTCACCTATGAAAATAAAGTTTGCAAAAGGCAAAGTAACACTTGAGCCTCAGAGGCCAGGAGGCTGGTGCGCCCGATCTACACTATGTACAAGTCTCTCCAGAAGGGAGAGAGGCGCCTTGGAGTAGGGCCCCCTTGCTGGCTGGGAAAGCCAAGTCGGCCCCCCTCAGCTCAGTGAAATGTACCCCTCTCTGAGACAGAAGGGGGAAAAGCCACCGGGTGCCGAACAGAGCCAGGAGGTGACATCGGCCGGCCAGGCCCCTGCAATCCCCCGATCGGCCACCAGAGGTCAGCACCATGCTGGCCGCCGCTCTTCCCTCTTCGGTTGGGGCGCAGTAGGGGTGGTGGGGTCGCGCCCCCTCCGGCCTCCCAGGTCAAGAGGCAGCAAAAGCACCTGAGTGCCTCCCATCTCCATCCCCCCCCTCCCCCCAGGAGACAGTGCCGTCCGTGGGTGGACCGTCTCTGTCGCTGCCTTTGGCCGTCGAGGCTCCGTCCCGGCACACAGGCCGAAGGATACCGGGGCGCTGGGGCCGCCGGCGAGGGGTCTAGCTGGAGGTGACGGTGGTCCCGCCGCCCAGGCGCATGAGCATTTGCTGGCAGTCGTGCAGCAGGCGGCGATCGCCGAGCTTCTCGAGCGTGCGCGCCGCCTCGGCCAGCATGCCCACGCGCTGCCCTGGAGCCGACAGGAAGCCGGGGGGCAGGTAGCAGGAGGCCAGTAACAAGGCCTCGGCGTGCTCCCTCCACGTGGGCCGCGGTTCCAGCTCCGCCGCCGCGCCTGCGCACACCGCACGCGCGTCAGGGGCAGGGCCGTGCCGGGTGGGATCTCGGGGCCTGTCCGCGCCCCACAGGCCGCCCTCCCCGCGCGCCTCGAGGCGCACCGAGTGGAGCCTCAGACCCCTCCCCAGGGCCTGTCCCGTGCCACTGACTCAGAGAGGCGTGCACAGTCGCCCATCCCACGGAGGACGGTGGCCCCCGGTGCATTTGACAGGTAGGACATCGCCATCAGGCAAGCACCACTAAGTCCCTTGGTCTCTGCCTCTCTTACCCAGTCTCCCTCCGCATCCATCACACCCCTGGGCGGGGAGGGGAGGGGAGGCGGGGCCAGGACCCGCCCCCTACCAGGGCGGTGCCCCTCTCACCTTTGCCGCAGGGGCCTGTCCTCCTCCTCAGACTGCGGTCCAGGAGCTGGTGTGTCCGCGTGGGGCTGGCCCCTGCCATTAGCCGGGCCGTGGCCTCGTGTAGGAACACCTGGGCACGAGGAGGCCGGGGGAGTCGGGGTTCAGGCCAGGCCCCGGCTCTCCCCGCACCTGCTGCTTCGTGGCCCCGTGGGCACTCACCCTCCGCATGGCAGGCCGGAAGCTCTGCGCCAGGCGCCTCAGGCCGCTCAGGTCCCGCTGGAAGCCACGCAGTTCGAGGGCGGAGGCCTGGGCCCCAGGGCCGGGGCCCTGCGAGGCCTGGGTGGGCGCGGGCGGCTGCTGCCGCCGCCACAGGCTAGTTCGTGCCACAAGGAGCAAGTCACACAGGAGCAGCTGCATGGCCTGGGGGTGGTGGGCAGGGCAGGGGTCAGGGGGGGCTCCGGCTCTCGGAGGGGAAGGGTGGGGGCCCGCGGTGCCAGGGGCCGGCTCCGGGCTGCACTGCCGAGGCACTGCACCCGCCTCACTCACGTGCAATGCAACAGCAATGCACCGCGGGGCCGCCCGCCTCTCCAGGCCCCCACACCTGCCGCCTGCCACAGGGGCAGCCTCCAAAGAGGGCTCTGCCAGACCACTCACCCTACCCCTCCTCCTGGGGGTGGGGAAACTGAGGGCGGGGGCGGAGGGGTGGCCACTTTCCCCCGGACCCAAGCCTCAGCCAGAAAAGCAAGGCGAGCCGGGCCTCAAGCCCTGTACTGTCAGGCTAACCCCACAGTCTTCTGCAACCCAAGGAAGAACGTTCGGGGAGTGGAAAGGCGGCGACCGCCCCCCAGACCTGCGAGGCCCCCGGCACCAACCCTCACCTTGTCAATGGAGCCGCCAGCTGGTGTGGTGGCCAGGCTGTCCTGCAGGTACCCGCTGGCCTTCTCACAGATGGCCAGGCTGGCCGGACCAGACTCTGCCTTCCTGCGGCCCAGGACGGCCCGGGCAGCCTTGAAGGAGTGCAGAGCCGCCCTGGGCAGGGGTCTCCTGTTGGGGCCAGGGCAGAGGACTGATGGTCAGACCGGGCCCAGGCCCTCACTAAGCTCCCCACTGCCCTGGTTGTGGCTTCACGGGGGAAGAAAAGGCGGTGACCCCAACGGCACGGAACAGAGGCTGGGGGGAGCAGCGCTGTGCTGGGGGGGGGGGGGGGGGGGCTGGGAGATTCCGGCCGGGACTCACTCGGACTCCTGCAGGGCGCGGGGCAGGTGTTCCACCAGCGGGTACAGCCGCTCGGCCGCCTCCTCGTCGCGCCGCAGCCAGTGGGTCACCACGGCCGTCAGTGAGGCCCACCACTTGGCCACGGGGTCTGTGCCTGTAGGGAGCAGGGGTGTGGGTGGGGAGGCTCCCCGCAACTCAGCCACACTGTACCCGAAGCTGAGCTGGGAGTCACAGGGCAGGGGCCTGGGGGCTCACCGGTGGCGGTGGCCATGCTGGAGCTGATGGAGAAGCTGCAGGCTGGGGCCCCGGCGGCGTCAGAACAGCTGTTCAGCAGCTGCAGGTACCCAAGGGCGTCTGAGAATTCCCTGCATCAGAAGAGAGGACTGGCAGTCAGCGCAGGTGGCAGGGGGCCTGGGCAGGCCCCAGCCCTCCTCACCTCCCACCAGAGCGCGGCCCGATGTGCTAGCTGTACCGTGCGGCCATCTCTTCCGGCCAAGCCGGGCCGGAAGCGGACCCGGGGAGGAACTGAGATGCGCCTGGGGCCACCCAGCGGCTGGACAGCAGCCCGGCTCTGGCCACCCACACAGGGCCCTGGACGTAGCCACTCCCAGACTTCACCGTGGAGGGCGCCTGCCTGCAGGGGAGCGGAGGGCCCCTCACCTGTCCCCATCAGCTGATCCAGGGCCGGGACTGGGCTGAGCCACGCAATTCAGTGCTCGCTCCAAGAGGTGTTCACGGAAGAGCTGAGTCACCTGGGCCAAGGGGTCCACTGCAGGGAGGAGTGGGTGAGCGGGGCGGGAGGAAGGGCCCCCACATCCACCTCTCCCCACCAAGTGCTCTTTCCTGGTCATGCAGGTGGGACAGATAAATGCTCCCACCCCTGTCCCTGGATAGGATGACCCACCTTGGCCAGTGTAGTCTACTTAATAACGTGCCTCTGTCAGCCTGTCCCCTTCCATCTGATCTCCTTGCTGCACAATGAATGGTCTTGCTTGGGATCACCTCCCAAATCAACCACCTGCCCCCAAATCTCTGTCTCCCTTTTTGCTTCTGAGGAGCCCCCACTGAGACAGAGCCAGTCTTCCCGTTCCTGCAGCCTCCACAGCAACGACAGACGGGGGGCGTCATGGGCATGGGGGACAAAGGAAGAGGTGGGAGGACAGGGGATGGGCACAGGAGTGAGAGAGCACCTGGGTTGCCGGCCAAGCTGTACAGACTCTCCCTCGGGGCACTGCACACGGCCCAGTCCCCATCCACGAAGAAACGGTGGCCCACAGGGTGGCACAGCCACTGCATGGCAAGAGGCACCGAGCCACTCTGGGCCAGGCAGGCCTGGCGGGCACTACTCAGGAAGAAGCGCTGTAGGGGAGGGGAGCTGGGCTGTCACACTGGACCCAGACAGGGACTCAAAACCAGACCTTGGCCCCAGACCCGAGCTAGGCCCGGGAGCCCACCCGCGACCAGCTGCCTCCTCCAGTGCAGCCCCTGGTCAGAGCTGCAGGGACACGCCCCCAGCCCTGTCCCCACCAGCCCGCCACCCACTCACTGTCAGAAAATGCAAGGCCCTCGGGAGACTGGTCTTGACCCTCAGCGCGACGGCCACATAGATCTCAGCCAGTGTGGCCAGGGATACGGCATCCCCCGCGCATTCCGCCAGGTTCAGGGCACTCAGTGCCAGGTTGACGGCAGCCAGGTGCCCGCCCGTGTACTTCCCTGAAAAATGGGCAGGATGTGAGGCAGGGGTGTGGGGCAGGGGCGGCAGGAGCCCCTCAGGCCCGGCTCCCCACCCTTCATACCCATGGTGTGCAGCTGGTGCAGCTTGTGGTAGGCGAGCGCTGCGTCTCGGGCGCTGGTGCGGGCATCCGCCTGCAGGGCGCAGTCCCTCTGCAGGCCCCCTGCCCGGCCTGCCAGCCAACGGCCCACCCACAGCCGTTGCAGCAGGTGGCGGATGAGGTTCCAGAGCAGGCTACAGGCCAGGTCCAGGTGGGAGGTGGGCAGTGGCCGGCCCAGCGCCCGCAGGGCCAGCCACAGCTGCTGGGCGGCCTGGGCAAAGTCCCCCTGGGGATGAGGGTTTGCCAGGTAAGGAAAGGGGTGTCAGGGAATCTGAGCACGCGATACCCCTCCTGCTCTGAAGATCCTTCCACCTTGGGCTGTGCACCATGACCCTAGTGTCCCCCACTCAATGGGAGTCTGAAGGCTAGACAGGAGTGGGGAAGACAGGGCCCGATTCACCATGACAGGGAAGGGACGGGGAGTGGCACCCAGCACTTTCCCGGGGGCTGCCCAAGTCCCGGCCCCGGCCAGTCCCCCCAACCCCACCTCCAGGATCTGACCCCTTACCCGGGCCAGATCCAGGTCAGCCTGCTTGCGATGCCTCCAGAAGTGCACGGCGGGGCCTGAGTGGGGCCGTGTGACCGGCTCGCCGTAGACAAAGAGGAGCGCCAAGAAGACCAGCACCAGCAACCCATTGGTCAGCCAGACCAGTGGGGGCAGCAGCCAGGGGGCCCAGCCAGGGCCATCTGGGGGCAGACAGAAGGATGGGGGACACAGCTCCCCGGAAATCCAGAGCCCCAGCTCCACGGGCCTCGGGTCCCCCCGAGGATCCCTTCCCACCTCTCACCCAAAGATACCCACGCTGGCCTGTCCTACCTCTGCCCTCAGTGCCCAGCACGCTGCGCCCGGGACGGTAGTAGGTGCTGCTGGCATCCGAGGGGGTGGGGAGACCCCGGCTGGCCAGCAGGGAGGCCAAGGGGTTACAGGAGAGACAGAGGAAGACGAGTGTGCACAAGGCCAGGCGGGAACGGTCCAGCATGCCCCGGCCGTGAGGGGACAGCAGCTGCCCCGGCTTCACCTGGGGGGTGGTGGGCAGGTCAGGGAGGGCAGAGCGGGAGTGGCCCAGAGAGGACGGAACAAGGAAGGGCTCAGCACTCCACCCACACTCACTGTGGGACCTCACATGACTACAGGCCTCGGTTTTCCTGTCTATAAAATGGGAGGTGGGATATGTTAGGGGCCTCTTCCTGACCTAGTCTTAGGGCTCAGATGTTATCATGGGGAGACAGGCGGGGGGGGGGGAACGGCAGGACCCTACCTGGCTGTCCTCAAAGACTGGGCTGTCGGGCTCTGAGTCACTGCCACTGCCACCACTGCCACTACTCCTGCCGCCAAGGGACAAGGGGCTGCTCTGAGAGGGCGAGCCGGCGTCGGAGGGTGGCGGGCTCAGCGTGTCCACCACCTCGGGCTTCATGCCCTCCATGGGCACGTCTGTGTTTCCTCCACTGCCACAGGCTGATACCAGGTCCTTCAGAGATTCTGTGGGCCAGAAAGGAGCAGGGCTGGGGGTGAAGGCTAGGATACCCACTCCAAGTCAGCTTAGGGCCCTGTGGAGAGGGCAACTAGGAGGTTGCCCAGCTCTTGAAGGTCAAGTTGGGGCCAAAGGAGGGGCTGAGGGCCCTTATAGGGTTAGAGCTTAAGGGGCAGGCAGGGGCGGGGGAGGTGGGCAGAGCCAAGGGAAGGGTGAGGCCAGGACTCACTGCTTTTGTGGGCAGCCGTGCGGAGACTCAGGTTCTCCTGCTTGAGCTTCTGGTTGCTCTGTTGCAGGAAGCGGATATAATCGATGGCCTTGCGCAAGACAGCAGACTTATTCAGCTGCAGGTGGTAGGAGAGAGACAGCACAGGGAGCCGGTCAGGCCTGGCAAGTAGGCACCTAAGCGAGGTGGGTGACGCTGCTTTACAACACCGCTGCCTCAGGCCCTTTGCATTTGCTATGTCTTCTGCACGGAATGCTCTTCCCCCAGGAGAACCTAACTCCCCGGATGGGCGTCAAGATTAATACGTAAAATGCATACAACAGTGTCTGGCTAACTGCTATTATTATTACCGTTTTCGTGCCTCACTCCCTCACTTCCTTCAGGTCTTTGCTTATGTAATGTCACCTTTGTGAGGTGGTTTAGATGTGCAACTCTCACCATTCCTCTTCCTGCTTTATTTTCCTCCACAGCACCTACCCCCATATGGCGTGCTCTAACGCTTACTTATTTATCCTGTTTCTTGTCACCCCCCGTCCCCCCTAGAACGTCTGTTCCTAGAGAGCAGGGTTTTTTGTCTGTCTGTTCGCTGCTGCATCCCCAGTACCTAAATTAGCCCCCAGCACACAGGGGAGCCTCCCTCCATGAAGTGCAGCTGAATCACTGGCCCTGGCCAGGCCCAAGGAGGCTAAAGCCCACGGCCCAGGCTCAGTCTCAATCCTTCTTTTTTCTTCCCGTCACCTCCTTCCCCAGGGTCACCCCAGAAGCGCCTCTGAAAACTGCTGCCCGTACCTTCGCCTCAGTGCCCACCACCAGGTCCTTGAGCTCGACGATTTTGTCGTTGATGGAGGAGCGGTAGCGTTTCTCAATCGCGTTGTGGGCTGTGCGCTTCTCGCCACGGCTCTGGGCCGAGCCCGGGGCCTTGCCGCCGGCTGCCAGCCGGTTGATGGGCAGCTTCTCGGCGTCCACTACCAGCGGCACTGTGGCCAGGATGGTTCCTCCGCTCACCAGGGTCTAAAGGGCCGGTACGGGTTACCAGCCGGGCATGCACATGCGCAGACCCCTTGACCTCCCGCCCCACCCATGCCACCGACCTGCAAGGGCCCTGTCTGTACAGCCGTGCCAGGGGCCAGGGAGCTGATACCCGCCGTCTTCACGGTGGCCGCCACGTCTGTTTTCATGGTCGTCAGAAGCAGAGAGTCCGCCTTGATGAAGTGGGGCTGCAGCAGGACCTGGGAGAGGGGGACGCCTCAGCCAAGAGCTGGGAGTCTGAACCAGGGGCTGCCACCTCCCTGACACCCGGCCAGCCCTCCTCACCGGGACCTGCTGGATCTGCGAGGTCACGGTGGTTGTTCCAGGGGCTGCTGTGGGGGTGGCCGTGGCTGTCAACAGCTGCTGGGGGGCCGCATTCTGAACCTGGGTGTACAAGGAGACGGGCGGGACCCCTGGCAGGGAAGCCAGTGGCAGGCCAGGCAGCGGCTGCGGGGTGTTCCCTGGAGGGGTCCCTGCAGAGATAAAGGCTGGGGCTGCGGGCACAGGCTGCCCTAACCCACTTTCAACCTACCTTTCAGGGCCCTATCACCCTATGGCCTTGGATGAGTCATGACCCCCCGGGGCCTATTTCCTATGGGGACAACCCATGCCTAGAGCTCGAATGCAGATGTACAGGCTTTCCTGGCGGGCGTCTGTCTTTGGAAGGACAGCGTGGATGTGGACACCCCGGCAGAATGGGAGGCAATGCTTCACCCCACAATAACAAGAACACAAGGACTGCTAGTACCGGGGTGTCTGAGGCACTAGAGCAGAGGCCCAATGTCTAAAGTCTGCCAATTCCTCTCCCGAGACCGCAGCAGACCTTCCTCTCTGTGCTCCTGCTGTCCCCGCCCCCCATGCCCCCCCCCTCCCCTTACCTGTGGAGAAGCCTCCAGTGGGGCTGGGATAGCCCAACACAGGGGCAGAGCTGAACTGCGGTGGGGCTGGGGCCGGAAAGCTCTGGGGCAAGAGGGACCCCGGCAGGGGCTGCGGGGTTGGGGGCTGCAGGATAGTCAGCGGCAATGGCTCCTCCTTGATACCAGGCCCAGGGGAGAAGGCAGGCACAGACGGGTACATCTTCAATGAGGTGGGTGCAGGCTGGGGAGGGGACAAGGGTGGAGGTGTCGCCTTGGGTCCCCCCAGGAAGCCTTCGAGTGGGGAGCTCATGGTGGCAGGAGATGGAGACAAGCTGCCCGGGGAGCTGGCATCAGGACTGGCAGGGTCTGTGCCCCCTGCCCCACCCCCAGCATAGGGTGGGTCGAACAGGCCCGGGAAGTCGCTGTCTTGGTTGTTGATGAGCTGAAGCATGTCTGGAGAAAGGAGAAGAGGCTGTGTGAGTGACAGCAGGGCAGGGGCTGGCCCCTGTACAGGGCGTCATACATTCCCTGCCTCTTGTCCACACAGCTGTACGTGTGGAGCAATGATGCAGAAATAGAAAGCCACCCACATAAGCCCGTGCCCCCAGACACACAGCCATTGCGTGGGCACCTGTGACACCTGAAGCAATGCCTGGTGCTTCGTATGTATCCAACAGTCCTTGCCACAACCAGACAAGGTCAGAGCCCTGCAGGGACCCGGTCCCACGAGGCCCGTTCACTCGCCCCACACCTACGCTGAGGCAGAATTGGGGTTTAGGCCCAGCACTGCGGACGTCAGGGCTGCCATCACCAACCCATTCCTCTGTGGAACAGACCGAGGCTTGGGGCTGAGCCAGCCGCTGGCCACGTGTGTGCCAACCAGCGTGTCCCTGCGTGTTCTGGGCGCAAGCCCAGACCGACCCTGCAGCCAGGCAGCCTCGAGACCAGGCCATTCAGTCTCCCCTCTATAAAAGCGAGCGCTGTCTGTCCTGGCTCCTTCCTCCTCGTACAGACTGGGACACACTCCCCGCCACTCGCCCCAGCCTCTCCCCCAGCTGGCGGGAGACTAGCTGCCTGGCTGTGCTGGCCCGGGGCCCTCTAACCCAGCAGGGGCAGCCACCCACTGGGTTAAAGTGCTCCGCAGGACCCACGAGCACAGCCCTGGGAGCCCCGCGGGCCCCCGAGGTCCCCAGCCTGAGCTCCCGGCCCTGCTCGCCACTGTTGGCCTGGGCCAACAGCCTCCTCTCACCGGGCCTCAGTTTCCTCGTCTGTACAAGAAAAGATGAAGGCCTTCACGGCAGGGCTGCCGCAAGGTTTTGGGGGACAGGAAGCTGGCCCCCCCGTGGGACGCACTGTTGCCTGCCTCCTTCCTACTGACAGGTGCCCAGGCAGGGAGGGGACCTCCTTATGGGCTGCAGCAGCATGAGACGGGGGTGCCGGGCTCAGTCTCCCTGGGTCCTCCAATGGAAACACCCCATGGGTCCGCGGGGGGCGGGGGGGGGGGGGTGTTGATGCAGGTGGGAAACGCATACAGCACTTTCACTTGTGGGGCTCTCCATCCCTCACCCCAGCCCTCATGAGCCCCTCTGACAGATGGTGAAACCGAGGCCCTGAAAGAAAAACTGAATCCAGGTCTGGGATCCCAGATTCGACTCACGGGAGCGAGGTGGGGGGGCGCTGGGAGATGGGACAACAGGACTCCTCCCTGGAGGACTTGGGAAAGCCACCCTCTCACTCCAAACGCCTGGGTGGGGGTAAGTAACAGGGGCGGGTGGGGGTGGCCCACCAACTCCAGTGAGAGCCGGGAACTGGCACTCCGCCCCCTCAGGAACTGGCTCTTCCTATTGGGAGCTCCACAGCCACTGCATACACACGCCCCCCTCTGAGGGAACCGGGGGTGGTGACCCCGCAGCGGAGGTGGAGGCTCTGTGATAAAGGGGTGGGGGGGTCCTCCAAAAAATACCTTCGAACGTGCAATCCATGGCTCCGCGGCCCGCGCCCGCCGCCCCTTCGGGGCGCCCCGGCGGCTGGCCTGCCGGTCTCCGCGCACCGCAGACCACCTGTCAGGGCTCCGCCGCGCTTTAAAGCCCGCCGAGCGCCCCGCCCCCCCCGCCTCGCCCCGCCCCCCCCGGCTCCGCCCCCCCCCGGGGCCGCGGGCCGGGCATGGGGTGAGCGCGCGCAGCCAATCAGCGACCGCGCCACTGCCTCACTAGGGCCCCGCCCCTGCCCCCGCCCCACCCCCGACGGCGGCTAGGGCTCGGGTTTCACCCCGCGGCACTGAATGGGGCCGGGGTTACTCGCGGGCGCGGGCCCTTAACCCGTTCGGCGCCGACACCCGCCGGGGTTACTGGCGGTCACCGGCCCCTTTAAGCCCCCAGCTCCGACCACATCCGCGAAGCGCCGCGGAGTGGGCTCGGGACCGGGAGGCCCCCGGAAGGGATGCCCCAACACTCTTTGGAAATCGCTGACACTCTGGGCGGCTCCCCACCCCTAGGCCTCAGTTTGCTTCTCTAGACAATGGGATGATCACATCTCCTTGGGCCTCTAATGAGAAAAGTGAAGGAGAAAATGGGTGCTGCGCTCAGTACCAAGAAGCGCTGACGTAAGGCCAAGGGCCGCCTGGTCTTAGGTGCGGGGACCTTGCCTTCCTGGGCCATCCCCCAGCACATGGATGACTAATAACTGGCCGCAGCCGGGAAACTGAGGCCCAGAGTGAGGAAGGAAGACCCTTATCCCAAACTACTCATTCAGGTAATACTGGAACCTGAGGCCTCTGTCTGTCTGCACAGATGTCCTTTTGCAGAGAAATCTGGGTTTGGGGTGGAGGGAAGGAGGTCAGCAAAGTCTGCCCTGGCCCCCAAGGTCTCACACACACACCCCCCCCAACCCCCCCCAGCCCCCCCCCCAGCCCCCCCCCCCCCCCCCGGCAATCGCCAGGTATAGCCTGACTCACTTATTCACTGCAGGGTCCTGGGAGGCCCAGAGGCAGCCTAATCCCTGGGACAGAAGGTAAAGAAGGCATGGGTGACAGGCTCTGGGGGTCTTTTGACGAGGTACCTAGGACTGCCTCCCCTTCTGAGTAAGGTCAAAGTTCAACACACATACAGATGAACAGAGCCTGGCAAGCTGCCCAGGTTGCCAGTTTGGGCTTTTGTGGCCAAACAGACCACCAGCAAGTCCTGCCCCAGCCTTCAACTGTAGCACAGGGGCTTGCCCCTCCTCTGTCTCTGTCTCCTGCGGCCTTGGAGGGTGGCTGAATCCTGGGCAGGCAGGCAGGCAGGCATGGCAGAGGGGGCAGCGTGTTCAGGCCTGGAGTCCCTCCTGCCCCCAATCTCTCTCCCTCTCCACCAGCCTATAAACAAGGAAACTCAGCCTCATCTCCCTTACACACATCTACTTCCTGATCTTTCTAGATCTTTCCACGGCTTTGGAGGGGGTGCCAAGGATAAGGAAATTCTCTAGCACCTCCACCTCCCTCTCTCCTCAGCTTATGGGTGTTCACACCCTCTCTCACCACCCCCCCCAAAAAAAAACAAAACAAAGCATTGCTGCTGGAAAGACTGTGACCTCATCCAAAGCATTGCTGCTGGAAAGACTGAAGACAGGTTAGACACCAAGGCCTGAATTCCACGCACAAGTTTCAAAAGCAGACCCTCACGGCTCTGTTCTTCCTTACCACGTTCCCCAGTTTTTGAGCCCAGAATGTGGCAGGACCGACAAGTAAATACCGGCCTGAAACTTTTCAGGGCAGGGCCAGGGCCAGGGCCAGGGCCAGGGCCAGCCCTGAGGGTGTCAGGCCTGGGACACCCACTTCCTGTCTCATCCTTCCCTTCCCTTCTCCACAGTTTCATGCCTTTTTGTTTTCCATTTCCCACATCTTTGTGCTCTGCCCCCATTCCATCCTGAGGAGGTAGGAGGGAGAATGGTCACCCAATGCCCCCCTGAGGGTAGCAGGAGTCAGGAAAGGCTCCTGAGAGGGGGCGCTGGCCATGGGGCAGAGGACGCGGTCTAAACTAAGATGCAGCGGGAAAGAGGGCCTGCGTGTCACAAGGCATCTGGTGGCATATGAGGGGCCAGCCTTTCCCCGAACTCACGGCCTGAGCAGCCCCCCATCTCACTCTCCCCTGGAGCTGAATGTGCCCGCCAATTCCTGCAGAAGCTGGGTGCTAAGGGGGGGGGGGGGGGGCGTAAATTTGAGAGCAAGCCCTACAGCCCACCTCTTCCCCACACAGCCAACGGGGCGGGCCTTCCCTCTGTGCCTCACCTGCCATGTAATCCCAGGCAGGTCACTCCCCTTCTCTGAGCCTCCACCCCTTGTCTCCAGAGGTGACAGGGGTGGGGTTCTAGAAGAGCAAGCGTATTTACTGCAGCAGTATTTACAAAAGCCAAATTATGGAGGCAGCCCAAGTGCCCATCAACAGCTGAAAGAAAAATGAATATATACAATGGAATATTACTCGGCCATCAAAAAGAACGAACTACTGCCATTTGCAACGACATGGATGGAGCTGGAGAGTGTGATGCTAAATGAAAGAAGTCAGCCTGAGAAAAACAAATACCATACGCTTTCACTCATATGTGGAATTTAAAAAAACCAAAGAGAAAAAGGACAAAGCAAAAAAGAGACTCTTAACTATAGAGAACTAACTGGTGGTTACCAGAGGGGAGGAGGGTGGGGGTGGGGATGGATGAGGGACGTGGCAGGGATTAAGAGCACACTTATCATGATGAGCACCGAGTAATGTATAGAATTGTTGAATCACTATATGGTACACCTGAAATTAATATAACATTGTAGGTTCACTAAAAAAAATGAAAAAAAATAACAAGAGAGCAAGTGTATGAAACACCCAGCGTTCAGCAAGATCTCAATAAACGTTAGTCCCTCTGCAGCAAATAAAATGGTCTAGAACTGTTAAGGCAGGTAGTGAGTTGCCCATTACTTGCAACATTCAAGTCAGAGCTCCGTGACCATTTAATGAAGATTGTTTTACGCAGAGTAAATCGGGCTGGGACTAGGGCGAGGCAAGAGAAGTGCCCAAGACAGCAGGCCCCAAAAAGCTGGCCATGGCTCCCAAGTGGTGGGCCCTTCTCCAGTGAGCTGAACACTAGGCTTCCGGCATAAAGAGAGACTCAGAAGGCCCGAAGGTCCAT
The DNA here is from genome assembly GCF_018350215.1 of Panthera leo. Classification (NCBI taxonomy): domain Eukaryota; kingdom Metazoa; phylum Chordata; class Mammalia; order Carnivora; family Felidae; genus Panthera; species Panthera leo. The sequence goes on along the minus strand of NC_056692.1, from coordinate 11,400,642 downwards.
GTCCTTGAACACAAGGAAGAAAAGGAGGCATAGACTCTGAGCCTCAGTGGGCCCATCTCGCACCCCCTCCAATCTTTCACCTTCCTCACCTCCTCCCCAAGCCTGGATTCCTCCCTTTTCCTCTCCTTTCTCCAGTCCTGCCCTGATTGTAGCAGGGCCCAACAGGAAACCTGAGCCCCTCTCCCTCCCTGGTTCTACCGTGAAACCTCCTTTGGAAGGCAGATGTGGGGCAGCCTTTTATTCTCTGGCCTGTTTGTTCTGTGAGGCCATGACGGAAATCTTGGGAGGACCCAATACCACCAACTGGCAGGAGCCCAGATCTGATCATCACAGAAGCCTCCAGCCCATCCAACCTTCATGAGGCCTTGAACCCCAAACAAGCTCTGTGTGCAAGCCTCTTAAGATAGGGAGCTCACCACCTCCCTCACATGGCCTGGTCCGTGAAGCCCAGAGTCGTCTCTCTGACGATATCTACTGCCTTTTCTTAAGTGTCTACTGTGTGTCAGGCCTTTGCCAGGACTGAGGGTACAGGGACAAAGCATAAAGGCCTTCCCTCGTGGAACTTATGTTCCAGTGGCCGACAGTCTGCAAATACATGGAGGAATTGTGGGTACAGATGGTGATGGGCACCATGAAGAAACAGAGGCCACATAAAGACAGTGCGAGGGGCCGCTACACATGTGATCAGCAAGCCGCTCTGAGGAGGTAACATCTGAGTAGAGGCCTGAATGAAAGAGGCCAGGAGGGAGGAAGAATGTCCTGAGCAGAAGGAACAGCAAGTACAAAGGCCCTGAGGTAGACACAAGCTTGGGGTGATGATGCTGAGACAGCAAGGAGGCCAGTGTCGCCAGAGCAAAGGGAGCAAAGAGGGGACAGAGTTCAGGGAGGCAGCCAGGAAGCTGAGATTCCAGGCTGTCCGTTGCCTGAGCCAAGGACACCAATTCTCCAGGAAATGGGCAGGAAAAGGATTTGCAAACTGTCCCGTGCAATGCAGATCACAAAGTTGCACAACTCTGAGGAACAGTGAAGGATATAAAGCCGCACCGTCACGGGAGAGGACATGGGACAGGGCTTATAGGACGCCCGCAGCATTCCACCTCTGCCTGCTCGAAGGGCACGAGGCAGGGATGGGACACTCGCCGAACATTCTGGGAAGCCAGGGCTACACTCTGCCTGCCATTCATCCCTGCTGCTCCTACCAGTGCCTCCTTGATCCTCCTGAGGATTCAGGTCAGCAGGTTTGCACGACCTCGGCTGGTCATGGATGCAACGGGGACAGACTGCCCTTTGTGCACGCGGGGCTGCCTGGGGGTGCAAATGTGTGCTGGCTCTTCCTGGAAGAGGATGGGCCCATGGCTGCAGCCCCAGCATACCTGGGCACGGGCCCTCGAGACGGACCAGGAAACTAAGGCCCAGAGAGAGGCCGTGTGTCCAAGTGGCTGCCTCTGCCAAGGAGAGAATCTGGGACTCAGAACACAGGTCCCCCAACCCCAGAGTCCACACTGGTCAGCTCCAGCCTGCCAGAGACAGGAGAGGGCCCTCGCTCCAGCCTGGCTCTGCCCCAACCTGCTGGCAGCACTTGTATCCGGTCAGGAGGTGTGTGTGGTGTGCAAGAACGGAAGAGGAGGCAGCACAAAGCTCAGTAAGGCTCAGCTCTGGCACTGCCCCCTCCCGGAGGCCTTCCTGACCACCATTAGTGGCCGGGCCTTGCCTGGGAGGGCCCGAACCCTGGCATCACTCAGCACAGGGCTGAGTACAGAGGGGACGAGAATCAGAGGTTTGTACAGCCAGCCAGCCACCGTCCCGCTGCCGGTCTCCGGCCACAGGGCTCTCTCCCTGCCTCAGTTTCCCCGTCTGCTTTCCGAACACGCCAAGCTCTTCAGGGCTACCATGCATTCGCCCAGGCTGTTCCCTCTGCCAGGAATGCCCTTCCCGGTAGCCTTTGTCTACCTAGCAAACTACTGCTCCTCTTTCAAAACGCGATCTGATGCCGCCTTCTCAGGTTCTTCCCTCCTCTGTGTCACTCCACACGCTAGTTCCCAACTGCACACACCAAAGAACCCTGAACGTGACCCGGAAGATGGCCACTATACCAGGTGCGAGGAAGCACCACTTCAGGCATCTTGTCATAGGTGAAGGCTTGGGGCACCTACTCGTCATTTTGGCAGCTGAAAACCAACCCAGGGCCCGAGACAGTGGCAGTTTGGGGGCAGTCCCCTACCGCTGAGCAGCTGTCCCCTGTGTAGTGTTGTACATCTATTTCCCCCTTTTGGGTTGTTTCCCTGCAGCCTGTTTTCAACCTGAAGAGGATGTATTGGTTCGAAGGCCACGTGCTGCTGTTTTGTTTAATGTTTATTTAGTTTTGAGACAGAGAGAGAGAGAGAGAGAGAGAGAGAGAATCCCAAGCAGGCTCAGGGCTGTCAGCACAGAGCCTGACATAGGGCTCATTTTCACAAGCCGTGAGATCACGACCCGAGCCAAAATCAAGAGTCAGACATTTAACTGACTGAGCCACCCAGGCGCCCCTAGTCTCTTTATCTTTAATGGTAGCTGAGGACTGGGTATTGCTCCCCTGGGGATCGGGCAGGGGGAGAGGTGAGAGGCTCCCCACTTTACCCAGCCCCACCTTGTCTCCCAAGCAGAGAGCCAGAATCAAAAATGGTGGGTGCTCAGAACTTGGAACCACAGCCCATAGAAACTTCCAACATAGGATCCTTGGATAATAAGCTAAACATATTAGGTGCCGGGTCCTGGTTGAGTGCTCTAAAGGATGAAAATTGGTTGAGGGCCTCCTATGTGTCCTGTGCTACATAAGCCCTTGATCTAAATGAGTTCATTTAGAGGCTGAGCTCTAAATGGGCTGAGCTCTAATGGGCTGATTGCCCACAACTCCAAGAAAAGGTTTTCGTTTGTTTGTTTGTTTGTTTGTTTGTTTGTTTGTTTGTTTAGACAGAGAGATCACGTGAGAAGGGTACAGGGGCAAAGGAAGAAAGAAAGAATCTCAAGCAGGCTCCGTGCACAGTGAGGAGCCGGACATGGGGCTCGATCCTACGGCCCCTGGAATCATGACCTGAGCTGAAATCAAGAGTCTGAGCCACCCAGGCACCCACAAGAAGATGCTTCTATCATCATTCTTAGTACACTGAGGAAAATCTGAAGGCCAGATAGGTTAAGCCACTTGTTCACGGTCACACAGCAGGGGTTGAATTTGAGACCCCTGCGATCTGGTGGGAACCCCAGAGCCCTAGGAGGGGTAGGCCTGGCATGTGACTGGGAGGGACAGGCTTGCTGGGAGAGAGCTGGAACGTCACTCGGGGGGAGGGGGTGAGCTTGAGCAGGGTTCCAGGTGGGGGTGGGCCTTTCCAGGCCACAAACTCTCCCTGTGCCACCTCCCAAACTCAGCATGGGAATCACACACCTGGAGCCAGCCTCAAAGACCACCCCACGCCTTCAGGGGCGCCTGGGTGGCTCAGTCGGTTAAGCTTCTGACTTGGGTTCAGCTCAGGTCATGCATGATCTCATGGTTCATGAGTTCAAGCCCTGTGTCGGGCTCTGCGCTTACAGGACGGAGCCTGCTTGGGATTCTCTTTCTACCTCTTTCTCTGTGCCTCCCTTGCTCGTGCATGTCTCTCTCTCTCTCTCTCCTTCTCCCTCTCTCAAAAAAATAAACATTAAAAAAATTTTTTTTGAAGATCCCCCCCTGTGGGAGCCCCAAATCTGTCTCTAAGGCTCCCCTGCCTCCCCTCACACAACCCCCTCTGTGTAGCCACATGGGACATAGGTGTCACACGAATGCCATCCCGGTCGGGTCTGGGGATCAAAGGGCACATCCACGGGGCCGATGGCTGGCAAGAGACAAGGCCAGAGATACTTCCTCTGGCCAGTGCTGCCATTCCCAACTGAGCTGCACCTGTTGTTCAGACAAAGTCCAGATCCCAGTCCTCCGCCTGGCGGTGACCCCTGCCTGGGGTTGACCAGGTCACTCAGGATGTTTGCGTCCACAGCGAAGTGAACATCGGACAGGAGGTAACCCCCAGACACCTCAACCTACTCCCAGCATGCCTCTGTCCATCCCCCCGAAGAGACAGGTCTGGTAAGCCCTGCAGGTCAGGAATGCCATGCTGGGACAAAGGAACCTTATCTTGGGGGCACTGGGGAGCCATCGCTGTTTGGGGACTGAGGAGTTGTATGCCCGGAGCTGGGAGCTGAACAGTAAGCAGTCTTGCACTGTATTTCCTCTTGGTGGGACTGGGGGAAGAACTGGGCATGAGATAACATGGGGAGAGGTGGGGAGGGGGGTGGCAGAATGGCCCCCAATGTGTGTTCTCTCCACCAGGACTGCCCTGGAACCAGAAAACAGCCAGACAGGCCTAGGCTGAGACCTAGAAGGCAGGCCCTCCTGTGGTTTATTCAGGTACCTTGACGGACCCCAGGGCCGGGAGAGCGCCAGAAAACACTGCCAGTGCTGAGCTGGGGCGGGGACGGGTGAGATCCAGGAAGGCCACCCTGTCTGGGAGGACTGCCGGGGTATGAAAAAGAGTGAAGGTGGGGATACCCGGGCAGAGGGGAGAATGAACTGTGCCACCAAAGGCTTCAAATAAACCAGCGCCCCCAGGGTGACTACTCAGCCCGGCCCCTGCCGGAATCTCACGGCCACTTGCCTCTCCGGCATTTAAAAGCATGGACAAGATCTGAGAAATTAATCAGAGAAGTGAAACCTGCCGGGGGCTTAACACCAATCCCAAACATGGCACAGGACTGCTCTCCCGTTGCCTCCACCCACTGCCACAAGGACCCCCAAAGCACAGAGCCAGAACAGGAGGCCCTGGGAGGAGACGGAGCTCGCCGGAGGTTGGGGTGTACCGGGCCCAGGCAATGCCTTCACCCACAGAACTAAGGGCTCATGCTGCCAGCTCCGCCCCCAAACCCGTCATAGGACAGAGGGTTTGGCAAAGCCGGGCATCAGGGCTGGGTGGAGCTCAAGGCCTTTGGCCCCTTGCCTGGTGACAGTCCTCGTCTCATGACTCAAGGCTGCTCTGGGCTGGGAGAGGGAGGTGGCAGCGTGGCCTCTGACCCTTCTTTGATCTACTCCCAGGCCCCCAGCATAGCCCCACATGGAGCAGCCTCCAGGGCTCCCGGTTCTATTGCTTCCCACCCCCACCCCCACTCTTAGGAGCACAGCAGTTAAGAGCGTGGCCTCTGGAGTCCACAGCCTGAGTTTGAATCCCGGTTCTGCCAGGTTCTGGCTATGTGACCTCAGGCAAGTCACTTAACCTCTCTGTGTGCCTCAAGGCACTCACTCATCTGTAAGATGAAGATCTGAAGTCTACCCCACTTAGGGTTGTCAGGGGGACCCAATGGTCAGCTAGGTGCCGGGATACAGTAAGTGTTCAGTTAGTGTTGTGATTCCCCCACTCCAGCGGCCAGAGGAAGCTTCCGACATATAACCCAGGCATGGCAACGCCTTGCTCCAATCCCCCCCAGGACTCCCCACTGCCTCCAAGATTCAGTCCATCTACCCTTTCAGGCACTCGAGGCCTGCCTGGCCTACCTCTCAACCTTCTGTCATCTCAGAGGACCTGGAGACCGTACCTTTCCCACACCCAAGTCACATCTCTCTAGACCCTGAATCTGCCTCTCTCCAAGGCCAGGATAACAGCCTCCCAAGTAGGCCTGGTCTCTGACTATAAATTCCCCTCCCAGAACCTCTGCCTACAGAACTAGAGAAGGATCCATCCAAGCAAAGACCGGCCTGGGGTGTCCCCTGCAGTACAGTTTATAAGAACAGAACAACCTGGATGTCCATCAATGAGGGACCCAGTAGACAAACCAAGGAACTTGACTGCTGCCTGGCTGTAGATACAGGAACAAAGCAAGTTACAACCTGCTGTGAGCTAATGGACCCTATTCTCTATAAAAGTAGACGTTAGCGGTGGCCTGGGCTGGGTGTGGAAGGCTGGGTGTGGACCAGGGAGCACTTGTAAACAGAGGGGATGAAAATGTGCCACAACTAACTGGTGATGGTCAACACAACTTGGTCAATGTACAAACTTATTGTACACTTAAAATGGGTAAATCTTACGACAGGTAAATTGTACCTCAATGATGTTTTCAAAAAGTAGATCACAAGTGTAGAGCCATTCAAAAACAAATATATATATATATATATATATATATATATATATATATATATGTATGTATGTATATGTATATATATATATATGTATGTATATGTATATATATGGACATACACAGAAAATAATCCCCCACATAATTAACACAGCTTCTCTCTGCGTGATGGGTTTAAGGAAGATTTGGGTTGTTTTTTTTTTATTTTTGCTCACCTGCACTTTCTAATTTTTCTATAATGCAAAGAGATCCTCTGTGTAACTGGCGGGGGCGGGTGGCGGGGGGGGGACAGAAAGTTTGGATAAAAGCTGAGAAATCTACCGTGGCAGGCAAACGTCAAGCCCCAACCAGCACGAGGCCCCAGTGTTTTCCCCTTCTCTCACAGACTAGAGCTGATGCCGAATTGCCCCCAGCCCCCAATGGCTGGGAGGGCCTGGCCTTTGGGCCTCAGGACCTAATGCTTCTATGAGTCAATAAGAAAGGTCTATGCCAGATCTGTGCTCTGGATACACCTGCCCTGATTCCATTCTCCCAACTCCCCTAGGAAGGGAAGCATTTGTATCCAGGGTGGGAAACTGAGGCACAGAGGTTGAGAGAGCTTGGGCAGGACGTCAAAGTAAGTGAGTAGTGTCCAGATTCAAGTCCTGCTTTGGAAAAGCCCCACAATCAGGGTCTCTCCTCCCAGACCCTCCCCTGGCCTGGCCCGTGGGGAAGGGGAGCTGATAAGGCCCCAGGCTGACAGCCAGCTGAGCTACCATGCAAGGCTGCAGTAAGACAGGAGTGGGTGACTTCGATGTGCCTGTTTTGGTAACCCCAGGTGCCACGGGCTCCATGGACATGTCTGTCTAGGTTGTGGGAGGTTTGAGTCCTGTGCTCTTGACCTCAGGTTCCCCATCGACCCAGCGCACTTTAGCCGGTGTTGCTGAAACTGCGAAGCGACCACGGAGGGCAGTCTGCAGGGGACTGTGGTTTGCCCTATCTACAAAGTGGGGCCACAGCCTCCCAGATGGGACCTGCCGCACTGTCCCCAAACCCCTCCTCTGTCAAGCAAACAATGATGCTTGCAAAGATGTGAGTAAACCTCAGTCCTAGTCCGCTCTCCAGCCCACAGGGGATCCTCTTTTTATCAACGGTCCCAACCTCACCTCCAGTGCATTCCTCTTAACTCCTCAAACTCGGGGCCTTCGCCCTTGCCACGCCCTCGGCTGGGAGAACATCCTTTCCAGGAGGGCCCGGGGCTGACTCTCAGTCTCAGCTCAAAAGTCTGCTCAATGAGGTCTCACCCCACCCCTGCTCCACCCCAACTTGCAACTAAATATCCGTTTGCGGTTTTTCTGGTGGATTTACGTGCTCCCAAGAAAAGGAGGATCCCAGGCCGGTCTGTGAATCCCCCCTCCGCACAATGCCTAGGAAACGGCCTGGCATTCAGTAAATGTTGAATAAATTTTTGCAGAAGCGATGCCCGTCTTGGACCAGGGGCACCGGACGGGGGCGGGGTGGAGGGGAGAGGGAGGAGAGACAGGAGGAAGCGCCGCGCGCATGCGCGTGAGCTCTGAGCCGAGCTGAACTCTCAGGCCGGAGGGAATGACCGCGAGTAACCCTGAGCTGACGTCAAGGCTGGAGCAGGGGCGGGGCCTCGGCGACGCCCAGGTCTCAAGCTCCCGCCTCGGCCGACACTGGGCTGAGGACTCACCGGCTGCGCGGCGCGGGGCCCGGGACGCTCAGAGGCGCACGTGCCCGGCCCTGAGCCTCCAAGAGACCCGGCGAGGCGTGGCCCGACACGCCAGGGCGGGCACAGGGAGGCTCAGAGCGGTCTGGACAAGGAGGCCCACAGCGCGCGGCCCAGAGACGCGGGGAAGCCCCGCGCAAGCAGTACAGAGCCAGCGCCCGCGCCGGCCGGGGAGACAAAGGCCGGTCGCCGCCTGAGCTCCCGGCTCCCGCGGAGCCCAAGCGGCCCCTGACGTACCTTCGATGTCGGTCAGCAGCGCCGCGTCCAGCTCGCACGGCTCGGCCAGCGCCTGCTCCAAGGCCGCTTCGCTGAAGGGCGGCTCGTCCATGGCGCAGTTGCCTCCTCCGGGCGGCCCGCCGGGCCCGCCGCCGCGTACGGACTTTCGCAGCGAGTGTCGCGTCCGCCGGCCCCGACCCGCTGCCGCCGCCGCGCGCGTTCGCGTCCTGTCCTGGCCCCGGTGGCGGCCGGGCGCCGGCGAAAAGTTCCTCGGAAACTGGGTTCCCCCGCTGTGGCTCCGCAGGGAGGGCGGGGCGGAGGCGGGGCCCTGTCGGGAGGCCCCGCCCTCTAGGGTAGCCGGCCCCACCCTACCTGGAGAGAGCCGGGACCAGGCTACCGGGTCAGCCTCGAAAACCTACCTCCAACCGGCCCCTCCATCAGTGTGCCCTCCAGTCATTCATTTTATCCAGCCTCTGGCCCACTGCTGCAGGGACGCTCGGGCAGGCAATGGGCCCTCCCTGGGCCTCAGTTTCTCCAACACCAAGCAAGGGGTCTGGGTGGAAACTCCAGGACAGGGCCTGTCCCAAAGGTCTCTGGACTTGGGGCTGGTGAGCTGTGGGGTCTGGACAAGTCTCACTTCCTAGATTTGGCTCTTTAGAACAAGACAGATCTGTCCAAGATAGAGCGAGCTGTAAAGACCTGCTGTGAGCTCTCCTGCCAACTCTGTGCTTTAGTTTCATCAGCTGGAACTGGAGCTTGGTGCTGCTTCTCCATAGGCTGGTTGGGATGTTAGTGATTACATGGGGGGGGGGGGCAGGGGGCTGGGCCTGTGAGATCAGCCTGCAACCCCCACCCCCCCAGTTTCCTTAGATCAGATTGGTCTCCTGATAAGAGGATAGCCCAAAGGGAGCCTGGAAAAGACAATTTCCCTTCCTGATTTAATCAGGTTTCCTCCCAGATCCAGCTGTGGTGACAGTACAGGCAGGGATTTGGGAGCCAGTGGACCCAGTACAGACCCTGGAGGTGAGCTGGCCTCAGTAACCAGGAACACAGGAAGACCCAGAGTTCTAACTGCCCGAGCACACAGTTACCTAGGGACAACAACAGGGCTTCAGGGCTATCTGACTCCAAACTCGGTGCTTAGCACTGGCGGCAGCCAGAATGGGGACACAAGGAAGAGGTGGATTGTGCTTTAGACTTGAGCCAGGTTGCCCTGGATCATGACAGGCTGGGTCTGGGTCAGAGGAGGCAGTTTGGCTAGGAAAATGGCTGGAGGCCAAACCCTGGGCCCTGTGGACTGGGGACAGAGCTAGGTGGCAGGGGAGGGACCCATGGAGACGGATTGAGATAAAGTAGAACATTTGAGTATTGGAAACTGGAAAGGCAGTGAGCTGCCTGTCCCTGGAAGTATGCAAGTGGAGAGTAGCCAAGAAGACCCATCAGAGGTCTGGACCCCCAGTCTCTCCTAGCCCCTGACCTCAGTGAGTCATGCCAGCCCAAATACTGTCTTGCTCAGGCTCCAGATATAGCTTGTCTGGCCACATCTTCTGAGGGAGTAAAATTAGTGGTGCACTTTAGAAGGGGGATGCCTTGGCCAGGAGAGACTTGGAGGCCCAAGTCCCAAGGGCTCAGCCTGTACATGCAGCTCTCTTTGTTTCCCTCCCAGAAGTGGCTGCTGTGGAAAATTACCCAGAACAAGAGTGGCCAGAAGCCATGGGGGTCTCCAAACCGCATCTTCCCCCCAAATGGCCCTGCTCTGGCATCCGCCCAAGAATCTAGATGAACTTCTGCTGGGGAGCATAGAGGGATCTGTGTTCTCCCCAAGCATCTTTCATCTTGCCCCCCTACCCAGTCCCTTACCACCCCAAGCAGGAGCCAAAGCACCCAGGAGACCTTGGGAATCTGGTGACTAACCTGAAAATTCTAACAGTCCTTCCCAGGGAGAGGAGTGGGGAGAAGAGCGGGTACTGAGTGAAGCCTATAAAGGCCACATTTTCCAGGGGCGCCTGGGTGGTTCAGGTCATGATCTTACTGGTGTCGGTCGTGAGTGATCTCACGGTTAGTAAGTTAGAGCCCTACATAGGGCACTGACAGCTCAGAGCCTGGACCCTGCTTCAGATTCTGTGTCTCCCTCTCTCTCTGCCCCCCGCTCTCTCTCTCTCTCTCTCTCAAAAATAAATAAACATTAAAAAGGGAGGGGGGTGCACCCGGGTGGCTCAGTCAGTTAAGCATCTGACTTCGGCTCAGGTCATGATCTCGCGATTTGATTCATGAGTTCGAACCCCGCGTGGGGCTCTGTGCTGACAGCTTAGAGCCTGGAGACTGCTTGGGATTCTGTGTCTCCCTCTCTCTCTCTCTGCCCCTCCCCCACTCACACTCTGTCTCTGTCTCTCTCTCTCTCTCTCTTTCAGAAATAAATAGCTCTCTCTTTCAAAAATAAATAACATTAAAAACAAACAAACAAACACCTTTTTCCAGAGTCAGGATGCTGGCCTGGCTTTTCACCTGCTTGCTTAGTGACCTGGAGCCCTTCCACTTTTCTGAGTCTCGGCTGTTGGATTGTGAAATGAGAACAACCCTTCCTGCGTCACTCTGCAGAGGCAGGTAGGGTGTGTTGGAGTCATCATCACAACATACCTGCCTCACCGTTCTTCAAATGAACTTACCAGATATGTAAAGAGCATGAGTCAATGAATATGCATGCCATAACTGGCTGAGTTAGGAGAAAGAGGGTAAGGCAGGGTCAACAGGAGACCTGCAGCCCAGGCTAGAAATGCCAATTGAAATTGAAGCCCCTGCCATGGGTGATAGCTGGGGTGGGGGGCGCTTTATACCTTTGCAACCTAAAAGACAAAACTCTGCTTCACAGCCTTACATTGCCAAGGGCAATTCTCAAGGTGAGAGTGAGGAAAGACAGGATGGGCCTCCCCACCCCCCCCACCCCCCCCCCAGTTCTCAGGGAAACATCTTGGTGGCTCCTCCCCCTAAATAGCTTGAGACTCCCAAACAAGCCCCCCAGACCTCTCTTGGCTGGAGTGATCTGAACTCACACAAGGAAGGAGCGTGCCAGGGCACGGAGGGGCACAGCCGTGGTGATGCCCCCCCCCCCCCCCCCCCCCCCCCCCCGTCCTGGTGTGTCTAGGAGGGGCAGGGGTCCCAGCCTGGCCGACAGTGATGCTGGCAGGCTGTGTCTGCACTGGCAACAATCTTTGAACGCTTACCAGTGTTAACCCATGTTTCCCTCCCAACAATCCCAGGAGGACGGGGCTGTAATTCCCATTCTACAGATGAGGACACTGAGGCACTGGGAGGTAAAGCGACTTGCCCACGGCCGCACAGCGCTGTCGTCCCTGATTTTCTCATGGTTTGGGCAGCCGGAGGGGCGGTGCTGGCTCCTCACCCGGGGCAGGGCAGCGGCCGGAGACCCAGGGGAGTTGGGGCGCGGAGCCAGACAAACCCCGCCCCCACGGGCCGGGGCGCAGCCAATGGACGCCCGGCCCCGAGTGGGGTGACGCGGCGTCAGCGCGAAACTCCCGGGAGCCGGGCCCTGGGTCACATGCACCGCGCCCGTTCGACCCGGGGTGGGAGTGGGGCGGGACCGCGGTGCGGGCTGGCAGGGTCTGGGCCCTTGGGACCAGTTGGGCCTGCTCTCTCGGCCCGGCCTCCAGGCCAGACACCTGGCTGGGACTGCCGCCAGGTGTGCGTCCGGACACGGGGGCGGGGCTGACCTGGGACGGCACCGCCCCCTGCCCGGGGCCCCTGTAGTCCCGGGACTCTCCGGGCTGTGAGGCCCGCCCAGCTCCCAGAGGCTCGGTCACCCAGCGGGGCCCCTGCCCGACCTCGGCTTTGCCAACTGTGAAATAGGGGTACCAAGACATTTGGGGCACGGACAGGGCCTCGGCTACTCATCTCGGCGGAGCTCAAGGATGGGTAGAGGGGCAGGCACTAGCGTTGCCAGGGCTGCTGGCACTGTGCAACCCTGGGCATTGCCCAGGAGGATACTAAGACCCCTCCCCACTCCGGGAATCCCCCCTCAACCCTGCCTGCCCCCATGTATCCTTCATTTCTGCAATAGCTAAGCTAGCACCTGCTCAGGTTAGGGGGCCAAGCAGCACAGAGCCAGCCTGGGACTCTTGCTCGCCCCAACCCCGGCTCTTTCTCCATCTGGACGTAATGAAACCAGACGGCTGTTGACATGGATGATTCTGGTCCTAGATGACCCTATATTCTCATTCCGTGTTGACCTCTGCTGTGCACTGGACAAATTATTTCTAGCCCTTTCTGAGCTGCTTTGGGTCAGCTTTGCCCAAAGCACCTCACTAACGGAGGTCACCTCCAGGTTCATCAGTGAGTCATTCGACAGACACTCCACCAAAGATCCGGTAGAACCACCAATTCTGCTGCACTGTGAGGGATGAAGCTGACAGCAGTGAAGAATGGGGGAGGGGGGGGACGTTTGTCCCCTGGGTGCTAACGGGCTATCTGGGGTGAGGCCAGCTGTAGACTCAGGGGGAGTCGCAGAATGAGGTGGGTTGAATTGGTAGCAGGAAGAGTACATGGGGACCCCAAGACATCATCTGACCTCCACAAGCCAAATCCAATTCTGCGTGGGTTCTGATTTTGAATTAATTGTCAAGTGTGGAAGATTCCACTTAAAGGCTGGATTTCTGGCTTTTCTTGAAAAATGAGAATTTTGAGTAACCCTGGGCTCCACAACTGGGTGCCTTGTAGCCAGGGCTGTGACCACCCCCCCTCCCCCACCCCACCACAGTTCCTATCAGCCCCCAGGTATCACACCTGGGCCACTTCACTCATAAATGAACGTGTAATAAAAAGGCCCCTATCGGGGCGCCTGGGTGGCTCAGTCGGTTAAGCGTCCGACTTCAGCTTAGGTCACGATCTCGCGGTCCGCGGGTTCGAGCCCCGCGTCGGGCTCTGGGCTGATGGCTCAGAGCCTGGAGCCTGCTTCTGATCCTGTGTTTCCCTCTCTCTCTGCCCCTCCCCCGTTCATGCTGTGTCTCTCTCTGTCTGAAAAATAAATAAACGTTAAAAAAAAAAAATTAAAAAAAAAAAAAGGCCCCTATAGGCATTGGGTTTACCACCCATGATCCCAATTTATAGATCAGGGGAGTATACACCAGAAAGGAGCAAGGACTTGTTCAGGGACCCACAGTGAAGCCTGCAACCCCTGCTAGGGTGCTCTTAGAGAGGGCATGGGGGCGAGAAGGGGATGGCACCGGGCAGGGGAGGCCACTCGGTTTCCAGAAACATCCCGCTGACCCCCTCGTGCCGAAAGCAGAGATTTTGCTTGCTGGGATGCCTAGGGCCCGGGCTTGGAGGCCCTGACCAGACTCCCCTGAGGGCCACCCAACAAAAATGGGCAGGGGCTCCTCTGAAATAAAGTGGAATTTCTGGGTGGCTCATGCCTATTCAAGTCGTCTCGTTCTGCCCCTGGTCCCTAGGGACCCTAAGGAGACTCTTTTCTTGGAAAGGAGATGGGTTGGAAAAAGACTGTCCTCCTCAGGTGCTTTAGCGTGTGACTGGCGAGCAGGGGGACCCTGCGTGAGCCATGAGAAGACCCACAGTGGTCCCACAGTGCCCCCTCCAGCTCTCTGGGGAGGGTACCTATAGCTAGAAAGCAGCTCCTCTCAGGCTGTGATGAAGGGAGACAACCAAAGGTTGAGGAGGAATCCAGAAGCTTGTCTCTGTCCAAGTCTCCACCCCTCAGTGTGTCAGTCCTATCTCTGGCCCTCTCCACCCACGCTGCAGTGACTAATGATGCTTCCTCAGTTTTCCTTTTTTTAAAGATTTTATTTTTAAGTAACCTCCACACCCAACATGGGGTTCAAACGTACAACCGGTGGTGCTCTGCGACTGAGCCAGCCAGGTGCCCCGCCTCCTCAGATTTCATCCCTTCTCTGCTAATAGCCTGGTTTCTCAGGGTGGGTTCTGGGACTTCACTTGAACTATTGAGAAAGACGTACCTTCTCTCTGCTTAAGGAAAGTCAGCCTGGAGTTGCAGGCAGCCTTCAGTTAACCACGTGGAAGGGCCAACCCAGAGGAAGCAGAGCCAAGACACGGGGAGGGGCAAATTACTAACCAAATCCCTAAGCACCTGGATCCAGCTATGCCTGAAGCTGAACTATCAGAACTTTTCAGTTACGTAAGTCAACAAATCCCTCTTTCTGACTAAATCAAACGTCTTTCTACCACAATGAAAAAAGTTCCAATATGGCATCTCTGAGCAGTTTGGGCCACAAACCACCTTTATCTTGACTGAACAGGTCTTAACACTGCTTAACTTTACTTCTACATTTCCCAGACTTTTCTCCATAGAACCCCTTTTGAGCAACAGCTGTTAATGTACTGGGGAAATGCATGCTGGCAAGTCCCTGCCAGGGATCTTGAGGTCCCTCCCAGGAGTCTGGTCGGTTAGGTCAGAGTTGCCTCACCACCCTCTCCCTCCTGTGGCTGGCCTGCCCAGTGCAACGTCACACAGCAGCTCCTTACTCTGGGCCTTGCCTGCTCCCCCAGAGCCTCCTGGTCCTGCAAGCCCTGGAAAAGGGCTCCAGTGCTTCCTGGCTGCAGAATGGCCTTGATTCTGGGAACTGAACCAGGCTGGGAGCTCCCTGAGGGTAGGACTCGAGCAGCCCCTCCCCTCCAGCACCAACCTGGTACACAGCAAACTCTCAGGAACATGCGCTGACCGCGTGTCTTGGCAAGTTCACGGTGGTATCTCAGGGCCAAGCCACTGTCCACAGAGCTCGGGCCTCTTCTGGCACTCACAGTGCCTCGTACAGGGCTGGGGGCAGAGAATGGGCTCAGGGTCCACACCTTCTATTCACCGGGACTGGGGACTGGGGGTCTCCCAACCTTCAGAGGCCCACTCCCACACTCCCCTGGTGTGGGAGCCTCTCATTCTGACTGGCCAGAAACAGGCAGAGCCTCCACAGAGCTCCCTAGAGCAACTGGGAGCTGGGTGCTGCCACTTCTGACCTGGGCTGGGGATGGTCCCATTGCGGCCCCCGTCGTGGTCCCTCCTGCCCTGTACCAGGAGGCAGGGCAGCCCCCGCCTGAGCCACCCTCCTGCAGGGCTGGTGTTCAAGGTGGATGGGATGGCCTCGCCTGCTGCCCACCCCTCCAGGCCCGAGGTCTGAGTTGGAGCGCTGGGCAAACCCAGGTAAGTGCGTGGGTCTTCCTGGCTCTGTCTTTTCACCTGAATACAACAGGTTGGGTAGATGTCTTTGCAATTCCTCCAGGTTCACCTGGGGGCTTGAATAAGCCCACCCCACTTCAGATCCTCAAACCCTGTGTGGTGTAGGGATTAAAGGGCTCTCAGGCTCCTCTGAGCCACTCAGGAAGATGCAGGCACCACGTGGCTCCCACAATGTGCTGCTCAAGGACGCCTGTGCCTCTGGGCTTGCTGAAGCCTGCTTCCTGGAGGACCGTGGCCTGGCAGCAAGCACCCAGAGTGGCCAGCTCCCAGGAAAGAACAGGACAGAAACCTTTTAAAAAGGAGAGCGCTGGGGGAGGGGGGGTGTGTGGGGAGGTGTGTGGGAGGTACTGCTTTTTGGGGTGATGAAAATGCTCAAAACTTGATCATGGTGATGCAGGGATCTTGAGGCCCCTGCACAACTCTACGAATAGACTGAAAACGACCTAATGGGACACTTAAAATGGGTGCATCGTATGCTATGTGAATCAGATCTCGATAAAGCTGTTTCTAGAAGGGGGGAGTGGTTCTTGGAGCAGCAGCTCTTAAACTCCCAGTGTGTGGCACAAGCTGTCCAGATGATTCGGTGGATGCCTAACTTTGGGGAGCCCAGGAGGAGATGGCTCTGGCCTGTTTGCCCAAGGCCTGGATACCTGGGACAGGGCTGAGGGCCTCCCGCAACGTGCCTAAGGCCTGGCATAAGACGTAGAAAGAACCACAGGCTCTGGTAGAGCTCGCAGGCAGGCCATGGCAGGTTTCCAGCTGCTACAACCAACACCCCCAAACCAGCCTTGTGCCCCAAGATAGCCAAACTGGAACAGGTATGGGGATTTTCCTTTAGCCCAGACTCACCGGCACCCTCAAACAGCCTGGGCATGGGTGAGGGGGGAGCGGAGCAAGCTTCCAGAATGGCTGCCTTTAGTGGGGACCCTGGGGCAGCCCCTGCTTAGAGAAAGCAGGTGCCCTTGGGCACCTGTGTGGTTCGATGGGTTACGCGTCCGACTCTTGGTTTCAGCTCAGGTCATGATCTCACGGTTCGTGAGTTCAAGCCCCGTATCGGGTTTTGCACTGACAGTGCGGAGACTGCTTGGGATTCTCTCTTTTCCTCTCTGTTCCTCCCGCTCTCCCTCCCTGCCTCCTCTCAAAAATAATTAACACTTAAAAAAAAAAAAAAAAGCAGGTGCCCAGAACTGGCAGGTCCTTTAGACAGTCACAGCTGACTCCACAGAGATCACAGAGGAACAGTTTGTTCATTTATTTATTGTGGTGTATTTTACATGCAAGAACCCAAACTAGAGAGACAGTATCTGGAAGGAGAGCCAGTGGGTGGATGGACGCGCTGAGCCTCGAGTGCACTGACCCGCCCTCCAGAACCGGCTCTGCCCACAGAAACGCACAACAGTGAACAGAACATCAGACTTCCAGGACTGGACAACAAACTCAACACGTCTCTCTTTCAATAGCCCCCCCCCCCAATCCTGAGACCCTCACAAATTAAGTGCAAACTTTAGAAAATAAATATCCATCCCCCTTTCTCCAGGGGAGCCTGGAGATTTCAGACACGAGAGGAGGAGTAGAACTTCAAGGCTGACAGCTGGTGGCCGCAGGGGCAGCCTGACTTGGACCCCCACAGACAGGAAGGGCCGGAGACGGGCACTGGGAGAGGCGGGTACCACAGGGGGCATCTTCTGGGGGCACGCACACTCAGCCATGGTGGTGAAGCTGGCTGTTCCCCATGGGGGTGGACGAGCAGAGGGGCCCAGAGTCCCTACGGCACATGGAGGACAGGCTCGTGGTGGGCCGGCTGGGGCAGGCAGAGAACACGGCACTCCTGCATGGTGCTTTTCCCCTGCTAGCCCACAGTCCTCCACAAACCATCCAGAAGGCTGGGTCAGACTGAGTTAGAAACGTGTGTAGCAGACGTGGAGACAAAGTGGGGGTGGGCGGCAGGAAGGAAGAGGAGGGACAAGAGTGTAGGAGGCTGAGCAGCTGTCCGCCCCATGAAGCCGGAGGGGTCCAGGTGCCTGCTGCCACCGCTATCCACAGCCCTTGCCACCACTCTCCCTGTGGGAGGCCCTGAGTGACAGTGAGGGCCCCACACCTCCCCAGGCCCCCTTGCTCTGGACCCCAGGGGGAGGAAGGGAAGGGCAGTGAGCCAAGGCAGATGGCCCAGTCGCTCACACCGATGGGGCTGACAAAACAGAAAGACAGGACGGACCACAGACAAAGTCACCCTTCCCTCCGGCCCCAGCCAGCATCAAGCCCTTTCAGCTCAGAAACCCCTTGTCCCGGCTGATAAGCAGGCGGGTCACCTCTCGGCCTGGCCCCAGTCGGCCTGCTCAGTCCCTGGGAGGGGGGCTCCCAGGCAGGGACTGCTCTGGGCCAGGCTGGCCCAAAGCCCACTAGTGTGCCCTGGGTCAGCTGCCCACTGGCCACAAAAGTAGGCAGGAAGAAATGGTTAGTTTTCTCATCTCAGCACACAATGAACACAGAAAAGGTTAAACACATTCCCGAGAAAATATTTTGACAAAATAAATATTTTAACCTATAATCAGGTATAATTAGTGCTTATAAGGAATCCCAGCAATAATTTAGTGTAATTAAGTACATACTGTATCTGTGATTTCTAACACTTGTGGAGCGGCTGGTGGCTCGTGAGGGTCTCACTCTCCCGGGGGGTAGGCACTGGCCAGCTTTCCTGCCGGAGCGCGGCTCCCTTCCCCAAGCAGGGAGCCTGGGAGCTGTGCTCCCCACATGGAAGGGAACCAGTGGTTGAGTGGCCTGGGGTGCCTGCGGGCCGCAGGACAGAAAGGGCTGAGCAGCACCCCCTTAAGGCCACCTGGGCCCCTGCTTGGGTTTTTGCGCGGGCCGCACGCATGTGTCACCTCAGCTTCCAGGTAGGGGCAGGCTGCCTCTGGACGGGACTTGTCAACAGGAAGGGCAGCCGCAGGCCGGGAAGGCAGGGGGCTCTCCCCTGTGTGAGCCAGTGCCTTCCTGCCAGCCCACAGGCTCCATCACCATCTGCCACCCAGGGGCAGCCAGGACTCTGCAAGCCCTGCCTGGAGTTGGGGGGCAGCTCTGGACCGTGGGTACTAAGAGCAGCTGTGCTGGGTTTTCCCCCAGACAGACACAGGCCTCGGCTTTACTCTGCCAGGAGCCTCCTCTCCCCTTGGGCCCTTCAGGCTCCTGTTCTTGGGGGGACTTCTCCTTCCACAAGGCGGGGACGCTGGCTCTTCCCTCAGAGGCTGCCGGGCTTGGCCGCGGAGGGATGGGCCCCTGACCCTCACAGAGACCAGCGCTCCAGGCCGCTGGGGGGTACTAGCTGGGTGGCTAGGTGTAATCGGACCATCCCAGCCACCTCGGCAGCTCACGTCAAGCCAGCTGACTTAAGACTTCCTAACGTCCAAATAGGCAGACCTCAGGGGGCTCTGCCTGTGAGCAACGTTGACGTTGACGAGAGGAGGAGAGGACCGAGGGGTGGGGTCGGGGTGGGGGACAGTAGAGGTGTGGCACTGGCTGCCAGGGAGGGCAGGGCTGGAGTCAGGCTGGCTGAGCTTTGATCTCTGAGGGGGAGTTTCCTGCACGTCCTCTGAGGAATCGGGAGTGTGACACCCCCGGCTGGTCCTGCCAGGAGGGCCCCCAGCCAGACCCCGGACCAGGGCACAGGGTTCTGGGCTAGGCAGCGCCTCGCTCTCCACCAGAGGTGCTGGGCCGTGGCTTAAATGCTTCTTCCAGAGCCTGAGGCACTGATGTTGGCCTGCGCCCAGCCCGGCCTCTTGACCCCACTCCGGCTGCCAGGTGGGAAGGGCTGGCCACGCCACGGCTCGGGAACACGTCTGGCCCCAATACCTGGGCAGCGCCTTCCGGAACACTGACCCGGGCCCCGGGGACTCACGGGCTGGCTCGGAGCAGCTGCCGCAGCATTTTTCTTTTCCTGGCCAACCGCGGCACAGGGGCGGGGCGGGCTGCACCCTGGACCGCATCGAGCCTGAGCGTCCTGCCCACGGCCAGGAGACACCCCGTGACGGGAGCAGGTGTCCTCAACCCCTAGCTCTGAGCCCCAGGCTGTTAGTCTTCTAGGTTGGCTTGGAGAGAGGGTACAAATCAGCAGCAAGGGGGGTTCGGGGCGGGGAGAGGGCAGGCTGTCAGGACGTTCTGTGGAAGAAGCGGAGACCACACCAAGGAGCAGTGCAGGGACCCTAAGGTCACTCCAGCCCCTTGGTCACTGGATCTCCAAATATGGTGCAGAGCCATCTGCTCCTGGACCCTGGAGGTAGTGGCACAGAGGCTGCCACAGACCAGGTGTGCTCACAAGCCCACCAAGCTTTCCCAAGCAGCCAGAGCAATTCCTCCCCATGCGGGCCCCTCCACAGATGGGGACGTGGGGCAGTTTGGTTTACAGTTGTGTATCTCTGTAAGAGCTAACCCGTGTGCCTCGTGACCATCATCCATGGGTCGCGTGCCGTCTTTGCAACTGCCTTTGGCTCTCCCTCTCCCTGGGTGCATCGGGGACCCCTCACTCCCAGGCTCAGCTGCTAAGCCAGCCTGGCGTGGGCCCGGGTTAGCAGCTGAGTGATGGAGAGAGGGTCAAGAGGGCGAGAAGCCTCACACAAGGGCACCCGCAGAGCCTTCTAAAGTGCCGAGCACGCCAAGTGCCACAGGGGGACGCGCGTCAGGGAGCAGCATTCCAGGGAGGGAGACCAAGCCCACAGGTGCAGACAAGCCCTTTCTGGAACAGGGGCACGGGAGCGTAGGCCGGTCCAAGGAGACCCACTGAGTCAGGTAGGGGCAGGGCACAGGGGGGGGAAGGGGCTGGGGTCGGAGCCCCTTCTCTGTGGGCAGAAACCGGAGGAAAGGCAGTCCAGGTGTCTCCTCAGGAAATGGTCCCACGGGGACTGCCCTGCCTGGGTCTGGGTCCCACTGCCTGTTCTTCTGGGGAGGACACATGGGTAGAGGGAGCCTGTGGGCCAGAGGGGCGGGGGCAGGGGAAGAGAGCCTCTGGCTGCTTCGATGCTGTCCCACCACCCAGAGAGAAGAAGGTGGCTAAAGCTGGTCCTGACTAGTGGGAGGCCTGGGAGCAAACACAGTGGCGTTTCCATGGAGACACAGCAGCACAGGACCGAGTGAGGACTGGGGACGGGAGGAGTGGCCAGTGCCTAGTGTGGACCGGGGGAACAAGGAGTGACCTGCCATCTGGGGAGCCGAACCGCAGAACAGCTCACAGGGCGAAGAGGGCATCCTCTGACCGCTCAGGCTTCTTCCGACCGGAGGGGTTTGAGGCTGAGGCTGGGGCCGGGGCCGGGGCCTCCCCTGGGGGCGAGGGGAGGTTGGGAACCATTTCAGCAGCTTTGGCTCTTTCTTCGAGGAATTTATCGAATTCTGCAATACAAAACCAGGGCAAGGGGCAGCGTTGGTAGGAGGCTAGGCCCACAGTGAGGCTCTAACCGCCACATCTCACCTGCTCCCCTCGGAGCCCCATTCACTGTCCCCACCCTCAGCACACTAGCCTGGGCTGCCTGCCAGGGAAGGAGGGAGGCAGGGAGCGGCAGGGGAGCAGCCAGCCAGAGCCAGGGGTGCTTCTGGGCCCCGTCTGCTGCCCAGACACCCGGGCTTGATTTCCTCCTCTGCCGCCTCCAGGGCAAGCAGGAAGCCTGGCTACCCGCAGATGGTACAGGGGGAAGGGGCAGGTACGATTCCAGCCCCACCCCTCTCAATTGGGGCTTTTCCATGCACCAGATCAGCACTGGAAGCAGGGAAGGGAAAGTTGGGAGGGGCAAGTCCCCACTTAAACTTGGCAGAGAACATCCCCCTACCCTATGCTCATCCTCCAAGCAAGGTTCTGCCAGTGGAGGGGGTCTGACCAGATGGTCTGGCAAAGCAGGGAGGAGGCAGTGCAGAGGGGAGAGTGGCAGGGAGTGGGGGAGACAGGAGGAGCAGGGGAGAGAAAGAGAGGGCGAGATGGGGGGGGGGGGTTGGAGGACCTTGATGGGAACTTCCCTACCCGACCCGTCATCCACTGGCCCCCCAGAAGTGGGGTCCCAGAACGCCAGGCCCGATGAGTTCCCTAGGCAGCCCTGTGGACTGCACAGCATGTCTTGTCTCTCTGCTAGATTAAGAATTCAGGGGTAGGGACAAACTGATTAGGCTTGCAGATCTGGGGGTCACGCTGACCTGGGATGGCAATCGGGACCTACTACTCACTAGCTCTGTGACCTTCTTAAAGTCACATGTTCTGACACTTCCCTCATCAGCACGGGGCCTGGCTGGGACAGAGCAGAGAAGCCCCTGGCCCAGGAGGCCAGGCCAAGCAAGGATGGGCACCGGGAGATACGCTGGCAGTGGAGGCTCCAAGACAGTGGGGTGCCGGCCCCTATGCACCTCAAGAGTCTGGGGCAGGGGTAGCCAACAGAAGGTGGGGAGCTGTCAAGGTGCTGGCCCAGTCGTACCTTCACTTGTGACGCCCTCTTCCAGGTCGTCGCCCTTCTGTGGGAGGAGCAGAGAGAGCAGTATTAGGGCCCAGCCTGGGCCAAACCCCCATTCCCCGTGCCCAGAGCTCTGTGATAGTAAAATACTGCTTGTCTTACTGAAGACACGGAAACTTTTGTTTTCTAGAAAGCAAAAATAAAACCACCCCAAACTCCGTAGTTCTAGGCTTTGATCCTCCAGAAGAACCAGAAAGAAAAATCCAAAAAAAAGGCGCAGGCCGGTTCTCTGGGTTTAAGGCTACAGGCAGGACCACAGCAGGCCTCTGGCCACCCAGTGACACTCCCAGAGCAGGGCCCCAAGGAGGAGGCTGAGCTGCGCGCGTGCCCAGGGCCCCCTCAGGTGCTCCTTCACTCAGCAGCCACAGGACTCTGGGAACCCGCTGTCCATGCCAACAGCTGGGAACTGCATGAGGCCTGGAAGGGACAGAGCCATGAAGTCCATGGCACAGGGCCGGATACCAAGCAGTATTTGGCAGTAAAGCGCTGTCCGGCCAGAAGCCATGTCCCACGGCCTCCTGTGGCCCAGATTCCGTCACCTGCTGCCGGTTCCTGAGAAGCCATGGGAGCTCGGAGAGCTCTTAACGATGACAGTGGATAGGACTTGATTTCTGTTTGGAGAACGCAGTGGTCACTGGGAACTTACTGCACAGTGATAGGGAAGGGAGCTGGATGGGGAAGCGGACAGGGCCTTGGGCTCAGCAGGAGACGTGGCTTCCTTCCTGGCCCTGCCACTGATCTGCTCAGCCTTGTCAGACAGGTCCCTCCCCCTTTCTGAACCTTGGGCTCCCCGCCCCCCCTGCCCCATGAGGTGAGGGCCTTGCTCCTTCCTGCTTTGTCTCTGTGACAAGAGCTAGTTCTTTTCCAGGCATTCCCTTGGGAAAAATATAATGGGGTGTTTTCTTCCTCCCCTGGCATGGCACCTGGGTGCCTGCCTCGCTGGGCAATGAGTGTCTTCAGAAAGCCTGGCCTTGTGGGGAGGTGGCCTGGAGCAGTGGGAGGCCCTACCCTAGTACAGAAGGGGGCCAAGTCGGCAACCCACTGCCAGCCAGGCCAATCCTGTGGTTAAAGATGCTCTGCTCTGGGGACGAGGTCCCCTGAAGAGGTGGCAACTAGGAACAAGAGATGAGGTGGCTCTAGGACTAAGGGAGAATCTGCCCAGCCCACGACCTTGGGCAAGCCACTTCCCCTCCCAGAGTGCATTTCTTTGTCAGCCCCCCTGGCCAGCAACCCCCACTCTGCCTCCCCTGCAGCCGCCTGAGAGGGAAAGTGCTTTGTAAGCAGCAGCAGGAGGGACCAGCCCCTGCAGCCCTCCCTTTCTTGGGACCTGCTGCCATCTGCAGCTGCGTGATGTTCTCACCTTCCTGTCCTAGCTGTGGGTAGAGACAACAGTCTCGAGGGTAAGGGTTCTTTTAAATCCAAGACACCAGAACATACCGGGGAAGTGGGGTGACAAGTAAAAAATAAAAAAAAACGAGAACAAAAACAAAAGCAAAAACACCAACCAAAAAAACCCCACAAAAAAACAAAAAAACACCTGGCTCATCTCTGTATATCGTTTACAGTGAAAAATAAAAAATAAAAATAAAACCCACAAAATCCCCCCCAAACCCAAACAAAACCCCAAAGCAAAAGAACCCAAGCACACACACACTAGATACAGAAAAGTAACTGGAGGCAAGTGTGTGTGGTTTCGGAGCCAGCCAGAGCCCTGCCTGCCGAGGCCCCGGGGCCGCGCCCGGAGCAGGTGCTCTGGGCCCAGTGGGCTTTCCTCCTCTGCCACCCCAGTGGGGAGCAGCCCCTGGCCCGGGCCTGTCTTCAGAAGCACCTCTGCCTTGCCACGCCCCACACACAGAAGAGAAAAGTCGAGTCTCACCAGGTCCGTCCTGAGCCACACCTCAATGTCGTCCATGACAGAGGGCTGCGCAACGGGGATCTATGGAGGCGGCAAGCAGCGGGTCAGGCAGCCCCACAGCCAGGCGAGGGGAGACAGAACACCGAACAAAATAAATCGTCAAAAGCAACCCCGGAACGAAACCAAAACGTACACAGAGCAAAAAAACACGTTGGCACAGCAGGCACGGGCAACACAAGGCAGCCACACATGAAATGGCAGGTGAGGGAAGCAATGAGGTGGCCAGTTCTAAGAAGCAGGGCTGACCGGCGGGCGCTGGGGGGGGGGGGGGGGAGAGGAGGAGGGAGGGCAGCAGTACGCATTCTTGAAATGGATAACTTTTTGACTACTCTCAGCCCAGGGCTGCAAAGCACCTTCTCATCTCAGGAATGCGCTGGTCCCACAGGCTGGTTTCGAACTCATCAGGTTAGGACCCTTGGAAGAGTCCTGCCTACCCGCCATCGAGCCCAGCCCCTGGGAGTGACTGGAGGAGACACCAGGAAGCCCCTGATGCCCCTGGGGATCCCAGGTGGCAGTCTGCCCGGAGCAGGGGGTGCAGGTGGCCAGGCGGGCGCTGAAAGTATTTCGGAATGTGTCCCAGTGCGTCTCTGAGTGGGAGGAGGGGAGCACCGGGGCCTGGGTGCGGCCTGGCTGACAGCAGGCGGGCACATCTCACCACCAACACAAGCGGGCAAAGCTGGGGCTTTGAGGACCAAAGCGACGTTGGGGCTTTAGCTGTCTTTGTGTCTCTTCAGGGGAGAATCACGAAGCAGTCCTGAATGCAGTGGCTCCTTTAGTCTCACCCTGCCTCCCCAGCTCTCAATGGCTGGCTGCGCTTCGGGAGCCAAAGAAAAGCTCAACTGAAAACCAGGGAGCGGTAGCCGGGGTGGGGGTGACTGGGTCCCGAGAAAACAAAGACATGCCTCACGGGTGCCTGAGCAGTCTCCATGCCTGGCCCACCTGTGGAAGGCCTCCGGGGCGGTGATTCTGAAACGTCCGTTTGGCTAGAATGCAATAGCGGCTCACAAGTCCACTATTTCTAGAAAATTCTCTAGCACTGTGTCTATAGCTGGTTTCCCCCCAGCGTCACAGTCTAGGGTAAGAATACAGTTAAAATAAGCACCGGGAAGACTGCCTTGGTGTTTGCCAAATCTGAAAAATAACATGAGCTTAACAAAGGAAAAGAACAAAGATTTCCTATTCCCAGCCCTGCCCTGACGGGACAAGCCGCTCCTTAGAGACGGAAACCTGCTGCTGGCAGAGTTTGGGGCGTGAGGTAGAGCGAGGGCCCCTAGGGCGGCCCGAGTGTGCCGAGCAGGTGTCCCGTGCACACACGCACCTGGCGAGGCTGGCAGCCCCCTCGCTCTGGTAACCTGGAGCGCCTTCACGTGTATCGTGCCGCACTACAGACCCAGCGTGGGCACCCCACACGCGTTTTCATAAAGGTTCAAGCCCACCCCTTGATCAGATTAGGAAGACTCTGTCTACGCTGTCCTTTTATCTCTTTGACTTACTGGGAATCTCGTGTTGGAATGAAAAAAACGTCAAGGAGTTCAAATCACCCTGAAATGACTCCTAGGGACAAGGAGCACATGACTCTCATTTCAGAGGGCACAGATGCCCAGCGTGGATGTGCTAACAGCACCCAAGGCAGCACCCAACTCCTCCATCGAAAAGAAAGCAGTAAAGGCGCGCGGAGTGCGATCTGCTAATTTTACGCTTGCTGGCAGGACTTCTGTCTTGACATGTTCCTGTGACAGAAGATGCCAATTTTCATTATCTTGATGCTTTTAAGTCAGAACGCCTGGCCTCTGGGAGGATGCGCGCCACGCCAAGTTCCCAGAAACAAAAGCTTGGAAAGTTAGCGGCGTCTCCAAAGAGAAAACATGGCCAACCGCATTTGTTGGGAGTGTGTGCTGGGCTTTCTTATACCCACCCAGCTTCAGTCTATCGAGGAGAAATGGAGGTTCGATGGGTAGAGCTTTCCAATGTGCTGCAGAAGCTTGAAAAACAGCCACTAAGGGGTCATGGGTCTTAAACCTTCAGATACGGCTTTACAATATTTTTGTTACTGCTCAAAAATAAGTCCCTCGAGGCTGGGTATCACGCTCCAGTTTTCTTCTTTGAGGATTAATCTTGAAAGCCAGCACGCTCAGAAAACAAACACTGACATCTGAGAAACTCCTCACCCCTTCAAAAACAAAAATTTCCCAAAAGCTGGATCATGGGAACGCTTTTCTTCCCCCTTTCAGATTTCTCCAAATAAGTAGTGTGTTTATGGAAGGGCATCCTCCAGGCAAAGCCCCAGGAGCCAGGCTGATGACAGAGCACTGGGCGATGGGTCGGCTGGGCTGGGCTAGTCAGATCCCTGGAGCATATCACTTTTTTCTGGACTTGCTTCTTTCTTCACTCAGGAGCCCTGGAGTCTCTGCTGTCCTAAGAAGCCTCAGGACTTTGGGTAAAGAGGCAGAGCAGGGAGAGGGGGGCTTGGGCAGTTCTTGGCCTCAGTCTCCCCATCAGAGAAGTGGCGTGATGGCTAGGTTCTATTTAGTTTTCACCCCACAGGACTCCAAGCCCCTTAACTTCCAGGTCAGGGTTTCTGTTTTCTAATTCAGAAGCCAGGAATATCATGACGATCGGAACTGACTCCTTCCAGTATGAAAGGCACTTGGCCTCAGGGCCGGAATCTCCATGGAACTAGGGGGAGAGCTAACGGTAAAGCTTATACAACACAGGGCAAGGGTTGACCTGCTTGTGGTTGCACACAGTAACTTACCTATATACACCTCCTACCCTGGTAAATCAATGCCTTGAGCGTAGCACTGGGGTAAAGTTTCTTCTAATAATGTGGATGCCACCAGACACAGACTAAATGTGCACACTGCTCTCCCAACAGGAACTACAGAAACTGGGAGGGACGAGGAAGTTCCCTCGTCCATGCCGATGGAAGGGAAGGGAGAGGCCTTGGCCAGCGAAGAGGGCACTGGACTCTGTCACTGCCCCGTGGCTTTGGGCACGTCACCAAGCCCCTGGGAGGCCTCAGTGTTCTCATCCGTCAGATGAAGCCTGGCCCAGCTGATCCCTAAGAGACTGTGGCCTCTGACATGCCACGGTTAGAGCACCTTCTTGGGCAATGATTCAAGGCTGAAGGCTAATCCAAGGGTCTGAAGAGGAGTGTGTTGGGGGAGGGAGACAGAAAGGGAAGAAGACGCGAAGTAAAAAAAAATAAGAGAAAGTTGGCACAGGACCACCCTCCAATAAAGGCCGGCGCATACGGGTCTGGCTTGGCTGAGCCAACGGTGAGACGCGCCCGCCCATCTTCAGGGTCCAAAGAGAAAGCGGCGTGTCGGGTGCCAGAAGTGGCAGATGTTGACGTGGGTGCTGGGTGAGCTGTCTGCCGTGCGCTGACCCTCACTTGGCTCCACTTAGGGGGCGGCAGGTGGGGGGCAGCGGTGCTACCGGCTCGGCCACAGCCAGTGCTATTTGTGACTCTGGGCTTGCTGTGTCGGGGGGTCTGCCGGACCGGATTACGGCACCCCTCCATGCGTGGGCTTGGGCCGTAGCACACTCCTACTACCAACCTACTTCTGCTCTTGTTGGGACCGACACTCGTTCTTCTCAGGGGATCTTTCTGGCTGCATCCTGCTTATGGCCGGGGGCGGGGGGCAATTTCCCAGCAGTCTCCAGGCAGAGCGGCTCATGACGCTGCTCAGGGGTCTCTTCAACTGGTAATGAATCTGGTATTGTCAACTGTGGTTTTGCAAGTCTAGACCCCTGAAGTCCCAGGAGAGCACGGGCCCATTTCACAGCCCCCAACCCACGGGGAAACCTCAGAGTCTGATTTACAACGCAACAGGAACACTTTCTGGAGAGCTCAGGTGTGCTATTTCACGAGAACTGAGAAATCCTCCCTACAACATGGTCCCCCCCAAACATGAGCAGCAGCCTAAAAGCCCTTCAGCCTTACTCAAGAGTACAAAAAGTTTCCAAGTAAAGAATTTGTACTTGGGGGTTTGGAAGGACTCAGGGCTTCTACACTAGGGGAAATAAGGCAAAGCAATTAATATACATTGTTTAAAAGAAAAAAAAAAACAAACCACTGCAGTCAGGCAGGTGAGATACCAGGTTAGCTGTTAGTTGGGTTTGTTTCTGGAAAGTTGGAGACTGGAGCTCTAGTGGGGGGCGGGGGGGAGGGGATCTTGTGTGGGCAGAGGCAGGCGCCACCACCAGCTGCTAATGCCACACTCAGGGTAGTTTGTTCGGGCAGTATCCTTTTTCGCAGGATTAACGGGCACAAGGACACACGGCTGGATCCTCCCAATTTGGAACTGGAGTGGACATGGTCTCCAGGAGTCCCGCTCTAAGGTCACCCACACACGAGGACCACAGCCCTAGCCTGTCTCTGAAGTCAATGAGGGGCCCGGAGAAGCCTGTGTCTCTAAGAATGGCTTTGGGGTCGCGTGCAGGAGAAGAGCAGTATGAAGTGCCTGCTGCCGACAGATGGAGGAAGGCTGGCCCCGCCCGAGCGTGGCTGTGCGAAGGTCCCTAGCTCCAAGCTGGGGTGGTAGAAGATACCCCCACCCCCTCGATTCTGATGGCTCCGTGCGGCCATTGCATGTTGGCCACACCTCGCTCAGACAGGTGACCCCTGCCGTGCCACCTACAGCCTCAGACATGCTGGCCTGCCTGAACACCCCTCCGCCGGCCACAGCCTGGCCCGCGTTCCAGGGGTCGGTTACGCTTCTTCCCCAGTATGTGTCTAGTGTCTGCCTGGCTCCACCCCGGAGGCTGATGCCTGACTGCTTCTATCGTCCCTCCCTCTGTGCACCCTCTCCTGCTCCAGCCCTGCCACACACGCACGCACGCACAGACCTTTGGTCTCTATGTTAGAGGTGCTAGGCGAGGACGGTGGCTTCATTAGAAGTGTAATCATCACGCTGAGGCAAGTGGCCTGGAACGAGGTCACCCTCTCTCTCTGTAGCAGACTCAGGGCCACCTACCTGATCAGATGAGGCAGGAGAGGCCCACTCGGGTCTCTGTGGCAGAAAAGCTCTACTTGATGAGAACTGTGTTGATGATATTCAACTCCCCTGGCTTGGTCTTCTTTTTATTCTGTTCTATTGTGTTTGTGTGTTTAAGATGTCTCAAATTCTTCTGGGGGACGTAGTGGGCACACATTTACTCCATTATAAAAACCCATCAGCCTAGGACTGCCAGATCTAGAGGCTGGAGGGGGCTTCTCCAACTGATCAGATGCTTTTGAGTCTGTTCTCTTAGAAATGTCCCCTCCTAACAATAAGCAAAAGCCACAGTACCTTGTGCTCATCCTGGAAAAGCGAATACTGCCGAGAGCTCCAGAGACAGTAAAAGGAGGGAGAGGGCCCTCCCCTCACTTCCACAAATGTCCCAGACCCTTAAGGCCCAGGGGCACGGACCTTAGCAGAAAACCAGAGGCGTTTCTAGGACTGAAAGTCTGTGGCTTAAGGAGATTGTACAAACACAAGAAGACATTTTGGCAGGGGGAAATTTGGCATCCAGTCATTAGGAGAGAATGGCCTTGTACTGTCTGACTCACAAGGGCTCAGCAGGTGACACAGGTAAGCGCTGGGGTAGACAGGGGGCTCGGCTCAGCTGGTGACCTCTCACCATTCCTTGGGTTATGAGCCAGCTGTCTATGGGCTCCAGGTCAGAGTCCCCACCTTTACCTTTCTTCTGGGCCGAGGACAGAAAAGTCCCAGAAAGAAAAGTCACAGCAAGACCCAGGATAAAGAAAGCAACAGTATATATCATGGAAATGGAAAAGTCACTGTTCAGAGTTGATCTTTTGTCACGTAAGGAGATGTGACCCATTGCCCCCGCCCCCCTCCAGCATGTCCCCCTTACCTTTCTGGAAAAGAGAAGAGAAGTTTAGTAACCAAAAATCCCAACAGGGTAACATAAACTCATGCCAACTATTCCCACACACTGGGAAAATCTCCACGGGGTCACAGAAGGCTGGCCACGGCCGCTTCTCCTGATTAGGGCTCTCGGAATTGGCAAAGGGTCAACTTTTCAAAGAGCCAGCTTTTACCAAATCATTTCTCCTTTTTTTTTCTAAGTTATTTCTGCCTTTTTTTTTTTTTTCTCCTTCTCAGTTACTTGGGTTTTCTTTTTCCAAACTCTTAACTTGAACACTGAATTTGGGCATACTGCTCTTTTTGAAGTCACAAAGGTATTTAAAGTTAAGACTTCTGATTGGATTGCACTGTGGAGGTGTGGCTATACAATTTTCTCCCCTTCACTGTGTTCTTAATTTCTCCTTTGGCCCAGTTCTCGTATCCAGGTTGGTACGGTTTAGGATATGGAACATCATGACCTGAAATACTGGCCTCAAGATGCATGTGAGTGAGGGTGTGCACACACATATACGAAGACACAGACGCGCACACAGACACACACAGACAGGGATATACATATACTCACACAGACGGACACAGGCACACAGGCACCACAAGCCCTGCTTCCCCTCATCGAGCAGTAAACATGAAAGTAATCTGCCTGCCATCAGGTGGAAAACATGCTGGAGTCATCAAGATCTTTGAAAACAGGGAGATGGGCCAAGCCACACGCCCAAAGGGTGAAGGGCGGGAGGCTGGCCACATCTCCTGAGCTTGGATCCAGGCCTAAGCACTAAGAACAGCAGAGGTGGCACACCCTGGTACGGACGGGGGCAGGCCCTGGGGACGGAGTGGGAAGCAAACCAAGTTGGCCTGGCTGAGGGACAGAGCTACAGGCCAGGTCAGGGTGGGCCAGGAGGAGATGTCCTCACCTGGCAGTGTGCTGCTGGCCTCAGCCCGGTGGTGGGCCCTCCTAACACCCTCTCTCGGTTCAGGGGGGGACACATTCTAAGTAATGGGAGAAATGGAGCCACGACCACTACGCAGATTTGGGGAGTCCGGGTCCCAGGGGTGGAAAGGCAGGGTGCTGAGACCTGAGGCAGTTGGGCTGGCTCTTCTGTGCCCCCTAGTGGCCAGTGCAGAGGGCCGCACACCCTTCACACCCAGTTGGCTGAGCCAGAACAGAGGGACAAGTCCCTTCCCCAGGGTGAACCTTCTTCCAGAAACCAGGCCGCAGACTGCTGCCTGCCTGGGCCCATTTGGACAGGGGCTGCAGGAGCCCAAGAACCGTTGTTCTGAAGCAAACCTCCCCGTCCAGTGGGCAGATGAGCACTGCTCCTTTCTAACCCAGCTGGGGGACCCTGACAAGAGGTCCAGCCGTTCCGGGGCCCTTATCCCCACAGCTCTCCCCCTCCCCGTCCCTGCAAACAGACGCTCATTCACACACAGCCACACGCATTCCTAGGCGAAAAGGGGTGCGATCTCATGAGAAGCATTAAGACACAAATCCTTTCCCTTGCAGTGACCTGAAATCGTACAGAATCCACAGCTGCCATCTGGGGCTCAAACAAGCACCACCCTCCACTTCAGAGCACCTCTGCCTTTAGCCGTGCTCCTTCCAGACACGGAGCTGCCCAGAGCACCCTCCTGGCCTCCACCCACTGCTCCTCCCCCCTCCAGCCCCAGATCCCCAGACAAATCCTGCCCGTCAGCTGCCTTCTAGTGGGTTGGTACTGCTTCTCTAGGCCAACTACAAATGATCAGCAGAGATGCGGCTCAGGTGAGCATTTCCCTTCCTTGTAAGGGCCGTTATTTTGTCGGAGCACTGCCCACCCCCAGGGCCGTGTAACATTTGGGAAGAGACCCTATCTGGCTGTAGGAGACCTGCGCCCTGAGAGCTCAGGGCCATCAAGGTAGGAAGACAAGGGGCTGTGGAGCTGGACCTCCTAGGACGGACCCCCACTTGCCATCCACACTCGGTGCCCAGAGCGTGCTGTCCCTTCTCTGAGCCCGTCTGCTCTGGGCTTCATGGGAAAGCTGACTGGGTGGGCATCACCCACGGGCTGGAGTGAGGACGCAATGAGGCAACACAGTGCTCTCACGCCCGACTCCCCCAGTGTGCCCTGCCCTCCATGCAACCCAGCTTCTGCTTCATCACCCCGCCAGCTTTACGACGCTGCCCGACTTTCCCTCTGGAGGACTCTGGGCAGGTAAACAGGGTGAAAGACCTACCACTTCGGAGCTCTGTTTCCGACTGTCTAGTGCAGAAGCGAGTCCTCCAACAGCCTGGGGGTCCTCGTAGGTTACCCTGGAGACAAGCAACGCAAGCAGTCAGTACCCACCCAGTGGTCCCAGGGGACGGGGCGGTGACCTATAATCACTTTCTAGTTTCCCACAGACTTGGCCTTCGGGCAGAGGCTACAGTCCCAGCACTGGCTCAGCCCCTCATTTCCTCTGGGGTCTGGGACACCGTGCCCCTCGTTGTTCCTCTCAAGTAACAATACCAGGGCATCTCTAAAGCCCAGTGATGGGACGTCAGAAGTGCCCTGACACTGCAAGTAATATTATTTCAGAAGCGGCAGCCTCGGTAGCATCTGACAAGGAAGGTGGTCTCACGGTCTGGGATTGGGGTCTGTCACTGACCGTGGAGGTTCTCTCCCTCTGCATTCTGACCTCTTTTGCTGTTAAAAGCAACTTGTGCTGGTGAGAGGTGCATGGCGGCCTTGGGTTGCTGGTCAACTTGTTGATGCCTGAGCATGGGACTCAGAAAGCTGAGGTGCTGGGCTCCAGGAAAGCACCTGCCTGCCTTAAGGCCGAACAAGAAGCTCCAAGCATGTGTCTATGCCTCCCTGAGATGCGGGGGAGGGTGTCTATTTTAGGATCAATTTCCCCAGTTTCATATGGCTTATCCTGGCCAGAGCTGCCGTCAGGGAAGCCTCTGCCCACACACTTGGGCAGGAAAACCATGCTGCTAGGCCCTGCCTGGCTGCACCCTCCTAGCTCCTAGTTCCTCTTCAGCAGCAGCACAGGGAGCAGAGAGAATGAGGGGCACTCTCTTGCGGATGGGAGAGATCCGACTACAATCAACCCTGAGGCGGGGAGGTGGGGGTTGGGGGGGCGGGGGTTGGTGTTCATTCAAAATCTGTGCCTATTGCCAAGTCTTCGCGGCCATATTTCAACGTTCTTGGCAGTCCTGGATCTGGTAAATAAAAGGCGTCTTTGTGTTGGCCTGTGACCAGGCCTGGATCAATCCTCCCCCAATACCTTCCGAGAGCCACTGAAACGGTCCCCACATACGTCTTGCGTTGCTCGGCCAAGGAGTTCCCTCTCGTCTGGGCAAACATGTCAAAGCCATCACGGGGATTACACTGCTGGAGTGAACTGAGGGTGCCACTGACGCTCTCTGTCCCCAAGTCTGCGGCAACAAAACAAAGAAGGGTAGGGTGAGAATAAAATGTGGCCCGTGGGCTTAATGAAGGATCCCCAAGTTAGGAAGCCAGTGGGCAGGTTAGAGTTCTGGGTCAGGCAGGGGGAACATAGGCCTCTCCTCTGCACTCCCAGCCCACCACATGCAGGAGGAGCCGTGGTGGGACCCAGATGGGGGACAGAAAAGCCCATCCCCCAGGCTACTCAAGGTGGGCAAAGAGTCCTCATGAATGGAAGCGAGACTGCTGGCAGCGGGGAGGGGCCCAAGGCCAGTACCCCTGCAGATTTCCCACAATTCTCTGACCAGTGCGTGCCTCACTAACTCTGTCAGGATATCTAAGGGCCTGGGTCATGTATTTACTGGACAAATATTTTGCAGGCACCCACCACGTTCAGAGCCAGCTCCTGCGTGCACCAAACTGAATTTGACATGGTCCTCGGCCTAAAGGAGCGCAATGAGTAGCTGGGAGCCAGACAGACAATACCAGTACCTAGCTTGAGACACTGGAAAAGACTCAAAACTGACCCAACAGTGGGGCTTGAAGGCCAAGTGGACTCTGCTGCAGGGAGAAGGGGGAAAGGTAAGTACCAAGGTACAGAACCTGAAGTCCAGGGTGTGTGAAATGAAAAATGCTTGTGGACAGAGACTGAACACTAGAAGGAAGGCAGCTAGGGCACCTGGGTGGCTCATCAGTTAAGTGTCCAACTTTAGCTCAGGTCATGATCTCACAGTTCGTGATTTCGAGCCCCGCATCAGACTCTCTGCTTTCAGTGCAGAGCCCCCTTCTGATCCTGTCTCCCTCTCTCTCTCTCTCAAAAATAAATAAACATTCAAAAAAAGAAAAGAAGGAAGACAGCAGAATTCAGTTTGAATTTTGGATTTTAAATATGGTGGCCATATGCTGGATGGATTCAAGGCAGAGAAATCTGTTCCGAAAGAAGAACAGTAGCTACAAATATATGAGATGCCGAGAAGCCAGGATTATAGTAACTGACAGGCCACTAAATAAAAACCCTGTTTGACTGAAATGGAATAAAGGTATAAAGAGAAATACTAAGAAAAAAAAAGGAAACAGAAAAAAGCAAGACAGAATTTTGCAAGGGCCATGCATTATTATTTCAATACTGTCATTTTGTTATAGATTCGTATCATCCAGCGTATTTGCAGCATCTAGAATCATATACACACTTTCAAACAGAGAAGTGGAAAAGTGGTGAGTTTCTTTTGTTTTAGGTTTCAGGCAGTGGAGCACTTTAGGCTGATGTTAGTTCAAGGAGAGCAAATGTATCAGTGTCATCACTTCCTACTTCCAAGTCTGTGGCAGACATTACCAATCAACTACAGACTCAGCTTCCAAGCTCTGATGTGGCTTCAGCATCCTTCTTAGACCTGTGTCCCAAGTAGCCAATGAGCTAAAACCTATTTGCCATCCTTGGCCTAATTTATATTGAGAAGACAATCACTTTAACCACATGGAATATTCCAGATAAAACACAGCAGCTACCTTTCTTTTAAAGCAAACAACTTCCTGTTCCTTGGAACTCCCTCCACCCCTTCTTTGCAACACAGGTTTAAACTTTTAAGTTTAGGGACAAAAGTCATGAACTAAAAATGGTACAATTGGCCAGGCCTCAGGAATACACTTTCCCACGGATTCCTCAAAATGCTCTCTCTGGGACTTACAACAGAGAGAGAGAAATGGACCCTCAGCCCAGACTCACAATTACGAAGTGGCCTACAAAGGAGACCCTCTTTGTCCCTATGAGACACTTACCCAAGCCTGCAAGCTGGGAGGAGAGAGAAGATGGGGGTGCCGTGTTCCCCACCATTGGGCTCACCACAGCTGGAGACCCCGGCCCCAGGTCTATTAAGTTGTCTTCGGTCACTTCGTTCAGTACCTGCCAGAGCATAAGATAGCGGTGAGCCTCGGAGCCCTGGTGCTGGGCTCCAAAGCCAGCAGGCATCGTGCATGGTCCCCGAGGAAAAGCATCAACGTTTCCCCAATACAGGAACAAGGCAGTCTCCCTCACCTGGGTTTCAGGGAACTTCAAGGGTCCATGGTGGGCCTGGCTGTTAGTGAGCTCTGCATTGGCTCCTCCCCCCACCAAAGGAGGCAGGGCTGAACCAGCCACCAGGACAGTCACTGTCCCAGGAGCTGTAACTTGGGCTTCTTTGCCACCCTCCTGCCAGGAATGTGCCTGTTAGCTCTTCCTCAGTATCCCACCAACCAGAGCTTGCTCTGTACTTTTTTTTCTGAAGCTTATTTACGTATTGAGAGAGAGAGAGAAAAAGGGCACACACACAAATGGGGGAGGGGGAGGGGCAGAGAGAAGGAGACAGGGAGAGAAAGAATCCCAAGCAGGCTCCAAACCGCCAGCACAGACCTAGATGCAGGGCTCGAACTCATGAACCGCGAGATCGTAACCCAAGCCAAAGTCAGACGCTTAACCAACAGAACCACCCAGGCGCCCTGAACTTGCTCTTTTTTTTTTTCTTTTTTAAGTAAACTCTACCCCCAATGTGGTGCTTGAACTCATGACCCCGAGATCAAGAGTCGCATGCTCTACTGACGGAGCCAGTCAGGCGCCCCTAATTGCTCAAATATTGAAGCC
Source organism: Panthera leo (assembly GCF_018350215.1). Lineage (NCBI taxonomy): Eukaryota > Metazoa > Chordata > Mammalia > Carnivora > Felidae > Panthera > Panthera leo. The sequence continues at coordinate 11,365,064 of NC_056692.1, read as the reverse complement.
CCAATTATAAGAACCAAAGGTGAGACAGAATGGAGATAGGCCTCCCAGCCTCTGGAGATGAGAGAATTCTGAAGGAATACTTACTCCGTTACTGGCATTTTGAACTGATCGGCCTGACCTGTATCGTTCGAACCTAACGGGGAAGGGAAAGCACAGTAAGGGGCGTGACGTGGCACAGTGATGCTCCCTGGTCCCGTGAAAAGCTCCTGGGGACAGAGCCTCCAGGAAAGGAGACCAATCGGGTCTGGGGACCAGGGAAAGTGGATCTCCCCACACACAACTTCACCACGCCTTCCTCCGTAGGGGGCGCTGCCCTGGAGGAGAACCAGCCTCCAGGCTCACCCACAAGCCCGCTGAGGGGAGGGACGAAGGTGCTGGTTGGCACATCCAGGGGACCAAAAGCTCTCCCAGCTGTCCCCTCACATCCTGGGCCCAGAGTGCCCCTCTTGCCCCTAGAGGGGGTGGCTGGGCCAACCACTGTACCTGGGGGGTGCTCAGAGGTCTGTTTGCAAAGCCAGGAGAGACGCGCAGCCCCCTCCCTATTTCACAGAGCCGCGCTAGGAGTGATTAGCCTGTGTCGCTAAAATGCCCCCAGCTCAGCTTGCTGGTGGAAAGGGGGCGGGGCGCACACAGGGCAGACAGCCAGAGGAGGAAGACAAGCACAGGCCCCTGGCAGGGCCAGAGGACTCCCCAGTAGCTGAGGATGGGACTCGGCTTGGAGCGACCACAGTGAGCCTCTCCTGTGGCATACCCAAGTCACTCTCACACCAGGTGGGAACACAAGAGCAATTGTGAGGCACGTGTGTAGGCTGCCCTTGCACTTAAGAGTTCCAAAACGTCATGGGCAAAGCAGTAGCTAAGAGACTTTCTCCAGCCAGAGGCTAGAGACAGCAGGGTTTATGGAGATCTGTTGTCCTTCCACATAGGTCTCCCCACTGGCCGGGGTCAGTGCCTGGTGACCAGTGATCCCCAGGAAGGACCATCTGGTTAGGCGATGTATATCCACTGTGGTCTCAAGAAAGACTTGTGTGTTTTTATGAGCCATGGCCTATAAGGAAAAGGGGAGTATCAACCCATCTTAAAAGTTTCTAATCCTGGGGTACCTTTCCCCCACCATCTTCGAGGGACGATTAGTCTTATCAAAAGGTCTTAAGCCAGAATGGTACCTCAGGGGCTGCTGGCCCAGGCTTTGCTTCTGAATTTGTGGTCAGACTGGGCATGGTAGACTCGGGAAAATGCCCACTTTAGCCCGTCTTCCTATCCTAGGAGGGGCTGAAATGGGTTTAACAGGTGAAAGGCCACGCCCATTAAAAGTAGAGAAACCAGAACCACATGACAAAACTGAGGGGTCTCAGGCTGGGAGTTGAGGCACCCCAGGTCTGCTCATCTCCAACAGACACACAAGGCTCCTGGGCAGCTCCACATTCTTACTGCAGAGGTTTCTTTGTCAGATGGACAAAGGACTCCCCGCCCCCCCCCCATCCCTACTATCA